>NC_137085.1:32323497-32563208 GCF_951640355.1 Cnephaeus nilssonii
TCAGAACTGTGAGATGATAGATTTGTGTTGGTTAAGCTCTAAGTTTGTAGTCCTTTATGTCAGCAGTAGAGAACTAGTACACTGGTATAACCTTGATACTCAAACGAGGCAAGAACATTATGAGAAAGAAAAAAAGTCAGGCCAATCTCATTGATGAACATAAATTCTATGGTAGACAAAATATGAGGAAATTAAATCTAGCAATATATGTAAAAGGAAAAGGAATTATAATCAGGTTGTGTTTACTAGTATACCAAGAATGCAAGATTGCCTGAAAATCAATCAATATAAGTCACCACAAATTTAAGGGATTTCACATGATAGTCTCAATGGGTACAAAAAGCATGTGATATCATTTGACATCCATTTATAATTAATAAAGAAACTCTGAGAAAATGAGGAATGGAAAGAAACTTTCCAAGCTTGATAAATATTATCTACAAAACCATAGATTAAATGTTATACTAAAATTAGTTACATTTAAAGTTTCGTTCTTTAGAAACTTTGAAATTGGGAACAAAACACCAGTTCCTGCTGGACCCCTGACTGATCCTGCATCTTTAAGGAAGTTTAGAGACATCCACTGATGAACTCTTTCCAGTTAAGACCTCATGCAAACTGCCTTTTTAAAAAAGGAGGAGAGAAGGGGGCGGCTGTGGGGGGGAGGGAGGCAGAGAGGGATGGAGGGAGACTATAAAAGCAAAAAGCTGGTCTTCCTAACTACAAGTGACCAAGGTCAATACGAAATCTATTGCTGCCTGCACATGGAACCCCTGAGAGAGACCAGGTGGGCAGACATCCTCCCTGGTCCTTAACCCCTGATTCTACCATTTCTCTAGTCCCACCTCTTTTTGAACAAGATCAGGGTGTCAAACCAGCCCATGGCTCTGCACCAGTGGCTTTGGGTGACAGTGGGACCTCACTCAGACTTGCACCATACATTTTTCCCAGGCTCTCCAAACACCCCTCCTCCCCAGGCTGCTTCCTGATTTTGATTTCTGATGGATTGGAATCCTCCTCCCCCTCTAACCTTTAATGGGAATAATAAAGTTCAGGTCGGTTTTTGAGAAAAGGTTTGGGTAGAAGTGAGCGTGAGGATGCTGACTACAAGAGAGGGAAAGTTTATCAGAAAGGAAGCCTGTGGGTGTTGGATTTAAGCCCCCCAACCCTATCCGGCCGTTTCTCCAGGGGGTGTGCAGCTTTTAGGCATGTCCCTGACTCACACAGCAGATGGAAAGCTCTGGTCATTGAGTGACTGGTGGCCAGATGACACACAGTATCTCCCAGGGACAAAAACTTGAAAAGCTTGGAAAGAAAAGTTGCCTATTATTTCCATATGTGTTTGGTGTTTGGTGCTTGACAATGAAAAAAAAAATGTCCCCAGATGATGACCAAATACAAATATTCCAAATTCACTCTGTGACTTTCATTTCTGTTTTCCAGGTACATCATTTGTTTAAAAAAAGGTTTTATTAGAAAAGTGAAAAATTCTTCTCAGAAAGTTCAGCTTTCAGACACAGAGGAAAGGTTTCTATAAAACCTTGGGTGGGCACTAAATTTTCCCCTCGAATGTTCGATTGTCTAGACATGGAAATGCATACACCACATTGAGGCACAGCTTCCCACCCAAACGAGAAGACAAAACACACCCACAGTTCATTCCTTGCTCCAACTGGATGCTTTATTTGTCATAAAACACAGGCATTCCAACAAACTCTTGGACAGGTAAACTGTAAATGATTCAAAACAAACACTACATCTCTGGAAGTAATAGCAGAGTTTGCAATTCACAGGTGGCTTTTCTGTCTTAAGCCTTGGGGAACTCCCCTTTCCCATCCTGACAGATGATTTTATTAAAAAGGATTTCTGGAGCAGTGTCATAGGGCTTTGCTGGCCACAGGCAGACTAAAGGCACATTAATCTTTCTTTTTCTGTGGGCAGGTTTTATTCTTCTTTTGCTAATTTCCCTCTTCAAAATCCCTATTGCTCTTTCTCTCAAAATATGTCCTCAAGAAAGGGTGTGGAACTTCCGAGGGACAGAGGAAGTGGTGGTTTCCTCCTAGAATTGCCACATTGCTGAAATGATAAAATTCTACAAATGGAATTTCAAGTAGAGAATGAGGTGATTTGGGGAGGCAAGGAATTCTTACTGGCGATGCTCTTGAAACCTTATTCGTCAATATCCCAGATCTGTCCATCACCACACGGTTTGAGAATTAGGTTCTACCCTGTTCGACCACCACTGTACATCCTGGAACAGACAAGAGCTCCTTGCATCAGGGCAACCTGCTGTCCATACCCGCAGCAGCTCAGATTATACACCTCTTGTGATTGTAATCTTTCCCGAAGCCTGCAAAGTCCACGTCAGACTCTGAGTTTCTGACATAGTCATTCTTGAGGCAGTAGTTACAATTCAGAATAGTGTTAGAATACATCCCCCTCAAACTTCCATGTCATCTCACTTGCCTGCCTTGCTTAAGAAACAAACAGCTCCCCATTCTTGTCCTGCCCACCTCCTTCTTTTGACCTGTTTACATGAGATGATGTGGCATCTATCTTCCTTCTTCAAAGGGCATCGCTATTTCTTTCAGGAGGAGGGTTGCAATGTATTTTTTTTATACTTTTAATGGAGTTAAAGACTTCTAATTCCTAATTGTTTTCTCTCCTCCTTGTTAACCAAATAATCCATAAATCAAGTTGATTTCTTAGTCAAGACCTTACTTACCTAATGAATTCTTAGGCAATTCAGGAGTGAGTCCATCTATCTATTTTGGAATCACTATGGAATATTGCAAAAGTTTGTGTCTCTAGGTGTTTCTAATGTTTCTTGTCTTAAAACTCTGAAGTTACTTATTTCTTGCGTTCTTCTCCCTTTGGTAAAAATATATGGTGCTGACAAGAGAGGGAAAGGAGACAGGGAGGGAATGGCTATCCTGCCTGACTTTATCGTACTTCAGCTTTGGCAGTTCCTTTGGTTGTTAGAATCCTAATTGTTTCCTCCAGGATGGAAAGGCAGCTTGACTAAGTGTCCATGATGCTGGTTTTGGAGCACAGGACAGTCCAGATTCAATCCCAGATCTGCAGCTTCCTACATTTGCTGCCTTGGGCAACACTCCAACTCTCTGATCCCCCTCTAGTATCATCTGTCAAATAGAGAAAAGCCCATGTACCTCGAGGGACAGCTGTGAGGAGCATCCGTGTCATGCCCTGGCTACAGCATCTGGAAAAGTCTAGCCTCAGTAAATACTCACTCTGGTCTCTCCCAGCCTCTGTCTCAGGACTGGAAGTGAAGACACCTGCATTTCAGTCCTGGGGAGCTCAGCCATCAGCTAAGGCTCTGACCGAGCATTTTACTTCTCTGAACCTTTGTTTATTCTTCAAGTAAATGGAGAGGAGGGCTACACCGTCAGAAAGACCACTCCAGCAGGGCCCCAGACTCCAGGCCACACCTCATTTCCTGCCTGTCTTTCCAAGTTCTGTGACCAAAGCACTGGCATGCCTACCTGCTTGTTAATCTTTCCTGTAACCTCCTTCTTCCCTGGGCAATTGTTCAGTTCTTTTCTTCCTCCCACTGAGCCATCCCCCCTTTCTCTTTAACCCCACACACACCCCTTAAAGCACTTGCTCTCCTTTTGAGTTCTCCCTTTGGTTGACCCGAATATCCCAGGCAGAACTGATGGGACTGGAAAATCTGATTTTCCCTCCCATAAAGCATCATGGTTCTCCCAGTAGCTGAGACCAACACAGAGCAGTTTTCACAGAATAGACTGAATGGCACTGTTCCTCCTTGTCAGCCCCTGGGCACTAGAAGTCCCCTTTGGCGTGGGCTCACCTTTGGCTCTTTCTGTCCAAGTGGCAGTGATCAACCTGTAATTGTCACCTCCTATATCACAGGCCCTGGCAACTAAGCAAACATCTTCCTTAGAGTCCCTATTACAGTTCTGGTAAAAAGCTTTCATTTTGGCTTCTCACGCTGAATTTTAAGATAAGATCTCTACATACTTTTCCCCATATGTAGTATATTTTGGCATTTCCCCTCCCATCTGTTAGAGAATTGTAGTCCTTTTTTTTTTCTCTGTAAGGTATGCAGGAAGAGGCCTCATATCTCCCCAACAATCATCTTCTTCTTCTTTTCAGTTGTTGGTTTTTGCTTGCTTAGATTTATAGTAATTATCTTCACTTAATGTCTTTGATTTTTTAAAATCAAAATGTTCCGCTAGGTTAAAGGCAGATGGGTAGGAATGTGTCAAGTGAACAAAAGAGACAAGCATTCTAGACAAATATATCATACTTAGAATTTGAAATTCATTCCTGGTATTATTTAAATTGTGGTTTGACTCTGGACAAGTTACTTGACCTGTGGAACTTCTAGATCAGTGATGGCGAACCTGTCAGCACTGACACGCGTAGCCATTTCTGATGACAAGCGGCCGCTGAGGCGGCCGCATGCCGAGGATGAAACATTTGCTGCTCCTGAGGATGAAACATTTGCGAAATAATGTTTTTTCCTCAAAGTGACACACTACCCGAGTTATGCTCAGTTTTTTGGCGAAGTTTGACACATCAAGCTCAAAAGGTTGCCCATCACTGTTCTAGATCCTCATCTATAAAATATTTTTTTATATCTATCCTGGGAAGAATAAAAGAGATAATATAAGAATATAATTTGGTAAACTTTATGAATTTGAATGAAGGTTATTATAATTGTCACGAAGGAAATTGAAGATAGGCCGTATCTACACTGGAGTAGACCTTGAGGTTTCACTTCTAAACATCAAAATCCTCCTTGCCTGAGAGCTTTATTCTGGGGCTGCTGGACCATATGCAATTGATGAGCAGGGCAAACTGAAGACATATGAATGAACATAGTCAAGATCAGCCACGCCTAGCCCAGATCAGCAGAGCCCCCTGCTCAACTCACAGACTAATGACCTAAATTGTTGCTCTTTGAAGGCATTAGATTTTGAAGCAATAAATATTATGCAGCAATAGCTAATTACTATTCCATGTCTCTTCTCTACTTTCTTGCTGCCTCCTCCAGGTCAGTGTATTTTCTCTCCTGAAGGCCCACAAAGTTCCCCCAGAGCCAATCCTCATTGTGTACTTTAGGGAAGGAAATGAAAAACCAAATGTTGGTAGAAGTTACTTTCCCTTTTGGAGCAAGCTCAGACAGAAAATTATAAGCATCTGAGGGATAGAAGGTAATGGAAATATTAAAATCTACCAGACGTGCTATAAATTTGCTTTCCATCATTCCAAAATGTTTTAAATAGGAAAATTTGGAAATTAAGTGAATTAAGGAGCCAAACAATTTTAATGGAGCTGATGGAAATTTAATATTTTGGTCCAAATAGACACCGATAATTAAGTTTATTTTTGAGGACAGTTACAAAATAATAACCAGAAGGGGTTTAATTAAATAGAATCTACCATTTTGAGTGTGCTGGCCACTTACTTCCTCCCCATAAGACAGAGGTTAGACGTGGGGGCGGCAAGACCTAAATGACCTCTCAGGACAACATGTACCTCAGAGAAAAATGAACATGGTTATTGAAGCAGGCTGACAATGACCTTTTCATCTTTCTTCCTCTGAGATACCCATTTTCAGGACATAAACCAACCTAGAATTTGTAGGAAGGAATTAAATTTTCTAGGTGCAAATCAGTTACCTGAATTCAATATTATTGTCACCATGAGATGAGTAGGTGTATCTACTGGTTGTTTTATCAAGTTATGACATGGGTTCTAATTCTACAACAGGAAATATATCAAGTTATTTCTGCTTTGTTCACAGGCATGTCAAAAACTCTTTCAAAGAGATGGAGACATCTTCTTGGTTTTACCTCATCAAATACATGTTTCAGTTGGAGGTTAATGCTTTCACAAACCTTATAATTCTTTTTATTAGTGTGCCAATTCAGTGGTATTCTAATTTTTGAACAAGTCAATACCTTTATGGTTCCAGTATGGTTTTCTTAAAGCTGTAGGAAAAGTCAGGCTTGACAAAACATTAAAAAATTTACAGGCAAAAGCTGGAATAGCTCTTGACAGATGAACAATAAACAACTTTTCTCAGATTTCCTAATTATCCTTTGCTAATCCTTTGTAGTTATTCCAAAATATTTAGGAAAGAAGGGATAATGGTAAAAACATTGTCTTATTTTTAAATACTGTCTACATTGACTTTTAGTTTTTATTTGCAAGTAGATGCTCATGATAATCATAGAATTACTTATGCTCATGCTGGAAGAGAGATTAAAGGTTGTATAGATCAACCACCCGATTTAAATCCCTTCTCCGACATCCAACTAAATGGCCAATCAATTTCTGCTTTCATACCTGCAAAGATGGGGAGCACAGCACCTTGCATGAATCCCATTACTTCTTTGGACACCGCTGACCATTTGGAAGGTCTTAGTAATTCAAGCTGAAATAAGTTTCCTAGAAATGTCCAACAACCAGTTACTGTTCACAGAATTATCAAATATCAGTACTGGAAAGGGCCTTCTAGATGCCATATTCCAATGTTTTCCAAACTGCAGAAACCACTTGTGGGTTATAAAAACCAATTTAGCAGAGCACAACCATAATTTTATAAAAATGAAATAGAATATCGGAGTATAACATTGGTAGCAAGGGTACATTTTGTTTTGTTTTACCTACAAATATATGCATGTGTCTTCTGGTTGCAGCAACATTTATTTGTTACCATTGGTAATTTTAAAGACTTCAAAAGTGACAGATATAGTTTACCCTCATTTTGCAGATGAATTAGTCTCAGAAAAGTAAAATGACTTCTCCAAGATCCCACAACTCGCCAGGGAAACAGAGTAGCTGAAATTCTCTTGACCTACAACTAGTGTTCTTTCTACTGCAACATCAAATTCTTGGGGCCTTCGAAGCAATATCTTCACTGATACACTTCTTAGGGCAATGCAAACTAAAGAGAAAATAAACAAATGGGACTACATTAAAATAAAAAGCTTCTGTACAGCAAAAGAAACCATCAAAACAACAAGAAAGCCCACTGCATGGGAAAACATATTTGCCAATGTTATCACTCATAAGGGTTTAATCTCCAACATTTACAGGGAACTCATACAACTTAACAAAAGGAAAATAAACAACCCAATAAAAAAATGGGCAACGGACTTAAATAGATACTTTTCGAAGGAGGATATAAGGAAGGCCAAGAGACATATGAAAACATGCTCTAAGTCACTAATCATCTGAGAGATGCAAATCAAAACAATACAGTACAATCTCACACCTGTCAGAATGATTTGTTATCAACAAATCAACAAATGACAAGTGCTGGTGAGGATGCAGAGAAAAAGGAACCCTCCTGCATTGCTGATTGGAATGCACACTGGTGCAGCCACTGTGGAGAACAGTATGGAGTTTCCTCAAAAAACTAAAAATGGAACTCCCATTTGACCCAGTGATCCCACTTCTAGGAATATATCCCAAGAAACTAGAAACACCAATCAGAAAGGATATATGCACCCTTATGTTCATAGCAGCAGTATTTACCATAGCTAAGATTTGGAAACAGCCTAAGTGACCATCAGCAGATGAGTGGATTTAAAAACTCTGGTACATATACACAATGGAATACTACACTGCGCTAAAAAAGATTGAATTCTTACCATTTGCAACAGGTTGGATGGAACTGGAGAGCATTATGCTAAGCGAAATAAGCCAGTCAGAGAAAAATAAATATCACATGATCTCACTCATTTGTGGAATATAATGAACAACATAAACTGATGAACAAAAACAGATCCAGAGACAGAGAAACATCGATCAGACCATCAAATCTCAGAGGGAAGGTAGGGGAGGGTGGAGGTAAGGGGGAGAGATCAACCAAAGGACTTGTATGCATACATATGAGCCTAAACAATGGACACAGACACCAGGGGGCTGAGGGCATGAGGTGGGGAGGGGGGTTGGTGGCAATGGGGGGATAAGGACACATTTGTAATACTTTAATCAATAGAGAAAAAAAATTCTTGGAGACTTGCTGAACAAATCTAATTTCTTTACCATATATTAGTCCCTCAAATATCAGTAGCCCTTAGCTCCCCCCCTCAGTTTTCTTTTTTTCCCCCCATGAAAAGTATTCCTATTTTTAAAAAATGAAAACAAAATGGTTTTTAAGTCCTGCATCATCCTCATTTCCCTCATCTAGAAATGCTTCAAATTGTGTCCCTCCCTTTTTTGTGTTGTACTTAGAACTAAAACAAAAGCAAAACCACATTTAGATGTGTTAGTGTGGTCACTTATTCCATACACTCCTCCCATTTAGGTTTGCATTATCATTTTGGGAAGCCACATCATACTCTTGAGTCCTACTGAGTTTATTTTCAATTTAACCACTTTATCCCTTTTCTCAGGAGAAGGAAGGGAGGGAGCAAACCAGGATAGTAAATGCCTACCCTACTCCAGGGACTCTCCCAAGTGTAAATTCCCATCTCACAATAATTTTGTGAGATGTTTATTAACATCACTTAATAGGTGAATGAACTGAAGTCAAGAATGGGATAACAAGAAACTTGCCAAGATCACTTTCAATGGCAGCACCAATGATTCAGAAGGGATTGGAATGTGGTATGTCATTCTACGATCTGACCTAAACTCTCTCCATTGTTTATTTAGAAGGTTCTTTGATGGGAACATAGTACAGGCACTCCTCATTTTATTGTGCTTCCCAGATGATGCATTTGTTACAAATTGAAGGCATGACCCTCCACCAGCAAAAATAAAATAAAATAAAATAAAATTATGACTCACTTTACTGCAGGACTCCTTTGATTGTGGTGGTCAGGAACCCAACTCGCTATATCTCCGAGGCATGTCTATGTCTTATTTTTCACACTATACAAAGGTGAATGGGTTGCAGATGCCCCGGCACTCAGCATTCTGGTTAACATTGGATGGAGCTCCAATTCCACAGACTGGCACTGTCCTGATGACTCATTAAAAGTTTGCTGCTTTCCCAGGTCCAGCTTACTCATGCTTTCTCTCCCACTCTTGCACTCCAGTGCTGTGTGAACTATCCCACTCTACCTGGGCTTCCGTCGTACATAAATCAGGCTCTTCCCTCGTTTCAACAAGAAATCTGCTCACTCTGTGTACTTTGACATGCACTAAAGTCTCCAAAGTGACAATGGGAAGGGTGTGTATATTCTTTATTTCATTGTTCCACTCTCCCTAGCACAATTTTAAAAACGTCTCCTCTTTCCTTTGTAAAGAGTTTCTACCCACAATCAGGTCTCCCAGAGGCTTCAGCTTCTTTCTCATGCAACTATTGCAAACAAATACAACATTCGCCTTTCAAGAATTTCCAGTGACTATAATTTTCTCCCTCTCATGATGCCATTATTACATTTCATATTATTATACAGTATTGAAAAGGGGACCTTTTCTGCTTCAGTTTCAGCTGAGTCTACAAAAGCTGTGAATAATAAAGTAGGCACCAAATACCCGGAACTCCTAGAGAGAGGGGTTAGAGGACATATACTGAATGTAGACGATTCTAAGTGATGGAAGAAGTCTGGCCAGCACTAGACTATCACCCACCATGAGGGCATGACACAGGCAGGAAGTCAGTGCCTGAGAACTTCTTAAGAAGACTTTAGATCCTTTAGCTCATGGAGGGAAGGAGCCAGGGAACATGGGCCAGACACTGGCAGTATCTGCTAGACTTGGGCTGATAAATTAAAAGTCACTGCTGAAATGGGAGGGTGGTGCTTGCTAGAAATCACAAGACCCATGTTGGTTTCAAGTCCATATGGCCTTTCTTGAGGTAAACAGAAAGGGCAAAGGTTATGTTCAGAAACCAATACATTTGAAATAATGGAGGTCTTGAGATCAGGCGACACCTTGTGAAGGACATTAAATCTGTGCAGTGAAATATCACATGACTCCAGATGAGAGGCTAAGGGGGAAATATCACATGACTTCACAACCGGAGTTATGTATGAGCTTGAGGCAAGTAGGAAGGTTTGTGGATGTCTGAGAGGGTACATATGTGTGTACATTAACCATACACTCAAAGAGTTTGAAAAATTGGAAAGACTTTGTTTCCCTGTGAAGAATTTGGTGAGAATAGATTTTATTTTAAATATTTAACAATAGGACAAATTATAAACATGTGGGAAATTTTTCTCCTCAGTTATGACCTGCGAATTTGAATCTTGGATACCTTTACAAACCAACAAACGTCACCAGCAATTGCTCTATTCATTGCCAAGGTAACATCTAGAAATCTCTGTTCTGTCCTCTGAACCGCTATAGCAACCCAAGAATCTAATTTGGTGCCTCATAAATGATTGTGTTCCATCTCCTGACATTTATTTTTAAGTTCTATGAAAACACCAGCTCAGAGAATGTTGTGTTTTTGTGTTTTTCCTCCAGATTTCTGTTGTTCCCCAGCTGTTTGAAACATGTTGTGTCTTTGAGTTCCTCAAACTACCTCCTGTGATGAAGATTACCTTAATTGCTTGTTTGTGGAACATTCAGTCAGAGACAGAATATACTGTAACAATTACCAATAGGTGAAGGCTGACATTTTACATTCCTTGTTATTCAATTAGCAGTTTCTTATGACTTCTTGTTCGGCATTTTTTTTTTTTTTTTTGCCTTGAAGCCAGAAAATCCTTTGAAGTTTTGTGGATCACAGCTCCATTATACCCCTAAAGGTTTACATCATGGTCAGAGAAAAGGCTTACTTCCTTTCAAACAACATTCAGCAACTGTTTATTGAGCACCTATTATGTGCCAGACACAAGAATAGATGTAGAAGATACAGATGTGAACTTATTAGACTGGGTCTTGCCTCTATGGTATCTGTATTCTAGTGGAGGAAATAAACAATAAATCTGTGAGGTAATTTCACATAATGACAGTACTATGAAGAAAATACTAAAGGAATAGCCAATGTTATTTTTTTTGTGTTTTTTTTCTCCCCAGAGCTATTTTATACACACCCAAAAAGCACACATATATAATCTATTTTTATACACAACTAGAAGCCCGGTGCACGAAATTCGTGCATGGCGGGTGGTTGTCCCTCAGCCCAGCCTGTACACTCTCCAATCTGGGACTGCTGGCTCCCAACTGCTTGCCTGCCTGCCTTCCTGATTGCCCCTAATCGCTTCTGCCTGCCAGCCTGATCACCCCCTAACCACTCTGCTGCCAGCCTGGTTGATGCTTAACTGCTCCCCTGCCAGCCTGTTTGCCCCCAACTTCCCTCCGCTGCCAGCCTGGTCACCCCTAACTGCCCTCTCCTGCAGGGTTGATCACCTCCAACTACCCTCCCTTGCAAGCCTGGTCCCTCTCAACTGCCCTCCCTTGCAGGCCTGGTCCCTCACAACTGCCCTCCCTTGCAGGCCGGGTGCCTCCCAACTGCCCTCCCCTGCTGGCCATCTTGTAGTGGCCATCTTGTGTCCACATGGGGGCAGGATCTTTGACCACATGGGGGCAGCTATATTGTGTGTTGCAGTGATGATCAATCTGTATATTATTACTCTTTTATTAGATAAGATAGAGGCCTGGTGCACGGGTGGGGGCCAGCTGGTTTGCCCTGAAGGGTGTCCCGGATCAGGGTGGGGTTCCCTTGGGGCGTGGGGCAGCCTGAGCGAGGGGCCTGTGGTGATTTGCAGGCCGGCCATGCCCCCTGGCAACCCAAGCAGAGGCCCTGGTATCTGGGATTTATTTTCCTTCTACAATTGAAACTTTGTAGCCTGGAGCGGAGCCAAGCCCACTGCTCCCTCTGGGGCGGCAGCCATTTCTGTGGCAGTTAATTCACCTTCTACAATTGAAACTTTGTAGCCTTAAGCGGGTGAGCCCAGCCAGGGTGTGCGGAAAGCTTTGCTTCCCCTGTTGCCGCCAGCAACCCTGGCCTGCTCTCTCAAGCTCCATTCTGCCGCCCTTTGTTTGAATTTGTTTACCTTCTATAATTGAAACTTTGTAGCTTGAGTGGAGGCTTAGGCCTGCAACGGCTATGGAAAGCTTGGCTTTCTCTGTTACCTGGGAAACCTTGCTCTTTGTGGCTGTAGCCATCTTGGTTTGGGTTAATTTGCATACTCACCCTGATTGGCTGATGGGCGTGGCTTATGTAGCGCAGTGATGGTTAATTTGCATATTACCATTTTATTAGAGAGGATTGGTAGCATCTGATATATACAGTTGAGCCTTGAATAACATGGGTTTGAACTTCATGGGTCACTTGTACATGGATTTCTTTTTCCAGTAAATACCTGCACTGTTTTTGATCCACAGTTGGGGTTCCACTGATGTGGGAGGAATACTGTGTGCATTGATACATGTCCATTCAGATAGGGAACTTGAGCATCCATGGATTTGGGTATCTGTAGGGGTTCCTGGAACTAATCCCCTGTGAATACCAAGGGACAACTAAATTTTGGGGGACTCCAAAGTTATACATATATTTTCAATTGCTGTGTGTGTGTGTGTGTGTGTGTGTGGGGGGGGGGGGTCAGCACCCCTAACCTCTGTGTTGTTCAAGGGTCAACTGTATTTTTTACTGCCTTACTTTTTCTACTTAGCCATGTATCTTAGAGATCATTCCCCATTGATACTTCATGAATTGCTTCATTCTTGTTCATAGGGATACACAGTATTTCACTGTGCAGTGATATGAAATTTATTTCACCAGACTTCTTTTGGCGGATATTTAGGTCATTTCTAGTCTTTTGCTTTTACAACCAATAGTGTAATGAATATTCTTTTTTTAAAAAAATATATTTTATTGACTTTTTACAGAGAGAAAGAGAGAGGGATAGAGAGCCAGAAACATCGATGAGAGAGAAACATCGATCAGCTGCCTCTTGCATACCCCCTACTGGGGATGTGCCCGCAACCAAGGTACATGCCCTTGACCGGAATCAAACCTGGGACCCTTGAGTCCGCAGGCCGACGCTCTATCCACTGAGCCAAACCAGTTTCAGCAATGAATATTCTTTTATGTAATTTTGAATATCCTTTTACATGACTTTGCATGTGTAAATGTATAGTTATTAGTTTTCAAGATGCAGAATTATTGGGTTGGTGGTATATATACTTATAATTTTTAAGAGAATGTATTTTATGCCATAATGTTTATGAAAAGATAATGCACACATAGTAAATCTTCAAAAGGAACAAAATTACATATAATGTAAATTAAGACCTCTTATACCTTTTTTTCTCCTAGCTCCATAGTTGTGTTAATTAATTTTTGTATATCATTTCTGACACATTATATATATATATATATATTTATTTATTATATATTATATATAATTATACCTACATGCACTTTATTGCCTCATCGTGGTATTTCAGCCATATAGTGTCATCACTTCGGATATCATTAGTAAAAGTGCTGGTTCCCTTGACTCTCCCTGTGACTTTCTTTGTTCTGAGGAAAGGGTACCAGTGGGTGTGAAGTTCTATACTGTCATTGGCTTCAATTTTTTAACCTGATATAACATGTCCTTGTTTTCTTTTGTGTTTGGTACATATTCACTCATCTTGTGATCCTTCATAATGACTATTCTAAAGATTCCCTCAGCTCTTGTGTGTGTGTGTGTGTGTGTATGTGTGTGTGTGTGTGTGTATTTGTCAGTGTGTGTGTTGTTTCTTCCATCACCTGTGTCCTATGAATTCTTTAGTGGTTTATTCTCACCGTTAGGTGATATATATATATATATATATATATATATATATATATATATATATTCCAATAGCTCCCCGAGAAAGAATTCATGGAAGGTAAATTTTTCAAGAGACAGAATATCTGAAATTGTTTTTAATCTGTATTCTCACATCATGAATTGTTTGGCTAGATACAGAATTCTAAGATAAAAAATATTTCTCTTCAGAATTTTATAGATATTCTTCCATAATCTGTGAACTTATAGTGTTATTCTTGAAAATCCCAAAAAAAACCAACAAAAAACAATTTTAGTTACTAATACTTTGTAAGTGAATTTCTATTTTCTTTCTGAAACTTCTAGAGTCTTCTTGTTGATTCCAGTGTTCTGTAATTTCACAATTATGTACCTTAGTTTGGGTCTGTTTTTATTCATTGTGCTGAGTGTTAAGGGGCTCTTTTAATGTGGACAAATGTGTTTTACAGGTTTTGGTGATTTTTTTTTGCATAATTTCATTGAATATTTCCTCCCTCTACTTTCTTTATTCCATCTTTCTGGATTTCCTGTTATTCAGATGTTTCAAATTCTAAATTAGTGGTCTTCCAATTTTGTAAACTTTTTATTCTTATATTCCATCTTTGTCTTTTTACTTAAGTTCTGGGAGATATTCTCACTTTTACCTCTAAAGATTCTCATTGATATTCCCTTCTCTGCTCTTATATTTTTAATTTTAAAAACTTAAAAAAAATCTCTCAATGTTTCTTTCTTATACCATTCTGTTCTTAGTTCATGGTTGCAATGCAGGCAGATGACCCACCATCTCTTTGCCTCTTCTTACCATAGAAAGATGAGCATGAGGCTGTCTGAACTATAGACAGAAAAGAAAGTTGAAGTAGGGCTTGTGATAGGAGACTGAGAGCTAGAAAGCTTGGAATTGTGATCAGTGCTGAGTGAGATTTTAATAATTAGATTTAAAAAAATCACTAGCTCAATTAAATTCACTGGAATAGAATAGACCAAATTGACTTCTCTAGTTGAGTCAAAACCAAGCAAATATATGCTACTATAAAAAATAAGCCTAATGAGCACAGACAATAGAATGGTGAAGGCCTTGGAGGGGTGGGTAAGGGGTCAATGGGAAAAAACCCCCCACAAACAAACAAAGGGGACACCTGTAATACTTTCAACAGTAAAGATAACTTTTTTAAAAGGAAAAGAAAGGCCTAATTGTCATATCTACATATTCACCATAATTTAACTTAACAAGATTCAACCTCCCCTCCCCGCCCCCCCCTACCCCACCCCACTCTAGACTCATGCTTCCCATGAGCAATCCAGTTCATCTGAAATGTGGTGCACCTGGGAACTGTTGCTCCAGAAGCCGAGGCAGGGCTATTCCTGCATAGCTGACATTTCTTCCAAGCACTCATTGCATTGGCAGTAACACTATAGAATACACCTCTCACAAGTGCAAAGTGGGCAGCAACAATGAGATTACAGCCACCTCAGGCTCAGAGCACCCATTTACCTCCTAATGGGACTTCTATATCCTTTATCTAGATTGTCACTGGAAACCCTCTGGTATATGTTATTTTTCAGAACATCACAGAATGTGTTCACCTCAGTTCCCTTTAAGAGTCACCCAGGACATAACCTCTTAGCACTCCCATAAGCTTGCTTAACAAAGAGCAAGCCCTTAGCTTTGAAAGAAGGGTCTTAGAACCATCTCACCTCTTCTACCCACTTTTTGACACTTTTATCTTGGGAGAGGCTGAGGAAGTAAAAGAAATTTCCAAATCACTTTAGTAGACCAAAAGACATTCCAACTTTCCTGAACCTAGCAATAGATCAAGGCATTTGTGGTAATGTTTGAGTCTCATGATATTTCTAGAAATCTACCCATTGTAAATTATATACAACTGTTAATAGTAACAGCTAATATTTATTGAGTACTTACAATGTGCTGAGTACTTGTCTGTGCTTTTTAAGTATAAATTCATCTCATCCTCACAATTATTCTCTATACTAGAGGCCTGGTGCACGACATTCGTGCACTAAGTAGGGGGTCCCTCAGCCTAGCCTGCGCCCTCTAGCAATCTGGAACCCCTCGGGGGATGTCCGACTGCCTGCTTAGGCCCCACGGAGCAGGCCTAAGCAGGCAGTCGGACATCCCCTGAGGGGTCCTTACCACTGCCGCAGAGGCGGGAGAGGCTCCTGCCACCTCTGTTGCACTCGCCAGCCGTGAGCCTGGCTTCTGGCTGAGTGGTGCTCCCCCTGTGGTAGCGCACTAATCACCAGGAGGCAGATCCTGCATTGAACGTCTGCCCCCTGGTGGTCAGTGCGTGTTAGAGCAACTGGTAGTTACACCATTTGGTCAATTTGCATATTAGCCTTTTATTATATAGGATTATTATATAGGACTAGTGGCCTGGTACACAAAATTCATGCACATTAAAAGGGGGACCCAGAGTCAAGTCCCATGCACCTCAAAATCGCATGAGACCCAGACCTGGCTGCCCCCCCCTCCCCCAATTGGGCTAGATCCAGACCCGGCCAGTCCCACCCTTGTCAAGCCCCGCTGGGCAGGGGTTGTAGCCTCAGGTTCCCTGGCCCGGAGCCAGGATGGGGGGCGTGGCCTGAGGTCCCCCAGATGGGGTGGGAGGCATGCCTTGAGGTCCCCCATCAAGCCCCGCCAGGTGGGGGACATGGCCTGAGATCCCCTGTCAAGCACCGCTGGGTGGGGGGCATGGCCTGAGGTCCCCCATCAAGCCCCACCAGGTGGGGGGGGCACAGCCTCAGGTCCCCCATCAAGCCTCACTGGCAGGGGGGCGCAGCCTCAGGTCCCCTGGCCTCGCACTGGGAGGGGGGAACAGCCTCAGGTCCCCCGTCAAGCCCCGCTGGGTGGGGGGGGCGTGGCCTGAGTTCTCCTGACCCAGCACTGGGGGTGCACCTTGAGGTCCCATCAAGCCCCGCTGGGTGGGGAGCTTGGCCTGAGGTCCCCTGTCAAGCCCCACTAGGCAGGGGGGCACAGCCTCAGGTCCCCTGGCCCAGTGCTTGGGGCAGGGGGTGCAGCCTGAGGTCCCCTGTCAAGCCCCATCGGGCGGGGGCATGGCCTCAGGTCCCCTGGCCTGGCGCTGAGGCAGGGGTCTTGGCCTGAGGTCCCTCGGCCTGGTGCCAAGGCAGGAGGCGCAGCCTGAGGTCCCCCAGCCTCAGCGGGATCCTGGGGTGGGGGTCTTGGCCTGAAGTCCCCTGTCAAGCCCCACAGGTGTGGGGGAGGGAGTAGCCTCAGGTCCCTGCTGATTGCTCTTTAAGGCTCCTTAAGGGAACTTGGCCTCAGCTGTGGGTGCAGCCAATCTTTGTGACAGAGTGATGGTCAATTAGCATATTCCCTCTTTATTAGATAGGATATTTGAAAAGCAATGGTTAATTGCCCAATAAATGTTGACTGTTTTCATTCAGTCTACTTATCCAGATGGCCTCTTCCTGTCATTGAGATTCTTCTGTCCTGGGGAATCTAACCCATTTCTGATGACTGGCTCACAGGCTTTGCTCATCTGCCCTCTGACTAAACCAGGTCGTGACAATTAATAACAGTTGTTTTGATTCTCTGTTTCTAGTCATACCACATTCTCTCCTATACCACCCACATTATTTGGTATTTACAGGATGATTTTTCATAGAATCACAAGCTTTTAGAACTAGAAAGAATCTCATAAAACTTTCCACTTTTTGTAGATATGGAAGCTGAGCCCAGAGAGTTGAGGTTACTTGCCCCAGATTAGTTGATTTAATTGTTCAGCTGGTATTACTCTTCAGAAAAGATGCTTTAAAGTCCATTTTCACCACTCCATGTTCAGTAAATGAGAAAAAGTCTTGTTTCAAACCAAAGTAGGTGAAAGGAAAGTTGGTCTCTATCTTTTTCTTAGAAAAGATTTTAATGATTTCAGAGAGGAAGAGAGAGGGAGAGAGAGAGAGAAATATCAATGATGAGAAAGAATCACTGATCGACTGCCTCCTGCACACCCCTAATGGGGACTGAGTCTGCAACCTGGTCATGTGCCTGACCTGGAATTGAACCATGACCTCCTGGTTCATAGGTTGACTTTCAACCACTGAGCCACATCAGCCGGGCTCTCTCTCTCTCTTTCTCTATTCACCCATCTGTCTTTGTGTCATCTACATAAATTGCTTAGGTTTTTTTCAAAGTGCAGCTGGGTATAACTTTCACATGATAATACTGTCATATTGCCAATTAAAATGGAGGTATCCATTGATTATGTGAATACCATGTTTGTTCATTTATAAATGATGAAAAATGCAGTGACCCTTTGCAAAACCTGCATAGATTTCTGTGCATTTTGCTATTTAATCAGAATTTTACACATTTTGGAGCATTAGAAGAAAGATTAGAAGTTTTTAAAATTAGAAGTTTTTAAAATTAGAAGAAAGATTAGAAGTTTTTAAAATTTTATTTTTCAATTATAATTTACATTCAATATTATTTTGTATTAGTTTGAGGTGTACAGCATAGTGGTTAGACAATCATATACTTCACATAGTGGTCCCCCCAATATTTCAAGTACCTTCTTGGCACCATATATAGTTATCACAATACTAGAGGCCCGGTGCGTGAAATTCATGCACTGGGGAGGAGGGGTTCCTGCTCCCTCTCACAGTCCAGGACCCCTTGGGGGATGTCTGCCTGCCGGCTTCCCTCTTGCAGTCTGGGAGCCCTCACTCCTTACCACCCATCTGCTCGCTGCTCTTTAGCGCTGCCGTGGAGCTGGGAGAGGCTCCTGCCACACCACTGCACTCGCCAGCCATGAGCCCAGGTTCTGGCTGAGCAGTGCTCCCCCTGTGGGAGTACACTGACCACCAGGGGGCAGCTCCTGCATCGAGCGTCTGCTCCCTGGTGGTCAGTGCGCATCATAGTGACCCATCGTTCTGGTCGTTCCGCCGTAACAGTCTCTTAGGTTTTTATTATATAGATTATTCACTGTATTCAAAGGGTTAGAAGTTTTAAGATGTGTAAACATGGTTGAACCATGTACAAGAACTCTAAGAAGCCATCTATCTAATAATAGAGTAGTATGCAAATCATCACTCCGCTACACTCACAAGCCACGCCCACCAGCCACGCCCCAGCCACGCCCACCATTCAATCTGAGTGAGTATGCAATTAAACTGAAAACATGGCGGCAGCCCCGCCCCCCAGCCTCTCCAGGTCTCTGGGAGTTGGAGAAGTCAGGCGCCAGCGCCTGAGGCTGGCTGCAGCCACAGAGACCAAGAAGCCGCCTGCCCCATGATCCCAGGCTGCAGCCAGCCTCAGAAGCCTCAGGTCCGCCTGCCCAACGTCCTGGGGAGACGGAGAAACTGGGCCCCAGCGCCTGAGGCTGGCTGCAGCCACGGAGACCAAGAAGCTGCCCGTCCCATGATCCCAGGCTGCAGCCAGCCTCAGAAGCCTCAGGTCCGCCTGCCCAACGTCCTGGGGAGACGGAGAAACTGGGCCCCAGCGCCTGAGGCTGGCTGCAGCCACGGAGACCAAGAAGCTGCCTGCCCCGTGATCTCAGGCCTCAGCCAGCTGGAGAAGCGGTTCACCCCACGTCCTGGGGGAGACAAGAAACCAGGTGCCAGTGCCTGAGGCTGGCTGCAGCCCAGGAGATGAAGAAGCCGCCTGCCCCGTGATCCCAAGCCGCAGCCAGCTGGAGAAGCCGCCCTCCCCACGTCCTGGGGGAGACAAGAAACCGGGTGCCAGTACCTGAGGGTGGATGCGATCTGGGAGATGAAGAAGCCACTTGCCCTATGATCCCAGGCTACAGCCAGCTGGAGAAGCTGCCCACCCCATGTCCACCCGCCCCACGTCCTGGGAGAGATGGAGAAACCGGCACCAGTACCTGAGGCTGGCTGCAGCCCGGGAGATGGAGAAGCCGCCCACCCTGCGGTCCTGGGCACCAGTACCTGTGGCTGGCTGCAGCCGGGGAGATGGAGAAGCCGCCCAGCTTGCGGTCCTGGGCACCAGTACCTGTGGCTGGCTGTGGCCTGGGAGACAGAGAAGCCACCCACCCTGCGGTCCTGGGCCCCAGTACCTGTGGCTGGCTGTGGCCTGGGAGACAGAGAAGCCGCCCACCCTGCGGTCCTGGGCATCAGTAACTGCAGCTGGCTGTGGCCTGGGAGACAGAGAAGCCACCCACCCTGCAGTCCCGGGCACCAGCACCTGCGTCTGGCTGTGGCCTGGGAGACAGAGAAGCCACCCACCCTGCAGTCCTGGGCACCAGCACCTGCGTCTGGCTGTGGCCTGGGAGACAGAGAAGCCACCCACCCTGCGGACCTGGGCACCAGCACCTGTGGCTGGCTGTGGCCTGGGAGACAAAGAAGCCGCCCACCCTGCAGTCCTGGGCGCCAGCACTTGCAGCTGCAGCCCAGGCGAAGCCACCTGCCCACCATCCCCTGAGGCTGCAGCCAGCCTGGGCACCTATGGCTGACCAGAGGGAGGAAGCCCGGATCCTGGGTGCCTGTGGTCAGCTGGAGGAGGGAATCCTGGGTACCAGGTGTGGGCCGAGGCAGAGGTAGTTAGGGGCAATCAAGCCAGCAGGGGAGCAGTTAGGGACTATCAGGCTGGTAGGCAGAAGCAGTTAGGGGCAATCAGGCAGGCAGGTGAGCGGTTAGGAGCCAGCAGTTCTGAATTGTGAGAGGGATGTCCAACTGCTGGTTATCCCATGAGGGGTCCCAGATTGGAGAGGGTGCAGGCCAGGCTGAGGGACACACTCCCCGCTGCCCCCGTGCACGAATTTCGTGCACCGGGCCTCTAGTAGGAGAAATACTAATGAAGAAAGATGAAATAAGTTATTAGACATCGATAACACTCAGTATTGATGACAATGAAGATGGATAGAGAAGTTGAATAATAAGAAAAATAATTAGAAACATTGAGAAGTTAAATGCACTTTATCAAGCAGTATATAAGCTTACAAGCATATTGTAGGAAATTTGTTAAAACTAAGAGCTTGTAATGGAAGATTTGGTGAATAATCTTTAAATAATATTAAGTAGAGGTAAAACAAAATCTGCCAGGGGAGGCAGGCAGAGAAAGCCAAAAAAAAAAAAAAAAAATAACTATGCTTTGAAATCTAAGCCACAGAAGGTGAGGGCAGGCCGAGTGTTCTTCACACCTGGCCCTTGCCCCAATGCAGGGGGACTCCGCCAAGGTTACCAGCTGGGAGGGACCCTGGGACAAAGATAGCAGCAGCCCTGAGGCACTGGGGCAGTTGTCCTCTCCAGGTGGAGGAGGGGTGTGGGTGGAAGGGTGAAGCCCATCAGAGCAAATGGCCACAGGGTGAGGGGTCGCCTACCCAGAGGTCACAGGTAAAGGAGGCACAATCTGTGGGCAGCCAGGGTTCCATTTTTAGCTCTGTCCTTTAACTGCTGTGTTCCCTCAAGGAAGTAGCTTGCCTCTCTGTGCTGCTGTAGCCTTACCTGCACAATGGGCCACAGCTGCTCCTCACAGGAGTGTGGGGTGATGGCATGTGTGTGCCCCACTTTCCCCAAGGCATTCCACTTTGTAGTCAGCAACCCCGCCTCACCACCCTTCCCTCCCCCAACCTCTTGCATGGACTCTGTATGGGCCATTGCTCTCCTGTCTCCTTTTCAATGCCAGCTGTCACAGTCCCAGCAGGAAAGAGAGGGAACTTACAAACGATTTTCTGGAAGGACTTTGGCAAAGGGACTGTTGACAGGTGTGAGAGCAGGGGCAGACAGCCAACCCAGGAGGTGGCACCCCAGAAACAGAGACCATCCCAGGTCTCAAAGGGGTGGGGCCACGTGATCACACACAAGTGGGCACCTGAACAAGGGGGCAGGTGGGGCCAAGCAAACTGCTGGAAGTGGGCTCCTTATCAGGGGGTCGGGGCCACGTGATCAAAGGGGCAGAGCCATGTGATCAGCCAGAAGTGGGCACATGATCCCCCAACACCCACCGCTGACCCCAAACACTCACCGCTGAAACTCAATACTCCCCAACACCCACCGATTATGCCCAATGTGTGCCACTGACCCCCAACAACTACCACCTACACCCTACAACCACTGCTGAGCCCCGACACATGCTGCTGAACTTCAATTCCTGCCACTGAACACCAACACCCACCACCGAACCCAAACACCCACTGCTGAACCCCGACACTTCCACTGAACCATAACACCTGCTGCTGAACCCCAATACCACCCAGTGAACCCCAACACCCACCACTGACACCCAACACCAGCCCCTGACCTCCAAAACCTGCCACAGAACCCCAACACCTGCCCCAATGACCCCGCTGACCACCATCACCCACCAATGGCCCCCTCACTCAAAGGTAAAGGAGAAAAAGGCTGTGGGCAACCAAGGGTTCCATTTTAGCTCTGCCCTTTAACTGCTCTGTGCCCTGGGGGGAGTTGCTCTCCTCTCTCTGCCGCACACCAGGGCAGTGGGCACACCAGGGCAGTTAACTTGGCTCAGGGACTCCTAGGCTTGCCATGCCCCAGGCTATAGGATGAAGTAGGGTACTCCAAAGCCCCACCCTTTCTTCCCAGGCCTTTCCCTGAATGAGTCCAGCCTGGGGCTCCCCTCTCTGAAGCACCTGGGCTGACAGGAGCCAGCAACTGGGTTTACATACCCAGATTCTAGATGTGAAAACTGAGGCTCAAGCAGAGCAGCCGAGTTCCCTAGCCTTGGCCCACCTCCCAGTCAACTCAGCCCAGCTCACCAGTGGCTTTACCAACTGCCAGGGTGCAGGGCCTCATGATCAGGAGGAAGATGGGCTCCTGAACAATGGGGCAGGGGCAAGTGAGCAGCCAGAATTGGGCACAGTTGGAGGTGGGCAGGTGGACAGGGGTTGGGGCATGTGATCAGTGAATGTGGGCACAACTGGAAGTGGCAGGTGGACAGGGGAGCAGGGGTATGTAATTATCCAGAAGAGGGCACAGCCGTAAGTGGTTACCTGAACAGAGTGACAATGGATCCTGATTATGATGAAGTGGGTATGTGAACAGGGAATTTGCCCTTGAAGTGCTCTGGACTTGGGCACCCAATGATTGAGGCAGGGCCCTGTGTCAACCCACAGCGAAGCAGGTGAACAAGGGTGGGGACTCCTGGTGGTCCGAGGTGGGCATGTGAACAGGGGGGCAGGGCCAGGAGGTCAATGTGAAGCCATCTGGTTTGAAGACCCCAAATCAATTTCTTTTCCAAGAAAAACAAAATCTGCCAAGGAGGTGGGTAGCAGAAGCCAAAAGAATAATAACTGTACTTTGCAATCTGAACCACAGAAGGTGAGAGGATGCTGGGTGTTCTTCACTCTGATCTTTATTTTCTCCTTCCTTCTGCTCACTCTGGGCTTTTCTTGTTGCTCTCTTTCTAATTCTTTAAGTTGTAGAGTTACTGGTAGATGATTTATTACCATTTTTTCTTATTTTTTGAGGTAGTCCTGTAGAACTAAAACTTCCCTCTCAGGACTGCTTTCACTGTGTCCCATAGATTTTGGATTGTTGTATTTTAATTGTCATTTGTTTCCAGGATGTTTTTAATTTCTTCTTTGATCTCTTTGGTAACCCAATCATTGTTTAATAGCATGCTATTCAGCTCCAAGTGTTTAAATTTTTTTTTTCATTTCCATTTGCCTGAAAAATATTTTTGATTGTTTTTATTGTAGTTTATTTCTAATATTATGCCATTGTGGTCTGAGAAGATGCTTGATATAATTTCAATCTTCTTGAATTTGGTCTATCTTTGAAAATGTCCCATGTGCACTTGAGAAGAACATATATTCCATGGCTTTGGGGTGAAATGTTCTGAAGATGTCAATTAAGTCCATGTGATCTAGTGAGTCATTTAAGATTGCTGTTTCTTTGCTGATTTTTTGTCTAGAGGATTTATCAGTAATGTCAGTGGGGTATTAAAGTCTCCTTCTATGATTGTATTGTTGTTGATCTCTCCCTTCATATCTTCCAGGAGTTTTTTTTTTTTAATGTATTTGGGTGCTCCTTCATTGGGTGCATATATATTTACCAGGGTTATATCCTCTTGTTGTATGGATCCATTTAGTATTATGAAGTGGCCTCCTTTATCTCTTATTATGGCCTTCACTTTGAGGTCTATTTTGTCAGATATAAGTATTGCTACCCCAGCTTTTTTTTTCATTTCCATTTGCCTGAAAGATATTTTTCCATCCCTTCACTTTCAGTCTGTGTGAGTCCCTGTTCTGAGGTGGGTCTCTTGTAGACAGCATATATATATGGGTCATGTTTTTTTTATTCATTCCACCACTCAATGTCTTTTGATTGGGGCATTTAGTCCATTTATGTTTAAAGCTATTATTGATAGGTACTTGTTTGTAGCTGTTTTTATTTTTTTTTGCCTGTGTTCCTTCTTCCCTTTTTATTTCTTCTTTTTATACCAATCCCTTTAACATTTCTTGCATTGCTGGCTTGGTAGTGATAAACTCTCTTAGTTTTTTTTTTTTTTTTTTTGTCTGTGAAGCTCCTTATTTCCCCTTCAATTTTGAATGATAGCCTTGCTGGATAGAGTATTCTTGGATTCAATCCCTTGCTTTGCATCACTTTGTAAATTTCCTTCTATTCCTTTCTGGCCTTATGTGTTTCTGTTGAGAAATCATTTGATAATCTAATGGGAGATCCCTTGGTCCTGGTGGTGGGATGGGGCAGCCAGGAGAGAGGGAGAGCCCTGGGGAGAGTCCAATGGCTGATATTTACTAACTGGTGCAGAAGGGCTTCAATATTTTCAGAACAATATTTTCATGCCAGTGTGGCTGGGCCAACGAACTCATCTTTCACAGCAAGAAGTTAGACTATACAAAACAAAAATGAAAATATGTCCTTGGAAAAAATAATGACTTCAACCTTTATTTTTATTTTTTATATATTTTATTAATTTTTTATAGAGAGGAAGGGAGAGGGATAGAGAGTGATGTCAGTGGGGTATTAAAGTCCTCTTCTATGATTGTATTGTTGTCAATCTCTCCCTTGATATCGGAGGGATCGAAGAGTTAGAAACATTGATGAGAGAGAAACATCGATCAGCTGCCTCCTGCATACCCCTTACTGGGGATGTGCCTGAAACCAAGGTACATGCCCTTGACCGGAATCGAACCTGGGACCCTTCAGTCCAAAGACCTACGCTCTATCCACTGAGCCAAACCAGTTAGGGTAACTTCAACCTTTAATGTTTTCAGGTGTTTTTTTTTTTCTTAAAGGGATATTTTAGGGGAAGTATCTCTGGTCTAGAGGAAATATTTATATGAATTCAGCAATTTCCTTAACTTTTCTGTCTTTTTCTTTTGTGAAATTCAAGTAAAATTAAAATTGTATCCCCCCCCCAAAAAAAATAGTGAATAAATTTCCTTAACGCTATCAAGATGAAAAGGTTTCTCTGGGCCCACTGTCTGAAACAACCACTCAATAATAAAATCATTGCATATATGTGTGAAGAAAATAATCCATAAAGTATATACTAAAGAGCACAATTCATCAATGACTTTCACAATGCAAGATGCCTCTGTGAAGTCACTACCTGGAAATGATCCAGGCCATTTTCAAATATTTGGCCAGATAAACAAATGCATCAATATTTTATAATATCTATTAAGTTCTGCTTAATGCACATGTTATATACTCTATGGCTAAGTTATTGTTAATTCTCATATGGAGAAACTAAAACTCCAATAGGTGCTTGGTGGAGCCATCAACCTCTTAAGATACCACATTCTTGGATTCTGACCATGTCTATAGTGACCCAGAGTAAGAAGAGCTAGAGGAGGGATAGTTAGACCTGAAATACAGGTCATATAAAATTTTAGATTTCGTTCCTAGGGTTTTTTTCCTCCCTCTGTTGACCTCAGGCTCAAGGTAGAGTTTAGAAGTCAGGTTTTAGGTAGAACTTTGATAAATCTGAGAGTATCTGAGGAGGTGGTAGGTGAGCAAACAGGATCATGGATGATCTAGTGACCAAGGTATAGGAGGAAAGATTGAAAAAATCTGGATTCATTATTCAACAGAGAATAATGGTGCTTCTGCAATATACTGGTGACTGAACTGCACTCTGGGGATGCAGCTGTGAGCAAGGCAGTAGAATGGAGCTACATTTTAGTGGTAGAGACAGACAAGTGAATAGATGATTTTAATGTAGTGCATTAATATTTAGAGTATGGATTAAGAGCAGAGTGCCATGGGAAGGATGTCTGATTCAGCTTTGTGAGGGGGATGGTGGGAGATGAGTCTGAAAGGATGAGCAGGAGTGATCCAATGGATGGGGAAAGAGGGCATTATAGGCAGTGGGAGATCATGATGGTTTGAGATCTCAAAGTAATTCAAAGTTTTATAGACATTGTGTAAAAGGGAAGGGATGATGAGTGATGAACTGGAGAAAGAAGCATGGAACAGATAATAAGGGCCTAACAGGGTTTAAAAAGAAGCTACCTGAGGTTTTTGATTTTTAAAGAAGATGTTTATGTTAAAATATTATTCAGGCTAATGTATTAAGAATGAATTGGTGGAGGCAGGAATTATCCCAAGACACCAGGAATAATGCAAGGTAGAGGATGTAATGGAAGTGAGCATGGAGAAGGATGTATTAAGAAGATGGACTTGACACAACTTGATGGTTGATAAGGTGACAAACAGATGTCTTCAAATATTTGAAAGACCGGAATTTGGAGGTTCTTATGGGCCTAGGAAAGAAGTAGAATTGAGTAGAATCAAGTTTTATAAATAGACAAAAATTTCCAGCAATGAGCATGGTTCAACAGTGTCATGGGCTAATTTGGGAGGCCATGGAGTCCTGGTAAACTTGAGGGTATCTGAGGAGGTGGTAGGGGAGCAAACAGGATCATGGATGATCTAGTGACCAAGCCATAGAAGGAAAGATTGAAAAAAATCTGGATTCATTATTCAACAGACAATAATGTTGCTTCTGCAATATACTGGTGACTGGACTGCACTCTGGGAATACAGCTGTGAGCAAGGCAGTAGAATGTCCTTCTTCATGGAGCTACATTTTAGTGGAAGAGACAGACAAGTGAATAGATAATAAGGGTCTAACAGGGTTTAAAAAGAAGACCCTATGGAGGTTTCAAGTAAAAGTTGGAACAAATGCTTGACAAGGATGCTGCAGAGGATCCTGCACTTGGTCATGGTGATTTTGAATGTCTACTCAAATTCTGAGATTCTGTCATGATTACATGATATCATGTGGCATCTGCCAAGACTGACTCCAGGCAAGCAATAATGTCCTGATAAATCACCTAGAACCCGTGGCTTATTGGATCTACACTTTCTGTTCTGAACTGAAGATATTTAAGAAAACATGGAGAAGAACAGAGAGGGAATTACTGTGTGAAAACTCGCTTTTCTCTACTGAAGCTATTTCAAGCTTATGTTCTATGTCTACCCACTATAGTGATTCTGGGATGAAGCAATGAGGTCAGGAATAAACCCAGACCTCTCAGCTTCTAATTCAGTGTACTCTGCCTACTGAATTTATTGATTCCAAATGTTAAGAGCTAGTTGGAGTTGGACATTAGCAGCATATAATCCATGAAATTTCTTTACTCTGGTCTCCTCCAGATTTTGCTGAAATAGCAATACATAAACCAGGTAAAACACTGAGGGAAATTCCACAGAAATCAAACCACAGTATGGATACAACAGTTTAGGCAATGAATTCTGGTCCTAGGAAAAGCAAGTGCATTCATCTCTGGATCTAATGTGCATTCCCCCAATCCCCCTAAAGATTTTCAAGTCTCCAACTCATCAACTCATGTTGTTGTTTTTTTCAGTATTAGAAATATTGGTCTTTAGTTTCTTCTAGTGAAATAATTGAAGAAAACTTTGATTTAATTCATTTATTTATTTACTCATTCATTCATCAAAAATGAAAATGTACTGAGCACATGCAATGTTCCAGTTTCTATGCTAGGCCTGGAGTATTCAAAGATAGAATGAGATATAATCTTGTCTCTCCAGGAGCTCAGTACCCAATTCTGGAAAGATGTTTAGGCTCACATATGCTACATAGTAATTGGTATTTTTTAGTTACATGCCCTAGAATAGCTTTAAATTCTTGCTATCATTTTAGGAAGGCACTGGAAGGACTTCAGGGGTTGTGCTCACTGTGGGGGGAATTACTCATGTAATTCTCATTAGTGCAAATGGGGAAGAGGTGTAAATCCACAGTGATCTAGCTGAGAAAACAAACACTCCTTCTTTGACTTCTGTTGTTTGTTTCTATTTGTTCCGGGTTGAGTCAGGGAAAAATAATCAGGAAAATTATACGTGTTCAATGGCCCAGTTGCTCCAGAACTCGTGGAGTATCTAATCACAGTTAATAATTAAAACAAAGCAAGGAGACTCAAATGCTGAATTTAAGTACTGTCAGGAGGGAAAGAAACCATTTGAAGGGGAAAGTATGAGGAGTGCTTTGTGGTAGATAGATTTTTATAGACAGAAGCATGGGCTATAAAGGGAGAACGTTCTTTTAAAATGGGTGTGGGTTATGGCAGATCAATCAATCAATATATATTAAGCCCCTACTGTGTCCCTAGCTCTGTGTTAGACCATAGGGGGACAACGGATACCTTTCACAGTCCATCAGGGGAGATAGAACCAACAAATTATATGCAATTGAAACAGAAACTGGGACTGGTGGCTGAAAAATGGGACAGGATATTTGAAATAAGAGCATTGACAGAAGTTGCAGAACCTGTGGTCATAGGTCCTGATATCAGTCATTCAGATACTATAAGCTATGCTGCAGCCACAAATAACCATCAAATCATAGTGGCTTTTAACAACAAAGGTTGGGGGCCCTTTTCATGTCTTCTCACTCTGGGATCCAAGATGATGGAGCAGCCACTATGTTGAACATTGCTATAAAGGGAAAGTGCAAGCTTTGTAGGGTCATGAACTGACAATCAAACATTCCCTTTTACAACTCACTGGCAAGACCTAGTCATATGGTCTCATTCAACCACAAGGAAGCCAGGCTATGTAATCCTACTATCTGCCCAGAAAACTGATATGTGGAAATATGAGGTGAACAGAACAATGGACTATGATGCAGATCACCAGACAGAGTGTTCAAATGAGGTCACACTAAAAATTCAATTCAATGTGATGCCCCTCCCTTGTGTGAGATTTGTGTTTGTTTTTTTAAAATATATTTTTTATTGATTTCAGAGAGGAAGGAAGGGAAGAGAGAGATAGAAACATCAATGATGAGAGAGAATCATTGATCGGCTGCCTCCTGCAAGCCCCCCACTGGGGATTGAGCCCACAACCTGGGCATGTGCCCTTGACTGGAATTGAACCTGGGACCTTTCAGTTCGCAGGCCAATGCTCTATCTTCAGAGCCAAACCGGCTAGGCCCCTTGTGTGAGATTTTACTAAAGGCTTAGTGGCTCTCATACTTGGTTGTACATTGGAATCACCTAGAGAGCTTATAAACCATATATCTATGAACCTCAGTGTGTAGGATGGGACCCAAACTTTTTAGTCTTGTCCAGTTCCCAGGGAATACTGATGCTGCTCATTTGGGAGCTTCACTTTGAGAACCACTGGTTTAGGAAAATCCAATGGAAGGTTACTCTCTCAAACTTCAGTAAAATCTTACTGAATGTTAGAGCCTGACTTGTGTTGTGGGGAATGGATGGAAAATTTAGATACTCCAGTTGGAGGGATGGCTGCTTTCAGAACCCACAGGGTCCCCACCTAGCCTCGTCAGGTGACTTTAGGATCCCCCTTTCTCCTTTGTTCCTTGGATACCTCTTTATGACAGAGGCTATCTTTCTCTCACTGGCTGAAAAATTTCAGAAACATGTCTTCAGATTCCATGACCAATAAAATAAAACCCAGAGAGAATTTGTTCCTCTTCTTCCTTGTAACATCAGGTTTTCAAGTCTTCATTTCCTCCCATGGGGCCCTCCTTTTCTCACGATCATTAATGATTTAAAAATATCCATGTCCTTGTTGGGACAGCCTGACCCAGACTCCAAAATGAGTGGCTCCTACAGCACAGTCACATCAAAATTCAATAATGCCTTATCCTTACAAAAGAGAAACAAAAAGTAAGGAGGGAAGGAGTGGGGAGGTAATTTCCATTGTGTCTCCCCCTCTTCATTACAAAGAGAGCATGGCTCCTTTAATTTTAAGTATTTTCTTAAATTTGGGTTGTTTAGACTTAAGTAAAACCAGATGTGGGTCAGCCCTTCAGTCCAGGTTGAGCCCACCCAAGTTTCTTTTTGTTGTCCTTCCTCTGGGTCATCTTCCTTGTCCTTCTTGCCCTCTTCTGAGTTTCCAACTTCTCACTTCATGTGAGCATCAGCCTGAACAGGAGTCTGCTTAACTTCTGGGGAGCAACAAGGGTGAGGCCTGGCACCATCAAAAAGAGACATCAGAGAGCCCACAGAAATGCCTACAGCATACACCATCTACATAATGCACAGAGCTCTTGGCTTGGCAAAGTCACCATTAGTCTGGCCTCAACTTGACATTTGCAAGGATGTCTGGCCCATTTGAACTGACTCCCAGAAAAAGGGATACCTGCCCTGAGGTGCATTCAAATCTCTACCTCCTGCATGCAATTCAGTAAACTGTAGCTTTGAAATGGCAATTTTCCCAGGTCCTATCATCTCTGCTAAAGTTTCAAAATCTTAAAGATGCTTCCAACCAGAGCCCAAGCTCAAGGTACCATGTGTTCTTTCTTCTCAATAGTCTTTTCAAATATAATAAAATAGATAAAAGCAAACAGCTTTTATTCCAAGTATAACATAGAAATAGTAGCTAATTCCTGTGATGTCAGTAGGAAAAGGACCACTTTTACTTTCTATCAGGTGATCTATTTTTTCTCCTAGGATCTTCACCAGAGTGGTATTGGTACATTTGTTAAAACGAATGAGCCTACATGGACATATCATTATCACCCCGAGTCCATAGTTTACATTAGGCTTCACTCTTGGTGTTATACATTCTATGGGTTTTGACAAATATATAACATGTATCAAGCATTGTCATATCATACAGAGTAGTTTTACTGTCCTAAACTTCCTCTATGCATAACCACTGATCTTTTTATTGTCTCCAATAGTTTTGCCTTTTCCAGGATGTCATATAGTTGGAATCATACAGAATGTGTTTTTTCAGATTGTTTTTTTTCCACATAGTAATATGCATTTAAGTTCCACCTATGTATTTTAAGGGCTTGATAGTTCATTTCTTTTTAGCTCTAAATAACAGTCCATTGTCTGGATATACCACAGTTTATTTATGCATTCACCTACTACAAGACATCTTTGTAGCTTGAAAGTTTTGCCAGTTATAAATGAAGCTGCTATAAATACCTGTGTGCATCCTTTTGTGTGGCCATAATTTTCAACTCCTTTGAGTAAATAACAAGTAGCATGATTGCTGGATTGTGTGGTGAGTATATGTTTAGCTTTGTAAGAAGCTACCAAATTGTGCTTCAAAGTACCTGTGCCATTCTGCATTCCCACTAACAATGAAGGGGAATTCCTGTTGCCCCACATCTTCATCAGCATTTGATGTTGTCAGTATTTTGGATTTTTGCCAAAATCAGGTGTGTTGAATATTATTCTACTTATTATAATTTTAATTGTTTTAATTTGCATTTTCCTGATAACAACTGATGTAGAGCATCTATCATATGCTTATTTGTCACCTGTAAATATTCTTCAGTGAGGTGTCTGTTGAGGTCTTTGGCACTATTCTAATTTTTAAAAAAAATATATATTTTATTGATTTTTTACAGAGAGGAAGGGAGAGGGATAGAGAGTTAGAAACATCGATGAGAGAGAAACATCGATCAGCTGCCTCCTGCACGCTCCCCACTGGGGATGTGCCCGCAACCAAGGTACATGCCCTTGACCAAAATCGAACCTGGGACCCCTCAGTCCTCAGGCTGACGCTCTATCCACTGAGCCAAACCGGTTTTGGCTAATTTTTAAAATTAGATATTCTAATTATTTGTTGTTGATGAATAGAAATGCAATTGTCTTTTGCTGGAAGTCAGTTCCAGCATGTCATAACTGCAAGAGTTTCATCGAAAGGTTGATGGAACTTGGGGACTCAACAAAGGCTGAGTCACATATGTTATTGCCTGTTGGAAATGGCTAAAGGCATTTCCCCAAACCTGAAAAGGATGATTGTTTGCTGCCGGACAGCTCAGGGCATCTTAATCTACATGCTATTGCCTCCTACTGGCCAAACACCTGAACAGCCCTAGGCTATTCCCCAATCTGACAATGCTTCTGTATGAAACCCTACCCTTTGAAGTGTATGTTTCCACCTTGCCTTAGGACAATTTGTGTTAATAAAAAGCAAGGGGTCCTGAGACAAGGAAAACTTAGCTTCTTCAGCTAGGCTCTTCTGACCCCCAATGCCTTTCAAAATTATCTTTCGTCTCTGGATGCTTACTTAAGTTACACACAGCCTTTCTCCAGATTGTTGAACCCTTCTTAATGCTGGAACAAGAACCCGAGCAGTCTTTCATATATTGAATGTACATCCAGAAACTTTGATAAGATCTCTAGTTAGTTCTAATCTTTCTCTGTAGACTCTTCTGAGTTTCTTATTTAGACAATTACAAATAAATAGTAACAGTTCTGTTTGCTCCTTTCCTATTAGTATGTTTACATTTTTCTCTTTTCCTGCTGTGCTAGTTAGAGCCACTGAGGAAATATTGAAGAGAGCATTCATTCTTGTCTTATTTTTGATAGAAAAGAGAATAATGTTAATATTTCACTAATTCCCTATAACATTTATGGTAGATATATTTGATCAGATTAGAGAAGTTTCTCTTTCTTCCCACTTTAATGTTTGTCTCATGAATTAATATTAATTTTTGAATACTTTTTTATGTCTATTGAGATCATAGTTTCTTTTTAAAAATCTTTTAATGTGGTCCATTACAGTAATGACTTGTATATGTCAAATCAAACCCAAATTTCTGGAATAAATCAATTTAGTCACAGTGTATTATTTATAAATTGTTTGAATCAGCTTGATAATATTCTTATTTAGAATTTTTCATTGTTGTTCTTGAATGAGATAGGCTTATAATTGTCCTTTCCTGTACCATCCAGGTCTTATTTTAGTATCATGAGTGTTAAGATTCACATGTGTGTTAATGGAAGGTAACACTGACTATTAACTGTGATTATAGCTGATAAATTAAATGTGGTTGTATTTTGTAATAATTTTCTGCCTTTTCTTCTTTTCAACCATGGGAATGGATTATATATGATCACAAATCATTCATGCAAATACAGACATAATCACAGACACACACACATCTAACTCCTCTGAACTTTAATTTTATCACTTGTAGAATAATTCAGACTCATGCTTACCTCATAAAGTTGTTGGCATTTTGTAAGCATAGTGAATGTGAAAGTGATCTATAACTTCATGTTAATTTGTCTTCACACACATCATATGTATATGAATATGTATATATGTGTGTATATACACACACACACACACATTGTCTGTGTAGATAAATAGAATAAAAAGAAAACAGTTTAAGAGACTCAGATCGAGGTTGGTAAGTCTTTACCAGGTGATTCCTTGATTTAGGAAGCATCTGAAGACCTAGTGACTCCCCCAGGGAAGCAGGGTCAGAGTTCCATAGGACAGGAAAAGCAGAGTCCTCGTCCTTGTCATTTGGCATAGGAAGCTGTTTGCAACTTTAATTGAAACTCATGGTTGGGACTCATTCCTACATTGTACTTCTTGCTTGATAACCACTAGAATAGTATTTTCCAAGAACTGCTTATGAAAGTTTTGCAGTTAATAGATATGTCAGAGTTCTTAAGGTAGAAGTAGTTGGCAAAAAGAAAGAAAAAGGGGTAAGGAAGAAGGCAAGAAGATACTAGGAAATTTCTACTGTTTGTTAGGTCCTTTTTCACGAAACATAAATATAGGTAGATACAGAGCGAGAGATAACTTGGTATAGACAGTAAAACAAGAACAAAATTATTAACATAAAAGTCAGTATTTTCTAGCTTTTTCATATCATACATTACAACCCTCCACAGGGAAGAGTAGATGCTTTTGGATAGCATTTGTTGTAGTGATTATATACAATGGAAAAGGAACAACAAAACCCCAAAGATGATAAAGAGTCTCAGCTGATCTTACAAAAAAGGGTGGGTCAGGGGAGAGATACAAGTTGTGACAATTGAAAGTAGGAGAGTTTTGAGCTATGGGAAGTGAAGAGTAGTGGGGAAAAAAGTTTTGGGGAACAGCCATCATTCCTGTGAATGATACTGAGAGGGCAGACTTAGGGAGAGAAAATTATAAAAATGGTATTCTGTGCAGAAAGGCTCAATAGACTAAGTAAAAACTTGGAGTGTTTGTTACTTTTTGTCTGCTAATCGAAACCAACTGCTTTTTTTCAGGTGACACCAATCTGAGACTGGACCACATGGGGCAACAGTTAAATTTAGGTTAGTCATAAAATATTTGCTTTGGGAGTAGACCACTTAAACAATACACAGTGGTATAAATTTACTGATTCTTCTCTCCTTACCTGGAATATTAGACATATATTGGTCTGTGATATAAAGAGACAAGAAGAGACAAATCTCACTGAATTATTCCCATCAGTCATTATTGTTAATCAAAGCAGAGTTATTTAGTACAAATATGAGACAAGAATTTCCCCTAACCTCCCATCGATTTCTCCCCTGTGGTCAAAACCTCACCAAAATAACTCCTGAAAAGGTTTTTAAAATATCACTACATGCTCCAGGTTCTCCTTTTACTCCCCACCTCTCCCTGCCATATTCTCTTTCTCCTACAGAAGAAAATATGTTGAACTTTAAAATGCTGGGAGAAGATAAGAAACACATGGAAAGAACAGGGTTTTGGAATGCTGAGCAACCACAAGATGGGATGGTGTAGCAGACTCTGTCTATGTCCTGCCCAGATAACTTTGGCAAGCACCATTCTAGTGAGTACCCACAACTCCTACTGCCTGCCTACAACTTGCCATGTGAGAGCTGATTCTGGGTCTCAGATGGGGAGGGCTAGAAAAGATGGGGAGTTAAGGCCTCTGAGAACAGCCTAGTCAATGATGCATGGGGGTTGGTGGGTGAATGCTCCAACTTTCCTCTCCTTATTGGGAATAACTCAGAAGTTCCACTCTCTATAAGCATCTCACCAGGTTCAGATTCATTAATTCTATTGCTAATGTGCTTGACATTGTTTCCATTTTCATTGCCCTACTATCTTAGCAGAGCTTGCTGGGATCATCTCTGGTTTTACTTTCCATTCAACCTCAGAGATTTCTCTGCTTTGATTTCTCCTGCCTCCCTAATCTATCATCAATGGATTTCATGTAACTCCCTTACGTTTTCTCCTTTGATTGTAATGTACAGAATAAGGTGCAAAATGGCCCTTCTCCAGAGCATTTTCTCAATCTGTTGAGATTTTGCTTCCCGGCAATTGTCATCAGTTTGGCTCAAAAAAGCTCATAAAAATTCTCTACAGGTTTGGATGTTTCTTACATTGGCAAGGGATTCAGGTCTTGGCTGGCCAGCTGTGTAATAGAGAAGTTAGTTCTAGAATTTTGTGAAATCTCCAAATATTTTAGGTTTCAATAACCAATTAAAAATGTTTGAAAGTACCATGTGCATCAGACCAAAGCTGCCATGTGCCAATAAGGCCTGTGAGCTGCCAGTTTGCCATATCTGTTGTTCTTAGAGGTGAGCAGAGCTAGCTTGCCCCTGTCTACCCAGTGCCTTCCTATAAACCTTGGCTATCAGTCCTAGCTAGTGGCTTCCAGCCCAGGAGGAATACTTCCCTATAACATATTAGGATATGAAAACCAGCATTTAAGCAAACATTTGTACATCTAAGCCAAACACACTCCCTCTTGTTTCACTAGTGATTGGAACTTTGACCCATTTAAGCCTGACAGCAAAATAGACATTAGCAGAGGGTGATGTTAGTGTTGTTTTGATCGGGAGGAAATGAAAGAAGTTGGAGAGAAAAGGTTGAGAGGAAGGGCCATAAAAGAAATCTTCCTGGAGGACAAAAGTTCACCAGTTTTCCCTTGAAACTAATTTAAGGGCAACAGAATGACATCAACAAAAATTTCACTAAGCTGTTAAGTGTTTTGAAAAGATAGCTCTACTTATTGTTTTTGGCTTTTGCTGAAGATATTTTGCTCTGGGCCTCTAGGGAATTCATTGTTAGCTATGGAGGGAAGAATTGCACATCTTCCTCTATCAACTTCTTGGGTACTTTCTTCAGGATGTCAGTGAGGCAGAAGGCAGAGCCTTGGTGGACTGTGGCCTGAGGATGGTTCTCATTACAACATAGTACCTAGAAGAGAAACTGTGAGGTAGGGGACATATAGACACCATCTACCTCTAACAGCCAGATGTTTACAGAGGAACCAAATTGGCTTAGGATAATTTTGAAAGGGGCATTTAGGTTGTTTTTAATCTTATATTATATACATATATACATATATATACATATACATATATATGTATATATATATACATATATATATATACATATATATGTATATGTATATTTATATTATATATAAAAGCCTAAGCCACTGTCTGACCGTCTGACTGGTAGCTATGATGTGCAATGACCACCAGGGGGCAGACGCTCAATGCAGGAGCTGCCGAACTGCGGTGACTTGGCAGCTGTGGTTCTCGGGTGATGCACCCGGAACCAGAGAGGAGGGAGCCCGATTCTGGGGTGCATCACCTGAGAACTGCCCTCTCGCAATCCAGGACCCCTCGGGGGATGACAGAGAGCTGCTTTCAGCCTGATCCCCGCAGGCCAGGCCAAGGGACCACACTGGTGCATGAATCCGTGCACTGGGCCTCTAGTTATAAATAATGCTCTAGTGAATAATCCTGTACACAGGTTATTGTGAACATGTGACTAGCTTAAATAGATGATTTTAATTTGTGAATCCTTTCCATGAGACACAGGGCAACTCCAAATGAGTCACCTTGTATGCTGTCAAATGTATAGCATATAATTTGGAGGAAGAAAAAAACCATCCTATCATTTCAAATGATTCCAATTGTATTACATGTACAATTTATACACAGAGTCCTCAACCTTGCTTTCCAGCCATTCTTGGTGAAAATATATCTGAAAAAAGGTCATATTGCATGCTATCACTTTATAAGTCCTTATTCACATTCATCAAATGCTTTAAAAAATTAAAATAAAATAAAAACCACAAAACCCCTCTGGGGTACTATGCCCTTTTTACAGATTAAAACATGGCACATATTTTTAGGTCTAAATATTTAAGCAGGATCACAAGAGTTAGTAAATGGTTGCCTGGAACTTGGAACCATTCATTGAGCAAACATTTATTGAGCACTGTGGCAGAGACTAGCTAGATACTGAACGGTTTTCCATTTCTCCTGGGCCCCCAGGTAGGCTTGTTTCACAGGCTCCCTGTGGTTGGATATGGGCATGTGACTGAGTCCTGACCAATGGAACAGGATGGCATTATGTAAGCCACTTCTAGGCCTGGCGCATACAAACTTCCTATGAAATCTTGTGTGGTTGTAGATGCCCAGGACAATCACCATGGTTGATGCATGGCAAAACCTCTGTCAGGATGGATCTTTGATCCACCATCCCAGGAAGAAGTAATCTTCTATTTTGCTAACCCATTAAAGTTCCAAGATTTTCCTGTATATAACAGTCAGTAATACTTTGACTGATATAAATTATCATGTGACTCACTTTATGCCAAGCACCAGGTCTTCAGATTTCAAAATTAATATGGTCTCCATTGGACTGCAGTTGCCTCTAGCTTCAAGGATTGTGTAAAAGATTGTCAGAGGATCTTGCAGTCTCACAGGTAATCAAAAAAATAATCCTTTGATTTGTGTCCTATACCTATGTTATACTTAAAACTCTCCCAAGTTCTACTAAAACCCTAAGAAGGAAAACATATTTAAATTGTAACAACACCTTGAATTATAGTATAACCATAAAACTGAATGTTTGACTATCTTACTGTCTGCTTGTTTGACCATCTGATTGTCTGAGTGAATAATTGACTGAATGTCTAACTGATTGTCTAATTATCTGACTCACTGACAATCTGAATGAATGAATGTCTGACTACCTGATTGGCTGTTTGACTGAATGCCTACTGATGGGCTGGCTAAATGACTGGCTGAATGCTGACTGAATGTTTCTGACTGAATATCTGACTAATTCTCTGACTGACTGACTATCTGAGTATCTGACTGACTGATGGACTGGAGACTATATCTGGAGACAGAAGGAATATATTAAAGATGGAATTGAGACAGCTGATGGGGGCTGGATTCTCCATTCCAGCACTTAAGCTACCAATTTATTGGGTGCCCCCTTTTTTCCCAAAGAAAAGTCAATCAGCCTTGTGAAAAATAAACACCACTAAAGGAACCATAATTCATAAACCATTGTAACAGATTTATGGCATTTGTAGAATCTTGACCAAACAAAAACAAAACAATGTTTATAAGCCCTCAAATGTCCCCAAACCAAATCTCAGAGCTCAGTCAGCTTCTGTTGTCCCCTCCCAACTTCAAACAGGATCCCTCTGGGGCAAAACTGTGATATAAGAAAACTTTGTCATGAGCTTTCCTTTAGTGGTGACCCTTTCTCTCCTTTCAGCTGACCAGGGATTTGCTCCCTTCACCTCTTTTCTCTCTCAAAACAGAGAGATCTGATAAGCAATCATTGACACTTGTTGACTGATTGACTGATTATATTTTGACTGGAGCTCATACTTATCAACACCTTGTCTGAAATAGCCTTGTGAAGTTTAAGCCTCTCAGCTATAATTATGGGGTAAAAGGTGTTCCACTCAAATTAAAAGAATTTTAGGCATCAGCAAATAGGAAGAGAGAGGTGAAGGTCTACTCAGCTACCTCTGAATTAGTTCTGATTTGTCTTTCTTTTTGGGATGTTTTTTCCCCCATCAGAAACCTTTGGCACCACTGTGACAAATGTAGGGTCTGGCAGAGATAAAGCTGCTGGAGGCCTACCCCAAGAATTGTTTGGAGTAGAACCATGTAGAACCTTCTAGATCTTTCCTACTTGACCAGAGACAGACCTTGTTCCTTATAATCTCAATCTAAATTCTTGACCCTAGGCCATCTGTTCCAAGTCTCTAAGATACACAGTTTACCCATTCTGGAGCATTTTGATAGTTTAGTGATTATTTAATGGTTTTCTTTTAGTCCTACATTAAGCCCCCGTGTTTGCCAATCTGAAAGTATTTGGCCAACAGTATCTCTACCTCAGGTTAGGAAGTTTCTAACAAGAACAGAAAATGTGTCATTAATATATAGCTCATTTATTAATTCGAGTTTGAAGGAATGAGAACTCTGGGTGTCAATGCCCCTTTGGGATTTGTATGTTTGAAGGAAAGGGTATCTTTGAGTCCTAACCACAAAAGTAGGTATTATTCTCATCTTCCCAATGAGGAAATTCATACTCAGCTCTGTCTAGTTCTGCATCTGTAGCTATTATTAGCTATATAATAGCTACACAGATAGCTATTATTTCTAACACTGGCCTTAAATCTACAGAATTTATTTAAAGGTAGGCAATGAGTATCACTATTTTTAATATTTCACTCTTGTCTTTCAATTTTTTCATATCCAAAATTTTCTAAGAGAAGGATGTTCAATAATTTCTTGATTATAATGGTCCTTAGTTGGCAAGAGGCAAAAATAAATGCAAAGTGGACAGAGTTGGTTGGGTTACTTTTAAAGCAGTAATTATTAATGTAAAAACAAATGAGAGAGAGGTCTTTTATGAAATGAAAAACATGAACTCTTGTCTCTGTCTTGACATATGTCTTAGGGAGTAGGTTAAAAGTTTACCATAATACACTTCGGTTATCTGTTCAGTTTCAAATCCAAGATCGATAAGGCTTATCAGAGCACTTTTATGACTTCAGGGAGGTAATCACCATCTTAATATAGTGATGAAGACAAAAGCCAGGCCTCAATAGAGGTCAGCACTGAGCAATCAAATTAACATCTGTCAGGAATGACTTGGTCTAGTCTTCAAAGTCAACATATTCACAGATGTCAAAGTGTCTGAATGGAGAGATGATAATCACTGGCCCTGAAACCTTCTGGGGTTTGGCAGACAGCTGTGGGGGAGATAAGGAGCTTTCTGTTGAGACAGCAAATATGTGTTTGAATGTATACTTCCTTATTTTCCTTTTGTGAAATAAGAGGAGATGCCAAAACCAAGTCTTAGTTAACCATGGTCCTGCTGGATGGAGATAAAGCAGATTAAGAGGTTCTCCTTTCCCACAACCACTTTCTCCAGAAGGATAACTCTGAGTCCTTGGCAGACCTCAGTTCCATGTCCTTTCTTTGACATATTAACCCCAAAGAGGAAGGGGAAGAAATGGGCAGCCAGAAAAAAAAAAAAAAGGAGAGAATAGGTACGCCTAATTGATAGAAGACTAGGCCAAATTTACATAGAAAAGCTCTAAATTTCATCTAGCTTTAGTATGCTATCATTAACTAGTTAATCTCTTAACAAGATCTACAAACTGAAAGATTTTTCCCACTTCAAATGAGAAATTTGAGTTCCTAATTATAATATAGACCTGGACTTGAATTCATTAAAAAAAAATAATAACAAGCTTAAAAAAACTGACAACTGTGTCTTTTACAGTCTACAATTTTTGAGTCTAAATGAATATTATCTAGTGATAATGTAGACTACTGAGAAAAGGAATGTTTTTGTTTCCTAGTGTATTCCTAATGTCTAGAGAAGTTGAGAGGTACACTATCTCTGTCACCATATTAAAGTCTCCTACTTCATTTTCTCTCACAAAGTGAAGCAAACTAATCCATTGGAGTGTGATAAACTCTGGATGGTGAGAATACTATGACAAAGAAGATAAACTGAACTGGAGGCTCTGGTCTTCAGGATGATTCTTTGGGTGTAAAAGTCAGGGTCCTATGAAAGTGTTTTTAATTTTTTTTTTTAAAGAATCAACCCATACTTCACTCATTTGTGAAATGTTGGTACCAATTAAAGCAGACTTGTAACTTGATTTTGTGCCAATCAAGACTGACTTGACTTTTAACTGTGATGTATGATTAAAGGTCATGTAGTGATGGCCCCATCTACACACTGGCCACAAAATGATGAGATTGTGGAATACAATTAGACAGAACACTATAGCTCAGCTATGTGGCTGATAAAAAACATTACACGCCTGCCTAGGTAATATAATGATCCATAGCAAAGCAGAAAAAAAAATATTATAATTAGCAAGTAGTAAATGGCTATGTCTATAAGACTTGGCCAGAGTCTTTCTGGTCTACCTGGGAAAGATGGTGTGCAGTAGTGGAAAGAGTACTGATTGAGTAGGATGGGAGACCTGGATTTAGTTGCTAACTCTGTCACTTACTATGTTACCTTGGGAAACATACTAAACTCCTGGTTGTTTATATCTACAGCATTATTATCAGGGTCCTATAGAGATTCTTCTGAGGAAAATGTTATTCATAATAAGACTTTCAAGGAAAAGTTACCTGGGTTACCTCTCAGGTATTAGCCTATAAGTTATCCATAAGGTAAATTTCATATGATACTTTTTAATCCTAAATTGGCTTCTTCTGTTGCTACTGGGACTCTTCCAAGCAAGCCCCCTGCCAAACAGCCAGTATGTTTATGAGAATAGTTAGCTGAATTCTCATGCTCTTACCCTTCAAGGAGAAAAATCACACCTTCCAAAACGTATGGGGAGAAGCCTTCTACCCTCCAGTGGCCTTTCTTCACTTACCTTGAAGTTAAGCATTCCTGTTCCTACAAAAATCCATTAAAGATATATCACCACAGGCTTCAATAATAATGAGGATGATGATAATGGTGTTAATAATAACATTGTAGTTAGTGTGACATGGCTTCTAGCCCTCCAGCAAACCCAGACTTTTTATTTTATAGGGATATACTGGCTTCCTTTAAACCTATTTTTCAAGATTGCATAAAAGATATTGGCCATTGTCTTGATGAGATAGATGTCTTTTGCATGATAGGGTTAGGAGCTAACTTAAGTTTTGATAAAAGTGAGTAATATCTTTGGCAAATATGCTTATTAAGAAAAATCTTTGTAAACTTTAACTTATAAGAAAATACTACAATTTTTTGGTATAAATGCTTTTTGTTAATTAGAAATCTTAGATTTTTCTTAAATTGTTGAATTAAAATAAGAATTGGATAAAAAATCAGATTGATTTTACCCTGAGGAAGTGGTAGGGTTAGGCTATATATTCCTCTGTCTGTGTTTCCCCACTTGCATATGAGTAGACATTAAAAAGGATTAACCCCATTTGTACAGATTTCTTTTTAGAACATTTACTGCACTATGCAGAATAGCAGAATAAAGAATATCAACCATATGCCAAGCTCTTTGGTGTCAGGATCAATTTCCTCACCTGTAAAGTGTTTCAGGATAAAAATAGTTCTTGTATTTTCAAGTTAGTGGGAATATTAACTAAGATCATATACATGAATCTAGTAAAGTCAAGTTTATTCTTAGGGTGGGCCTCACTTCCTGAATGATTCCCAGTACTCTGAGTTGCCCAGTGTTCCCAAGGTCTTTCCTTTTGTCTAAGGACAAAGTCCCCTATCAAGGTAGAGCTGCACAAACTCTTTCTCACTAACTTGTAATTGACTCCTAACTTTAGAAAGTGAATTGTCTTAGGAAGATTCATATTTTCTTGGGATGGAAGGCTCAGGAGTGAGACACCTGGTGGGAGCAGATTCCTTTTGTGGGGAATGGAAGAGTGGGTAGAATCAGCTTCTTCTGATAGCACACCAGGACCTTCCTCATCTATGGAGAGGTGTGTGTTGCACTGGCTCTGTCTAGGAGAGAACTAGGATGTGTGTTTCCTTGAAGATGCTTCACACCTTATCCATGAGAGGGCACTGGTGCTCTAGATAGCCATAGAATCTTGTCTGAAGACATTCATCCCATAACTTCAGGAGTGGTTAGCCACTTGCACCACATCTGTGGTTTGTGTTTGATTGAAGTTATATATATCTCCATCCTTAGTAATTCTGTCCTTTTGCCCAGTTTTGTGTATCTGTGGTCTTCAAACTTTGGCTGCCGACTGCTAAACCCATAGCCCATGTGAAAGAACTGATTGCTGGGTTGCTGGGTGCAATGGATATTTTTAAAATTAGGGCAACAAATCTGTGATTCAGGATTAAACCAGAAAGGGGCAACAGGACCCTGTGGGAAGCCCTCCAAAGAAAGGAAAAAGACCTCTCCCAGTGGAAGGAAGAAAGGTGTAGGAAGAAAAAAAGAGAGCATTAATTTCTAGTTAAATGAATAATGTCGTACACCCCTCATCCTAGATTGAGAAAGGTCTTTTGACATGGGATCACAATAAAAATAGCTATGGGCCCATACATACATAGATTTTCACATGAGAGAAAACAGCATGTGATGGTTCCAAATTGACCACCTAGTAAAAATTTTCCCATTTCTCAGAGTGACTCTTTTCATTTCATCCTCTTTATTTTCTTCATAATGCTTGATGCTATCTGAAACAAGCTTAATCACATATTTGTTTATTTATTTATTGCCTGTCATCCTTACTAGATTTTAACCAGTATGAGGGCTGGAACCTTGCCTGTGTTGCTCACCACTATAGCCTCAGCTCCTGGGAATATTGCTTGACAGAGTTGGCACCAATAAACACTGGTGGTGAACAGTAATGCGCGAAGGGGTCAAAATTTTACAAAAAGAGTCAGTGATTATATTCAGTGAAGGCTATGGCTTCTGAGAAACAGAAAAATGACTCACAATACAGCACACTCTAAAGGACTTTGACTGTAGGCAAAGTGAAAGCGTTGATTTTCTGACCAAGGTCACCTCAATGGCCATATACCAGACAGTAAGTTTGCACATACATGTATATATGCACACATTTTATATAATTTTATTAACTTCTTAATATGTAATTCTGGAACGAGTGCATGTTGAGTAGTCCTAGAATTAGGAGGAGATGTATTATTCCAGTGGCAACATGCCATGAAACAAATTACCTGGGGAAATTCATGAAGATTTGTATGTATAACTGGCCGACCTGTGGAAAGGAGAAACCATATGGCCAGAATTTTATAGGAAACTCCCATATGTCTTTATTTTGGAGTTTAGAAGATTTGACCACTTATACACATAAAGAAAATATTAAGTGACTTTAAGATAGAAATATGATCTTTTGTTTAAGTCAATCTTAATTTGAATTGTGAGTTCTGAATAACCAGGTAATGAGGAATGACTGGCTTTCGGTAGGGTGTTGAAAATTCAGAACTGGTGCCTAATTTGGGGACACCAGACTTACCAGAATCACAGAGCGGGTTTGCCATGACCATCATGAAGGTATATTTACTTTCTAGTTTTAGTATCAAATGAAATAGAACAGTCCAGAAAATTAATAAAGCAACAGATTTTTGAGTGACTACCACATATTTGTAATAGGCTAAGGCTGTGGGGAATACTCAATATGATTCTTGCTCTGAGAAGTTAAATTGTGCTGAGGAAATATGGCACACTTGTATAAACTAGAATATTTTTAGTTAGGATTCTCCAGAGAGACAGGACCACTAGGATATCTATCTATCTATCTATCTATCTATCTATCTATCTATCTATCTATCTATCATCTATCTATCATCCATCTGTCTCTCTACCCACACACAGATGTGTGTGTGTGTGTGTGTGTGTGTGTGTGTGTGTGTGTGTGTACAGCCTGTCTCAAAAACATGTACCGTATTTTCCGGCGTATAAGACGACTGGGCGTATAGAAGATTTTCCTGGGTTAAAAAGTCGTCTTATACGCCGGAAAATACGGTAGACCTACTTTAACAGCTGAAAACTCAATTTTGAAAATGAAATGTATTTTAATAAGCACTGCCTTTATAATTATTCAAAGTGTGTGTATACATTTTTTGGGGACATCCTATATACGAATTGGCTCACACAATTATGGAGGTTAAGAAGTTTTATGATCTGCTGTCTGGAAGCTGAAGAGCCAGGGAAGCTGGTGGTGTTATTCAGTCTGAGTCTGGAGGTGATGGTGTAAGTCTGAGTCAAAGGCTGGAGAACTGGAACACTGATGATGGAAGTCCTTGTCTGAGTCCAAAGCCCCAAGAACCAGGAGCATCAATGTCCAAGGCAAAAAGAGTGAATTCACCCTTCCTTCACTTTTTTGTTCTACTCAGGCCTTCAATGGATTGGATGATGCCCACCTGCATTGGTGAGGATAATCTTCTTTACTCAGTGTCCTAATTCAGATGCTAATGTCTTCTGGAAACATCCTCAGAGACACACCCAGAAATAATGTTTTTTACCAGCTATCTGGGAATCCCTTACCCCAGTCAAGTTGACACACAAAATTAACCATCATGAATTCCAAGTAAACTCAACTCAAGTTGGCGTAGGTGAAGGATAAGAATTTACTGTCTCAGGTAACTCTGAAGTTCACGCTTCCGGATGACTTTGGTAATTACTAGATTTAAGACTCAAAATAAGCCACAAAGTCCCAGTATTTTGCTGTCTCTCATCTGGGCACTGCTGTCTTCCTGTGTTGGCTTCATTCACAGACTCCCTGTGGATCATTAGTCAACACTTCTTTTCCATCTCTTAGGCCAAAGCCCTGAGATGATTAGCATGACTTACCCAAGTGAAAACTGGAAGCTCTTACCAGGCTATGAATGGATGTGTGTGACCAGAAAGCTACTAAAGACCACAGTGTGAAACAGTAAATGGTGTATATCACACACATAATTTAGGTTTAAAATGATTTAAGGGTTGAGGGGAAGGAAAGGTTAATGTGGTTGAAATCATGAACATATACTCCAAAGGATAAAAATAAGCTTGGTTAGGGCCTTGCAGGACAAATTTTGGGCATCTTCTGTATCTAGACACTTTCTGGAGGGCTCAGTGTGTATGAAAGAATGAGCTTTGTTGACAACACAACCATTGTTCCACATACATTTTGAAAGGGCAGTAGAGAAATTTGCCCCTGGAAATGCCTTTAGGTTCAGTGCCATTCACTGAGCCCCAAAGTGCCTAGTTGACAAGTTTTTACTTCATGTTGATGGAGCAAGTTCCATTTCAGTTTTTGGTCTGCTGCTACTGCTTTCAAGCCTTAGCCGATGATCTGCTATGCCAACAAGCACATTCTCTAAGCCGGTCTTGAAAGTATAGGGTGCAGGAAGCATTTATTGCTGCAGAAGCCAGCTCCTCTTCCAGTGTGGGGGAGATCCCCACAATCCAGGCCTAGGTCTGGGTGGAATATTATTTTTGAAAGGAAGATCTCATATCTTCAGTTAATTTATTTTTATGCTGTCTTTTTATTGACCCACCATATGATAAAACATTGATAAAAGCATTCATTAGTAAACAGGGCTTCTCTGACTGCATCACAGTGATCCTTAGTCTATAAATTGCCACTAGGAAAACATATGTGGATTGTTGTGTTGTCAGACTTGGTTATAAACCATCTTTATCTTTTCTGTTGGAGCTCACCAAGAGCGTACGTCAATATTGATCTAGGTTCTAGGCTTCCATGTTAGAATAATCTGAAGGTTATAGAACTTGAGTTCTGATAAAACTTTTCAATACACTGAAATTGTGTTTCTGCACAAAGATTAAAAGAAAGATATTCAGGCCCTAGCTGGTTTTGCTCAGTGGATAGAGCATTGGCCTGCAGACTGAAGGGTCCCGAGTTTGATTCTGGTAAAGGGCACATGCCCGGGTTGCAGGCTCAATATCCAGTGGGGGGTGTGTAGGAGGCAGCCAATCAATGATTCTCTCCCATCATTGATGTTTCTATCTCTCCCTCTCTCTTCTTCTCTGATATTAATTTAAAAAATCTTAAAAAAAAGAAGAAAGATATTCAGAAAACATGGAATACATTTTTTTTCTATTGGCTGGAAGGATTAATTAACTGGATTCCCAGAAATAGTGTAGGGTTCTAAATATGTGTTCACTGGCAGCTTCCGTAGGGAGGTAGATGATGATAGATTTCGTGTGTCCTCACATTTCACTACTGATATAATAGAATCAAATCCATTGGTCCATTTCATTTTATATTGGTAAAACGGACTATTTCCTGTTTTCTCTTGCTTAGTATGCTGTGCACTTTATGAATCTCAGAGTAGTTCTCAAGAATGTATGAACATCTTTATTTTCTAGAAAGATTTCTCTCCTTTCCATGTTGTAGGACATTTTTAAAAAAATGGCACATATTAAAACTTTAAGGATATTTTCCATATGATTAGCATATTCTCACTCACAACTAAAAGTCCAGTGAATTTAACTTAAATGTAAGTTAAATTTTTATATATTTAATAAGAATTAGAATTTTAATCTGAGGGGTTGCTCAACAAATAATTTACTCATTCACAAATATTTGTTGAGACTATTTACAGGTCAAACATTTTGATTAAATGTTACTTCTATTATTATTAGTACAAGGCATCTCTGTGTCTGAATTTAAAGGCTTGTGTTTGAAAATATTGACTAATTCTCTATTCCCCATGTGAAAATACTATGGATTATGTGCATATGGATATATATGCATATATAAATGCACATATACATACACATGAACACAAATTTATAATTAGAAAAAGTCAAGTCCATATCACTTGTTGAGAAAATACTCTTGATTTTAATGAAGGGAAGGATCTTAGATATTTGTCATAATAAATAGAAAATGTAAAAAGTGAATGGTTTTGTGAAATATTAATAGCTAAGGAAAAACAAATAGTTGATAAAGATAATTTTGATTTTTTTAATGAGTTAGGGTTATCCTAAGATCACATTTTGATTGCTGCTGATTTATACATGTCATACCCAATAGACCTTCTTTAGTCTTTAGATGTTTTTTACTTAAGTAAAATCAGGTGAGAGTTTGTTCACAGTTGTAAGGAGTCCTGTGACAAGAGTCCTGAACTGGGCTATACTTTGTTGACCACCAGCCATTTAACATTAGCTATTTAGAGCCCCTACTGGTAAGGTGAAGATTGGTTGGTCCTAATGATCCTTCTGAGTTCTAGTGGGCTTGAAAATGCAAAATCAAAATGCCCTTGGCTTCAGAAGAAGTTAAGAGTCTAGCTTGAACTTCAGACATACTTGGTTTAAGCTGTACCACTTACTAGCTCTGTAACCTTGGGCGAGCTACTGACCTTCTCAAAGTCAAAGTCAAAGCTGACTTTCCTCCTCTGTATAATGGGGTTAATGATAGTGCAACTCATATCACCTTGCAACCTTGGGCACGTGGTTTCATCTCCTTGATTTTTAGTTTTCTCATTGTAAAAATGGTGATACAAATAGTATTAACTAATTGGGTTAGGAGTAGGGGGCAGTTTACGTTAGCACATGGAGGTATTTAGCATGTGTATTTACAAAGCACAGCCCTGAGTGGTTGGAAGATAGTTGATTATGGAAGTAACTGATGAAAGTCAAATGATGGATAGTCAACTGATGGAAGGATGGTGACATTAGTTTATTTTCTGTGTCCGATTTAGAAAGTTGAATAAGTTACGATAACAGAAGCTCAAACAAATAGATAAGATGGTGACAGAAGACAGACTGGACTTGGGCCTCGGTCTCAGTGTATCTCAAAGCAGTTTAAGATGGCCCTGGCGGGGGGTGGTTAGCTTACTATTTATGGCCATCAAGCCTTCCAGGACCCTGAAGGAATATTGGCTGTGCAGTCTACACAACTTAAAAAGCACTTAGAGGAATGCAGTTCCATTAGACCAGGCATAATGGACCCACTCAGGGCTGTACTTTGTAAATACACAGCTAATGTCATTCAGATGTGTTTACAGGCCAGGACTCCTTCACACGGGTCAGGACCTTTGGGTGAGTCTGCTGGCTCTCAGGAGCCAGGTCCCTTACCTTTCACACCCAGGATTCCACTCTTATTACTTGAACGTAAAAATTAAAAAAAGAAAACCCACTGGCAGTAAATAAATTACTGTTTCAAAAGACTGGGGAATGACCTTGGAGGTACATGTCAGATCTGTACAAGGCAATTGCCCAGAGGTGAAGAAAAGCCATTATCATACTTTGTAGCTGGTTAATTAAAGGCTATTTTTGTCACCTTCAATTCTGAGAAAGTCAAGAGAGCTACAGTTAAACTTTCACAAGAGAAATTCTTGAAATAACAGTGGAAGAAGCTAAACAATCATGGGCTTTCTCTCTCTTGAATAAGAGTTCAGCATTTGTCCTTCTCACACCCTCCAAATTTTGCTTGGTGCAGTGTAAACTAAGATTTCAGTACTTTTCTTTGAAGCTTCCTGGAGTCTAAATTACTTGGAGACGATCTTGCAGGAGGAGCTTACTGTTGCGGTTTATCTGATGCCTTTTTCCATTTTGCAAGGTCACAGGCCTTTCTGCTGATAGGCTGTAATAGGTCTTAATATTATGTGTTAAAAGCTCATGAAAGTATTTCTTAGAATTTCTCCCTTTTAAATATTCTGTGTTAAAAACTCATGAAAATATTTTTTGGGACTTCTTCCTTTAAATTCCTTTCCCCCCCCCCCAAATATATCAGTATCTCCTAACTCAGAACAATTTTGAATCGATGCCTAATATTTTAAAACTAGCAGACTTCTATAAAGTTACTTTATGGGCTGGTATCAGTGTAGTTTTGGCACTCTTTGCAAGGTCAAAGTAATTTGATTACAATCAAACATTTATATAATTCTAAGTTGCATGGCAGGAAAAAAATCAGCTCAAGTCAATGACGTTCAATGTTTAGAGAGCACTTCTGATCTCAGGAAGCTGGAGAACCTACTAACTTCACCTCACTCCTCTCTTAAATCCCCCCCCCCCCATAAGAACACTGGATCTCCTTAGGGATAAGAGGGGTGATATGTTGTCCTTACTCTTTGCTTCTCTTTTCATTGAGAGAAAATCAGGCTTATGTACTTCCAAGTAAACAATTGACTTAATTTTGAAGTCAAGGAATACTACTTTACATGTCAGACATTTACATTGAATGTCTAAGTAGTCAATATTTAGAAATCTACCTTATTGCAAAATTGACCAGTGAAAATGAATCATGACCTTCAAGTCTAAGGTTCTAGGAATGGAACAAACTCTACCAATCAAACTGTTGGGGTTCCCCATGGTGTGTGTCAAAGGGGAGGGATCAGGCTCACGAAGAGGAGACTGGAAGGGGTTGGCAACCATGTAAAGAACAAAAGGGCTTCTTTAGATTCCTGACCTGTAGTTCTGCCCACTGAACCATATGGCCTTATTACCCCATGTTAGTCCCTGGTCCTGGTCCTAGGATCATGGAATTATTTTTCAACAGGGATTTGGTAACCTTCCTCGCCTTAGGAGAAATTGGTATCTAAAATGTTGTTGATGATCCCAGGGCCAATATAGAGCATACTTGCATACTTCTGGATCTTTGTGCAATTTTCTCTCTCTGCTAAAATCCTGTTTACCTTTTAAGCACCAACTCATTGGCATTTCTTCTCCATAGACCTAGGAACGTTTCATCAACCCTCTCTCTTCTTCCCATTGCGTTTTGTAACAATCACTCTTGCAGCGCAAGTCACATTGTATCATAATGTAAAATCCCCTTTATTTCTATCCATCTAGAATTTGAATCCTAAAGGGGAGGAATCACATTATGTTCACTAATTTATCTCTAGGGTTTTATGCAGAGCCAGGCAAGTTATAAGAGCACAGTTGAAAGTCTTTAACTGGTGGACAAAGAACCCCAGATTCTTAGTTCTCTGCTCTCCCCTCCGTCTCCCTGTCTTTCCTTCCTTCCATCCCTCACCTTTCACCCCACTCCAGCTCTGTGCTCAGGGTCCCGGCTCCCATATCAGAAGTGTGTGGTACTGTGATACTCTCCCAAGGCAGCACAGGAGATTGGGTTTCCCATTTGGAGCACACCATCAATGCTAACTAAATCACATAATGGTGTGTCTCTCTGCTCCCCATGGCTCCAGGTCAATGTCCTGGGTGAAGCAAGAATCCCTGTGCATAATAATCATTAATCCGGATGTTAGCATTTGGTGGACCTGGGAGTTAGTGGTGACTAAGAAATGCCAGGCAGAATGCTGCTTCTGCGTGTGGCTTCAGAGAAGCCTCCTGCTTTAGTGATTAGCAGATCAGATTTGTCTCTGTTCTTGGACCCTGACCATCTCCCCCAAATTTGCAGCATGAAAACAGTGTCTACTTGGCCATCTTTCATTATTTCACAATTTGCTTCTAAATTTAGTCCTGTCCCAGAGAGATCTGAATTGTCCTTTAAAATTGGCCATCCGGGTTCTTTTCTATATTGGAACACACACATTGTCAGTGTAAGGCTATAGACAATTCCTGGGGTTCTTTTTCTTTTTCTTTTTTTTTAACTGACGGAGAAATAACCCATTGTCTGTTTTGGCAGCTAATGTATGGATAACTATAACAAGACTGGAATGTTTAAACCAAGAATAATTTAAAACTACTTAGCTTTGACTTTGTACTAGATAATTGTTAATATGCTGGTTGCTTTTTATCCATTTTGGTGTTACATCAATTTCTATTTAACACTGAACCACACTGTTGTTTTCCAAATACGCTCAGTCTGTAGCCTCATTGTCTGGCTCACAACGTTCCCTCTGCTGAGATGCACCTTGTTTTCTACTTTTCTCTTTTCCAACTAAGAGCCTCTCCTTTGTCACAGCTCTTTCTGAGCATGGCACATTTCTATGCATCTCTGACACTCAAATGCCACCTCCTCTGATTGCTACAACTAGAACGAAGTGCTCCCTGTTCCCTGCTCAGAGCTCAGCTTTTATCGGGCTGCATGTAGCTCATTGTTTCCTTGTCGATCTCCCTTTGTGTGTGATCTTCTTGAAAAGGGGCCCATGTATTGCTCATTTCTTCCCAAATTACAAGCTGGGGACTGAGGAACAGTAGGTAATACTTCTTAAGAACGTCCTTTGTATCAAACATTTTGGCACACAGCGAGGCCAAAAGTTAGACTATTGTTATCTTGATTGTAGCATCTTGGTGGTAACCAATTTGCCCAAAGCCTTGCACTTTGTGAGAGAGAGGTGGACTAAGGAAGGATTTGATTCCAGTTGGTCTGGTTTCTGACTCCAGGCTCTTCATCACCATTGCTTTTGCAGAGAAGGTGGTAAACTGGGTCTCAGCTGACATAGAGAAAGAAAGACCCCAAGTGACTGAGGGGCAAAATCTACTTACAGAAACTTGAGGATGGATTCTGTCACAATTCTCCCTGAATAGCTCCTATATGTTTACAGAAAGTATGCAGAACCAGAGCACACACAGGTCCCTGGATCTCCACAGCCTCCACATGGTTAGAGCTCTAATTATGGACATACACTCACTTCTCCCCCATTTCTGTGTCCTAATGTATATTTTCACATGTGTATGCACCCCCAACCAACTTATTAACCCCTTCCACTCAAAACATCTTGCATTTTTCATAAATCTTAGCAGAATCTCTTCCACATAGAAGACATTCACTAGAGGAATAATTGTTTTTATGGATGTTGCTTATAAATTTTTCTCAAAGGATAGCACTCATTCATAAAAATGTATAGATCGTAAGTGTGCAGCTCAACACACTTTTGCAAGGAGAACATACCCACTTAACCACCACCCAAGAAGCCTCCCTCATTATGTCTCCCAGAAATCACTACCCCAAACATAGTCACTATTCTGATTTTCATCATCAAAGATTTGCTTTGCCTCTTTTTGAACTTTATACAAATGGTACCATTGAATATGTACTTTCAGTGTGTGCCTTCTCTCATTCAATATTTTATTTGTGACATCCATTCATGTGGAATTGGGTAGTTTATTTGGATGGTTGCATAGCCTTCCATTGCATCAGTGTACCACAATTTATTTATTCCACTGTTGATAGGCAAACAGGTTGTTTCCAGTTTGGAGATATTTCAAGTGATGCTATTATGAGCATCTGTATACCAGATATTTTTTGGGGTGGGGCAGGATGCATGTATGTGTGCATTTCTGCTGTATATACATTTAGGAGTAGAACTGCTGGTTCACTGGGTAAGAAATATTCAGCCTCATTAGATATTACCAAGCAGTTTTCCAAGTAGTTGCACAAATCTACAGTCCCACAAAAGTGTATGAGAATTCCTGTTGCTTTATCTCATTGTCAACGTTTTGTAATCATTTTTTGTTCCATTTTAGCAATTCTGATAGATTTGTAATGGTATTTCATTGTGATTTAAATTTGCACCCCACCATTGATTTTTGTATAGTGTTCTTGTATTCAGTCAATTTACTGAGTTCAATTACTGATCCTTATAGTTTGTCCGTAGCTTCTTTTTGTTTCTACATACACAATCATATCATCTTAAAATAATGGCAGTTTTACTTCTTCCTTTCAATACCGTATGCCATTTATTTATTCTTCTTGCTAGAACCCCCAGTGCAGTGTTGAAAGGAGGTGGTGATAGCTGACATCCTTGACTCATTCCCAACTGCAGAAGGAAAGCTTTCAGTATTTCACCATGAAGTATGATATGCACTGTGGGCTTTTTTGTAGGTAGTTTTGTTGAGATTAAGGAAGTTTCATTTCACTCCTAGTTTCCAATAATTTGTTTTAAATCATGAACAGGTGTTAATTTTTCTCAAATTGCTTTCTACATCTATGAGATAATCATAAGAGTTCTCTCCCATTTTTCCCCTTTTTGTTAATGTGGGAATTGCACTGAGTTATTTTTGAATATTAACTAACCTTGCATTCTTGGAAAAAACACATTTCTGCATGATGCATTACCTTTTCTTATGTATAGCTGGAGATACTATTATTTTATTAAGCATTTTTGCATATATGTTCATGGGAAAGGTTGGACATAATTTTCCTTTCTTGTAATAATCTTCTCAGGTTTTGATATCAGCATTATGCTGACTTCTGTTTTCATTTTGCTCTCTTTTTCTTCTTGATTAACTTTTTAGCTATACATTCTTTTACTGTTATTTAGTGGTTACCAGAGATTACAAAATCCATCCTTGATTTATTATCATATTACCTTTCCCAAGTAATGTAAGAATCTGCATTTCATTTACCCCCTTATTTTGTATTATTATTGTCATAGTAATATGACAATATTTATATTATGTATAAGTATAGTTACATACATAATATATGTAATATCTATATATTATTACTGTGTACATTGTATGTATAATGTATTGTATATATGATGTTATAGACATATTGTATAATATATACATGTAATGTATATTATATATGTATAAATAATATATGTATTTATAAATGTTATAAATACAATATTTATATTATATATAAAATATATGTTATATATATATTTTACATGTATCTTAATTCCACAAGACATTATTAGTGTTGATTTTACTGTCAATATTCATTTTTATTTTCCTAAATTTCTACTTTCTCTGATGTTTTTTCTGCATTATATCTTTATTTCTACCTGGAATAATTTTCTCCTTCTTCCTGAAAATTATCTTTTAATGCAGGTCTATTAGTGATCAATACTTTCAATGTTTGTTTTTCTGAAAGATCTTTTATTTCATCTTCATTATCAAAGGAGGTGTTCATTGTATATGGACATCTAGTCTGGCAGTTTATTTCTGTTTGTTCTTTAAAGGTAGTGCCCCATTGTTCTCTAGCTCCCACATTTTTCTAAGGAAAACTCAACTGTCAGTCTCATTCTTACTTCTTTGAAGGTGATGTGTCTTTTCTAGTTCCTTTAAAATGTTCTCTTTAGCTTAGTTTTTCATCAATTTTACACTGATGTGCCTAGCTATAATTTTATTAGGTTAATCCTGGGTTGTGATTTGTAGTGCTTTATGAAACTGTTTGCTACCTTTTAGAAGTTTTGGAACATTCTCGGCTATTATCAATTCTAATATATATTCTGTCCACTCTATCATCCCCTTCTGGGACTCAATTACAGATGTGTCAGACCTTTTTGAAGCCCACCATATTTTGCTAGGGCTCTTTTCTGCACTTCTCATCTGTTTTGCTCTCTGGGATTCAGCCTAGATATTTTATACTTCCTCATCTTCAGTTAATCAATCTTCTTTATCGTAGCCAATCTACTGTGAAACCTATCTATTGAGTTCTTAGTTTCATTTATTGTAATTTTTTAGTTCCAGAAGTTCTATTTGATGCTTTTAAAAAAGTATATTATAGTTTTTTGGTGAAAATCTATATTTAAAAAACATATTAATCATAGTTATTTAAAAAATTCTGTGTCTAGATAGCTCCAATACCTGGATCCTGTATGAATTTGTCTCTATGTGTTTTTTATTCTCTTGGTTCTCTTTTTTGGCATGCCTGGTGATTTTTGATCAAATGCCAGGCATTGTACATACAAACTGTGGTGACTCAGGTGTTAGCTTCTTGAAATGGTCTTATACGCTCTGATAGGCAGCTAGAGTTGAGCAGATTCCTTTAATCTAATTGTACACAGCACTGATCTAAGGCTGGGTTGCAGGTCTGCTAGGGCTCCCTTCACCTCCTATTCATCCTTGTTCTCAGGATGTAATAATAATAATAATAATAAGCTGGGGATGCTTAATATGCCCCCCCACTCCTTGGGTTGTCTTTAAATTGTATTTTTAAAAATCTCATCAGCATAATAGAGTGTTGAAAATGGATATATTTTCACCAGTTTTCTGCTGGACTTTTAAGCTTCTTGCTCTGATAAGCTTGAGAGTTTGTCCCCATGTTCCCTTCTGTTAAAATTCTTGGTCACTCTAGTACTGATTACTGGGCAACTCCAACCCCTATTTTTTCCCTCCCTCCCCTGTAAGATTTCCAAAGTTTCTAATGGCTTCTTTATCTCTTAGCCATTGTCCACTGTGCAGTTTCTTAGATTCTAACTGATCATAAAGAAAAGGCTCAACAAATGTCCTGAGGTCAGCTCTCCTCCCTACAGTTCCCTTCTCTCTAGACTCTTGCACTCTCAAATCCTGGTTACCTTGGCAGCTCTCCAGCACCTTCAAGTAAATGTTTTAGTATTTTATCTGATTTCCTAGTTAGTTTTGGAACTATTACCATCATGATCTAAAGCAGATGTCAGTAGATTTATGTCTTTTAAAAAGCTTATAACTAGCATATGAATTATACTTTCACTGTGGGCATTAAAACATCTTTTGGTAAAAAAGATGCTAAGACAGTTGTAAAGGGAGGTGGAAAATGGGCTTTCGGAATGGATTTATGAGGTGCATGCTATATTTAATCCAAAGCAGAGAAGATAACATAGAGTTTTGAGTAGACAAACAGTGCTGGTGTTCTATCCTTTGACCATGGAATCTATAAATGCCTTTAAAAAATATATTTTAGAGGAAAATAGGTGGGTCTGGAGCAAGGAGTAGATTAAAGTCTATTTAGCATAAACTCATACATTCATAGATAGGCTCATAGGGAAATGATGAGCAAAAATTCTCATCTAAGCCATTGACCTTGGAATACATTCAATAGTTATAAGTTGCCAAGAGTAATAATTTTTCTAAGTATTACATAGTGTAATACCTCTTCTCACATGCTGAAAAATATGTTTTAAATAACGCCTCTCCTTGGAGAGTAGTTATTTTTGCAAAAGACATGGGTTAGGAAGGTTAGATTATCTCCAGTTTTGAACCCAGGATGGCCTAGTGGGAAAACTCATCCAGTGGTTATTTTCTGCTTCAGGGAAGTACTGACCATGCCTTGTAATGTGTAATGGAATGAGGAGTTAATGAGATGCATAATGTGGGTTTTCTTTCGTTCACTAACATATTAAAAAGCACCCTGTCTTCTGCAGATCTTCCATCAAAGGTTGTATTATAAGCCATGGGACAGATATCTGGAGATAATGATATCTTGAACAGTTCACTTAGATTCCCACTTACTTTCTTTGTCTTTCCCACCCCCTGTGGAAAAAGGAAGGCCAAGAAATCAAAATTCTGAGTGGTGAAGTGATCTTTATTTTTAAGAAAAAGTTTGAAGACCAACAGTTGAACTCAGGAGGAGTCAGACCACTGGTTCAGAATTGGAGGACCTGAACAAATCCCACCAGACTCCCTGTGACCAGGGCCACTTCTGGTGAAGTTGGGCAATGAGGGTGATGTGTGAGGAGGTGAACCTTCTGGAAATGGAACCTCTAGAGATCTGGGACATTCTTTTTGATGCCATTAGAGTTATGGGTGAGGGAAGGGTTTATGTGTCCTTTGATTTATTTATAAACTTTGGACAGTAAGCACTTCCAGGCATTTAGAAAAACAGAAGTCCCTAGAAGATGGAAAAGCCCCCTTCCTGAAAATCTTTTTTAAAAAAGAATAAGAATATCCTAGAGGATATTCCAAACATTCCTTGTTCGCATCTCTGCCCTCTGTCGAAGGTCATCTTCCTACAAAATGCTCCTTTTCCAGCTCCACTTCATTGAATCCAACCAGCCTTCAAACCCAGTTCAAACCCCACCTTCTCCAAGAAGCCATCCCAGATGCAGAATGGAGGCTCAGAAAGAGAACGGACTTGGGATGTGGCTCTGGGAATTCTCTCCATAGTACTGGTAGCTGGTGCAGGGATGGGTTGATGCGTTCCTCAAGAGATACGGTAGAGAGGCCCACCCTTTGAGGGGATTTGCACATTTAGGAGGCAGGAGCAGGACGAGAGAGCTCTGAGGAGACAAGGAAAGTCTCCAACTTAAGGAGAAAATGAGCTCCAGCAGGTTCAGCAGCATGGGCAAGTCCTGAGAGGTTCAGAGAAACAGCTCTTCGGTTTGGTCAATGTGGGGTCACTCAAGCCTTTCAAGACATTTTCCCGGTATATTTGGGATAAGAGTGAGATACAGAGCAGTACTTTGAAAATTAAAAGATTAAAACTTGCTCTGCCGTGTGCTTTTAGAAAGTCATTATCATTATTATTATAGTTATAGAGAATGTTTCCCATCATTTTCTTCTACCCTTGTGATTTCTTTGGTTCAGAGAGGATTCCTCTGCTTCCAAGAGGATTTTGGATAAACACTTCTCTGCTTTCTTACCTGTCTCTCTCATTAATTCCTCTAAAAACATCACACATGGGAGGTTGCATTCTTCAACTGTTTCCTTTTCAATCTAATTGCCATTTTCTCTCATATTGAAAATAAACTCAGCCTTTGCTGCTTAAACAACGTCGTATTTGGTGACTGTCAAGCTTCATTAAAACTGAATATTTTTCCAGGTGGTAAATTATGGACCAATGTAGTATGCGTTCAGGGACGGAGTTCAGCCATTTAAGAGGTTCCTTGGGAAGGGAGGTAAAGTTCTATTTATGGGTGTTGTATGAAGATAAGCCTTCTCCAGCTGATTCAGAGAAAACAGCTCCCTCTTTTTCAACACTGGTCCATTAGGATCGAACATGCTTCCAGTTAGCTTTCTCCAGGAAGGGAAAAAAATAGATCAATAAGATTTATGATTTCTTGAAAAGACGATTCCTTGCTGCCGCATTGCTTCATTTAGGCTCTTTGCTATTAATAGAATTGTGTTCATTGCAATGAGAGACATTAGCCAGGGCTCATTATATCAAGAGGTCTGTAAAAATGGTCTTTGCTATGGCCAGCTGCAAATGTTCATCAATTTCATATTAACTTTGGTGCAGGTTTGACATGCTATGAGTAATAATTTTGTGAGAGCATTCTTTTTTATATTTTATTTTTTATTTTTAAAATGATTTTTAGAGAGAGAGGAAGGGAGAAGGATAGAAAGATAGAAACACTGATGAGAGAGAAACATTGATATGCTTCCTCCTGCATGTCCCCTACTGAGGATCTAGCCCACAACTCAGGCATGTGCCCTGACCAGGAATCAAACTTGTGATCTCTTGGTTTTGGGGTCGACGTTCAACTGCTGAGCCACACCAGTTGGGCTGTGAGGGCATTCGTTGATGATGATAATTTAAAAATAATAAGAACAATGACAATACATGTCTTTTATTAACTGCTTTCCATGTAGTACTAGGGCCTGTGCTGTGTTCTTTGCATATATACTGCCAGTTAATCTTCAAAGCAATATTGTGAAGGTGGTAGTCTCAACCATTTTCAAATGAGGAATTTGAGGCATAGGCAGGTTAAGCAACTTCCTCAAGGTCACATGAGGGTTGAATTTTGAACCTCAATCTTCCTAACTCTAAAGATCAATTTCTCTTAACCAGATTATTCTGCCTTTAATAAAGCCAGTGATTTATGACTCTGCAACATATTAATTCTACAGCATAAATTTCCCATTTAGGAGCAGTTTGCTTTTGAAAAGTCACAAATATGATTCATTTAATATGCATGCTTAAGTGTTCTATTAAGTAATCTAACTCAGATTTTTCCATGGTTTAATGTGTCAGATAAAATTACTCAAAACATCTATTTTCAAAAAACTTTTCATGCTGTTTTTTATAACCACATCATTAAATCTAAAGATTTACTCCACTGATAAATTAGGTTATTAATAATGTTGCCTATAGCTTTTAATCTACTTTAGGACATCATAAATATCAGCACTGATACCATCAGTAATACATATTCATCTGTGCTGGTTAATAGATTTGAAAAATGAGCTACAGATGGCTTCATGTTTATGGATGTCCACATACATTTTACAATAGTTAATAAAGATCAGTTTTGGGCACTTAGCTATGTGTCTGATAGGTAGATGAGATGCAGAACAGGTTTAGCAATCTATCCCTCAGTTCCCATATACTCCATTATCCCTGTTCCCTTATTGATCAAGTAATGAACAGTGTCACTTAGTTAATTCTGGGCTAAGCATTGTGAGGAACTTTACTTGAAGCTCAAATGTAGATTAGACACAGCTTCTGACTTCAAGGGTTTTATAGTAGGGTCGGACAGATAAGAATAAGTTGTGAAATAAGTACATAATATGGTCATATGGTAAAGATGACCGGTGTTGGAGGAGTTGAAGTTCCAAGAGATCATGGAGGGCTGAGAAGGTCAGAACAGGGGCTATGGGCTCAGAGGGTGGGCAGGATTTAGAGATGGAGAGGAGTTGATGGTATTCTAGCTGCTCATGGAAAGATTTGGAGGTGAGAGTTAGTGGATGAAAGAGGTGGCTGATGGAATAGAGAGACTGGTCCTACTGTGGCAGACACCATTTAGGATGTGATGGAGAATAAACTTGTCTGGATAATGTGGGGCCATAATGCAGAGGATATGTAGCAGGTCTTGCCAATATAAAACAGGGTGGCTAGAGTTAAATAAAAAGTGTTCCCTCCCACTTAAGTTGATCTTGGGAATGGAGGGGGAAACATATCATAAAGGCAAATACATTGAAATAAATGTGTTGGGGGGAACTGGTGGGAAATTATAATTGACTCATGTTAGATTTTCTATAAAATTTCTGTAATATCTTTTATTGGAATTATTTACATTTATTAGTAAAAAAGTATAACAATATTAAAATACTTTTTAAAAAAGAGAAGTCTGAAAAAAAAGAATTAAGATAGATGCCTATATTAGCATACAATAAAGACCTAGATTAGCACACAATAAAGACATTAAAACTAAAAAATAAAAAGGAGAAGTCTGTATTTTTATCTTTTGATGTAAGAGAGGAAAAACTAGTCTTAATGGTGTGTATTTTTTTTCCAGTCTGGTTTCATGTAATTGCACTAAGAGGATAACAGAATTTTGTGTTCTGTTCTTTTCATATAACACACAGTTTTCCATGTTTCCACATAGTGTTTATCATTATGATTTTCAATGGACACATAGTATTTCATTGAGTCACTTTCACAGAGTTTGCTAACTCATTTGAGTATTTTGGACACTTACATTGTCATTATAGGTGACATTGGTATGCATGTGACACATTTTAAGGCTTCTACTCAATTACTTCCTAAGCACATGTTCCTGAGAGGGTGATTACTGGTTCATAGACTAGGGACATGTTGTAGCACTTTCTGTATATCAGGCCGCACTCAAAGGTCTATACGATGGAAGATGCCACCAGCAGGAAATGAGGGTGCTATTGTCACCACAAATTTGGAGCAGAAAAATGCACTATTGTAGATAATAAAATATCATTTCATTCACTGGATAACTATCAATTTCGTTTCTTTTACATACTTACTTTCTAAGTAAGAAGTTTCTAAACCTATTTCTCCTTATTACTTTCCTCATTATTATTTCGAAATAATAAGGAGGCTGCAGTGGATCAGAAAGAACAGCAATTGATATGTGATGGGGCAAGAAAAAGAAAAATGAGAATGAAAGGAGATAAAGTACTAGATAGGTATGGTCAAAGGATGAGAAAAGGAGAAATATGGTCCAACTGTACCATGGTAGCTGAGTAGTGAAGGTGCCTATTGGAACCCGTTGGTTTCTGGAGGCTGTCAGCCCCATCTCTCCCAGGGGCCTAGGAGTTTCTGGGAGGGTCAGATCTAAAAATGTCTATTCCACCGCCTCAGCTCTGGGTACCACCTGAGGTTCTGTGTTTTTTTCAAGACTCATTCCACCAGTGCCTTCTGACTTCCTTCATGCCTTCTGTCTGCAGGTGGTGCTAATGGCCTTGCTCTTGGCCAGCTGGGCATGGAGGTGGGAATTCTTAGAAGGGCCAGCTGTATTTCCTGGAGCTTCCTCCCTTCTCTCCTGCCCTTGCTTCTGGCCTTTTCTTTGGCAGGTGTTTCGGAGAGGCCCTAACTGTTGACATTGGTCTCTGAGTTTGCCCTCCGATTACCTTAGGTCCCCATGGATCACACCTATGGAGAGGGAATGTATAAATGCGGTTTTGTATATTTTTTTTTGCAATAAAGTTTCAAATAAATTTATTTGTGTAGGACTATAAGTAGGATCTTGACTACATTGACTGAGAAACATTTAGAAAGAGAATGTGTTGGGGTGGCAAGCCCTCCCCTAAAACTTCACACATTTTCTAGCCTTAACATATATTTGTCAATGTTTATATTAGCAAAAGTGTAAATTTCAAGAAGTTTTAAAATAATTTAACCAATAAGGAAGAGGTGAAGAAGTATGGCTGTAGGAAATAATTTTTTCTTTCTGAGTGATTTGCAGGTTCTAAGCAGTGAAGACTTCCTTTTCCTGGAATTCTTTTCCCCCAGATAGTCTCATGACTTGCTCTCTCACTTCCTTTAGGTCTTTGTTCAAATATCACTTCCCCAGAGAAGCCTTCTCCAACCACTCTGGCTAAGAGTCTCTCCTCCCTCACATTCTATTTATTTTCCTTTAGAGCCATAATCTGATACTGCTGTCCATAAATTATTTTTAATCATCTCCCTTACTGGCCAAAAACAGAAGTTCTCAGAGGGCAGAGACTTTGGGTCTTGCTAACCACTATATCCCCAACTGTTAGAACAGTGCCTAAAGCATGGTAGGCATTCAAAAATATTTGTGGAATGAATGAATAAATGAATAAACAAAAGTCTTGTATCTTCTGACTTAAAACAGAAAAAGAATTCTAAAAACAATCGCACTTGGAAAAATAGCAGCATTTGGGAAAAAAATGTTTTGGTTACAATAGAGATGGGGTATGAAATGAAAATGGCTTAGGGGACCACAGCATTCTTGATACTAGAAATTTAAGTACACGTGCAGCTGCCAATCTCACTGTCATGTGTGAAGTGTCGTGGATTATGGGAGCCTGCATGTGGGAGCATGGCCACATATGTGGGGGCTCTGGTTCCTGGGAGTGAATAATGGGGAGGAGGGTGGTGTTGACTGCTCAGAACCTGAGAAGATTCAGGATGCAATTATACTACAGATGTGGGTTGATAAGATTGGAGTTAGAGAGCATAGGAAGTAGGTATCTCCTGTTCCCTCTCCCTCTAACCTTCCAATACAGTCATGCCATTTCATTCTCTTTTCCAAGAAAGCAGATATTGGAAGTGGAAAGGGGAACAGGGTGACAGTCACCCCTTCTTCCACAAGTCAGAGTGATCTCAGCCACCTATGGGAGCCTCGTGCAGCACAGGGCCCCAGGGCACAGGTGAGAACATTATAGAGGTGTAGCCAGCATCAGGAATGTGTGTAATTGTCCATGGCTGTTTCTCCCCCTCACAGCTAATGTGACACCCCTTCTCCCACCCTTAACTACTCTGCACCACAAGGCAGCAGGTCTGAATTATGATTCACTTTTTTTTTTTCTGAAGGTAACTGGCATTTGCTTTAACCATTAGGTATTAGATGATAGGAATTCTGTGAAAGAAATTTCGTTTATTCCTGGGACAAAAAAATGGGGTCAGATCTTTGGAGAGAGCGAGGTTTACTCTGTATCTTAGAAATCCTGGATGCCAAATAGAATAGACTGTCTACAAGCATGAGCCTGCTTCACTTGCCAACGATGCCCGCCCTTTCCAATAAAAGTGGCTTTGCAGCTCTTCCCATTAAGAGGTGCAGTCCATTTCTCCTGGGTACAGCAGGAGGACCATATTCCAGCCCAAGCCTAGGTCTCAGGAGGCTTTTAAAAGAAAGTAGTCTCCCATGGTTTTGTGTCTGAGATGGAGAGGAGAAGGGCAGATGTGCAAAGAAGAGCACTTTCCTTAGCTTACTATCATCCCTGCTAAGTTCAAATGATGGCAGAAGAGAAGTGCATTGATAAGGAAAAATGTTGTTTGTTTTCTATAACATGGTTGGAAATATGGGTTTGGGTCTCCATGTTTGATTGCTATACATCTTAGCGCCAAACTTTCACTTGGACTCCTGCCACTGCAACATGAATAAGCTTGGGCTAACCTGTCAATAGGTATGGGACATGTGACTCAGTTGACAGTGTCACTTCAGCCATCAGACAATTACCACATGGGTGGGGAGGCCATCCTAGGCCAGTCAGCCCTCAGATGACCTGCCAGGTGACTTCAGGCACATAGGCAAACTTAGCCAAGTTGGGCAGAGCCTGGCCCAGATTTGCAGACCATTTATAGGCAAAAACAAATGTTTGTTGTTTTAAGTCTATAAGTTGTGAGGGATTTGTTACATAGTAGTAGATAACTGATATACCTAGACTTATGGGGAAAATGGTTGGGGTCCAATACTTGGCTGAATTTGGGAGCCCTGCCCCCCTAAGCTAACTAGAGGGAAAAGTGACAGTATAGGTGTCTGTATTGAAATATTCATATAATCAAAAAGCTGGAGCAGGTGGCCTCCAGACACTGCGATGGAGTTCCTAATGTGGAAGCATGTCAAAGCTCTAGCTTCAGCCATGAAACTAAAGTAACCAGCTCTGGCCCTTTGGACACTGCCTCAATCTTGGATCTACAGAGATGGAGAGGGCAATGTCCAGGAGGATTGGACCCCTTGATAATTGAACCAGGAGGTATTCTCAAGCTGGAGGTGTTATTTGCATTCTAAACTATTACATGGTAGTCTCTAGTTGTGGGAATATAATGATTATATTGGAATGTTGGTCTTGGCAACTTCTCATCTTAGTGTGAACTCCACCCATGCCCTGCTAAAGGCCTTCCTAATCCCACACAACCCCAGGTCATGAGTGACAGGATGTCAATGATATTAGAATTAGGAGTGATGGATACAATAAGATGGTGTAATCCTACACTTGGTGCTACACTTGGTGGTAATGGATTGTGAAGTCAGCGGAGGAGAAATGGAATAAGGAGCTCCTAAACTGCAATAATCAAACTCAGCTTAGATCCACCTTCCACTCTACCATCCCCAGCTCTGCTCTCCACACTAATCTTATTTCTGTTTACAACCTGTGTCAAGAATTTCAGAACTTTTTATGGATAAATGCTGGAATTGGGGCTTGAATTTTCATTAGAAATAAAGGCTCAGGACAAAACATGGCACTCTCCCTGTAGTGAAGTGGCTTTCTGGTACAATTCAAAGGAAATTCTGTGTTTGCCCTGGATGGTAATTTTAGGAAATTGAAGTGGTAGCCAATGCACCTTTCATGTTCTGTAGAATGAATGTATTAACTGTAGTGACTGGCTGATTGCTGGGAGAGAAGAAAGATCATCCCAGGGTTCTGTGTGGCCACTGTGGAGCCATCTGACGATGGTTGTTTACAGCCTTGTTTATTGTTTTTTGGTCATAATGCTGAAGGCTCAGAGCACTTTGCTGTGTGTGTAGTTAAAGTGTTCTTAATTGACTTGACAGAGACAATGGAGTACACTTTCAGCTGCTCCCCTCGCTCTTCCTTTCTCTATCTGGAAGCTTTGGTCATATCTTATTTCCTCTGTGGTTTGAGTTTCAGATAAGTGTTTTGGAAATATGTCATGGAAAGAATCACAGTTTCTAATATTTACAATTTATACTGTAGATTCTTCTAAAATATTAATGTTTTCTTGGTCAGGTTAAGTCATTACATATTTGTCTCTCTGTATTTGCTTTGGTTCTTAGTCAGAAATTTCAAACTTGGCTTCGTAGGATTTGTTTGACTCCAAATATCAAGAGGATAAAGAAAGATTAATGTAACAGGCATACCCTTCCCGGGTTAGGGTGCAAATGGCTCCAACCCCAGACCTTCCCTGAGTGCGTTCTCTGAATACTCACTTCTAGAAAGAAATACAGAAAAGCTGATGCCCTTTGGGCTCCAGCTGTATCCTTGTTTGGTCAGGGATCTATGAGTGTCTGGAGGGAAGAAGCCTGGTCTTCCTTGTCCTATATTGCTGTGCCTGTCAACTACAATGTAAATCAGATAACAGGGGCTTCAGTGAGCCATTCCCAAACTGTAGGCAAAGTCCTTGACTTCCCAAATGGTCCAGGGGCTCAGGAGGCTTCACTCTTGTGGTAACTAATCATCATTGGTCATCTTTCCTCTCCCCCAGAGTTTCTCTGGGGCAGGGTTCCTGGTTGAATTGCTTGGAATCCTTGGCTTCAGATCTACCAAATCTCTATTCCTTGCTGGTTTGGAGATCCAGGCAGGGCCAGGGCCTCCTAGGAACCAAAGAGCCTAGAAGAATATGTGATGTCTGAGGAGTGTCATTGGAGACCCTCTCCTCAGAGGTAGACCAGAAGCTTCTCAATAACATGAAAGCAGTGAAATCTCTCCAGGGGTAGACATCAGGCTCCTCAGGTAGCTGAAGCAGTGCTAGGGGTAATTGCACACCAATGTCAGGATACTGGGATTCTGGTCCACCAACTAACTTTTCTCCTTATTTGTTAACTCCCTTGCCTTTATGGCAGAGCGCCCACCTACAGTCAGAGGACAACCTCAAATAGAGAGTTGCAGAGAAGCCTTGGCATGAGAGAAACGTATTCAGGTGGATTCCGGACGGGCTGAGGGGATATGGGTGGGATATGGATAGTATCCACTTGTCCTTGTAAGGCAGCCCATGCTCAATGTCTCCAGGTTATGCACTGCTCTGGCCTATGATGTTCAGTGGCTGGCCAATTCTTTAATAAAAAAAGAAAGAAAATAACATACACATGCATACATTTAATTCCTCCCAGAGAAGTCTATCATGTTCAGAAAAGATTTGTGACAGTAGGGTAAGGACACATGCAATGAAAAACACCAGAGAGTTGGCCCTACCTTGAAGCATGTGGTCAGCCTTTTGTAACTCCTCCCCACTCATTCATTGCCTCTGCTCTCAGGAAGTGGGCATCATCCATTCCCTGAGAAGGGGACTGCAGGGAGCTCACTGTAGTTGGGAGATGGTGCTCTGGCAGGTAAAAGAGAACAGGATGGGTAACAATAGCATCCATGATACTACCCTTTTCATCACAATTCTAGTAGTTAATACCTATTTAAAATTTTTATTTGTGGGTTAGCACATTGAAGACACTTCTAATGCAATATTGGGAATATGTGATAAGATTAAATATTGTTGTTTTCCATCCTCTCCTTTTCTCTCAACATGATTTTGAAGAAGCCAAACATGCAAGTCCAAGGCAGGAAACATTTCAGGTAGCTATGTTGCTTATGGGTGGAGTGAATATGTTGACATGCTGCATTGGTATTTCCTTGCTTTAATGTGTTGTAATAAAATAAAAATGTCCTGGACTCATCCTCAGAAAGTTTCATGATATGTCCCCCACCCCAAGCGAGTGGTTGCTGCTTTATGAAATACCACATGGAGAATTCGAATGACCTTTTCAGTATTAAATAGTTGGAAATTTTTGATGGAATAAATAATCACTAGAGTTTATTTTCTCCTATTGGGCTCCTAATGAGAAGAGGCAAACCTTTCACCAGGTAAATAATCTGCTAAAGGTGGGGGAAGACATCGAAAGTAAAGTTTTCGTAATGGAAGAAGCCAGTTGGATTTGCAATCTGCCTGAGTCAGAAATAGAGTTTACTACGTGCTTCTGCTTGACCTTCACGCTGATACAAATTAAAATGGCAGAATTGATCTCCTCCTTAATTTATGACATTGTAAGAGGCACAACAAACTCTTGTTTTCTTGCCTCTCAGAGAGATCTTGCCTCGGTTCTCCACAGAGAGGCATTTTCATATCCTGAAGAAAATTCTCTTGAACTGTAGAATCAATGTCAGAAATCTTACTTGTCTGTCTAAAGATAATTACTACTTTTGTTAATTTGCAGAAGTAAAAAGCAAGGTTTATTGCAAAATGAAATATCTAGAAGCTGTCTTATTCCTTGGGTTCTTAATGGTCATAGGAAGATTGTAAGTTTTAGGGAGAAAGGACTTTCCCAGATTGGACTTTTCCCAGTTAGACTTTGAGTCACCTTTTCTGAGGTTGGAAACAAAAAATGAGGCAGTTATAGAAGTTGCCTAAGTTAATAGTTGGCTGCTGCTAAGTTGACTTAGTGCTTAGAAACTCTTCACCAATGGCACAACCCCTGCTATGTTTAAACCAAAGCCTTAGTAACTTCTGTATTTGTTTCTTTTGGCATAAAGGGAGTGATCCAAGGAGAGGTTTATTTTTCGAATATGCCAATATACCGAAAAAATATTTATTTTGGAAGTCACTATGTGAAATGCTTGTAAAACTGCAAGTCACCGTACAAATGAGAAGCATCATTATTGCTCTTGGAGACAGACTCGCGAAGTATTTACTAGGCACAGTAGGCCTTCATGGGACATGCAGAGGTCCTGAAGGTGTCATCTGAGTGATGGTGCCTGCAGAGACTTTGTAACTCTTTGAACATCTGCTCTCACTGGTTGATTTAGAGTCAGGAGTGCAGCCCTGGGGCAGGAACTAGCCCTGAATGGGCTCCATTCTATAAAGAAGGCTTCCAGATGATCTGCCCACCCAGACACAGACTCTTGATCACAAAGTTTGGTCAGTTGATAGATGTACCCTTTCAAAAGCATGTAACAGTACATAAATATAGCAAAAGAAGTCACTGATAATGGCTGAATGCAACAGTCATATTATGCATGCATTTAACTAATCTCTATGCTCTCCCTCCCCATCCCAATGTCCACATCGTAATTGCTAGAACCTATGAATGTGTTAGGCCCGTGGTTGGCAAATTGTGGCTTGCGAGCCACATGTGGCTATTTGGCCCCTTGATGTGGCTCTTCCACAAAATACCACTGCCTGGGCTTGTCTATTTTGAAGAAGTGGCGTTAGAAGAAGATTAAGTTTAAAAAATTTGTCTCTCAAAAGAAATTTCAATCGTTGTACTGTTGATATTTGGCTCTGTTGACTAATGAATTTGCCGACCACTGTTTAGGCTATATGGCAAAGGGAAATTAAGTTTGCAGGTGAAAGTAAGATTGTCTATCCACTGACCTTAAAATATGGAGATTATCTAGGTTGGTTTGGGTGGGCCCAATGCAATCACAAGGATCCTTAAAAGAAGAAGAGGAAGGTAGGAGTGGAGGACACAGTGATGTCATGAGAGAAGGTCTCAACCTTCCATTGATGGTTTAGAGATGGAGGAGCCAAGCAGTGAGGGTAGCTTCTAGAAGAAGGAAAGTCAAGGGATGGATTTTTTTCCTAGAGCGCTCAGCAAAAAAAACCCACTGGATTTTAGCCAGTGAAACCAGAGTTAGAGTTCTAACCTATAGAACTATAAGATAATAAATCCATGTTGTTTCGAGCTACTAAAGTTTGTGGTAATTGTTTAGGGAGGCAATAGAAAACTAATACAATTGTTTTATTTCAAATTCTACCTGAAAGTCCTTGGATTTGCAATTTGTACCATGATTTAGTTGTTGCTTCTTAATAATGGGCTACAGTTTATTGAGTACTTCCCACAGACATAGGTACTGCTTTAGGTGCTTTGCGAAGAATGGGGTATGTAACAAGTCTATGGTGTGAGCATCGTTAACATCCTTGTTTTCCAAAGAGAAAAGTCAGACTCAGAGCAGTCAGGTGACATGCCCAAGTTCTCACCACTTGTTTTTGTGGAATTGTGATTTAGCACAGGCAGATTTCCAAAGCAGGTCAGGTGCTCCTGACTTCTATGCTATGCTGCCACCTTGCTCTGCCACGTGGCAAAGTAAGTCCTATTGTAGATGCGAGAGTATGAGCCCTGAGTCACCTGATGAGATGATGTTAAAGTCAGAGCAACTCCCTCTGAGCATGTGGTCCCCAGGGTTGAACTTTTTAGTAAGTCATAGTGCTTGTTGAGAAACAGTGCTTCCCAGTCTATATGAAGACAACTTTTCAGTTGCGGATTATAAAAGGGGTGGGACTGGGAAGTGGGATGGGATTGGAATGAAGAAGCATGGGATGTCAGGAAAAAGTCCTAGGCAGCCAATTATGAATGGACATATGGTCTCTAGCTCTATGACCTTTTAATGAGTATGATGTCTTTATCTTTCAGAGTCAAGAGTATGGCTTGATATTGTAGGAGTCCATGCAGTTTATTGAAAAATAATGAATATGAAATAAAAGCAGACAGATAATATTAAAATGTAGTTTTCACAATCAACTTTCTCCTACTTTTTTGAGCTACTGACCATCCACAGGGCACAGGAATCCCTTAATCCATCTGCTTCCGTTCTGTGATATTAAAAAAAAAAAAGGAATCAATCATTACACTGAAATCAGCGAAAGAAATTGTACTGCTCTTGATGAGAAAGCAATGAGGTGTTTTCTTGGCTTTTATTTAAGACTACAAAGTAAAAATATTTAATTGTGCCTGAAAAAATACATAACCATTATCACATAAAGATTTTAAAAAGGCCCTAGCTGGTTTGGCTCAGTGGATAGAGCATCAGCCTGTGGACTGAAGGGTCCCGATTCTGGTCAAGAGCACATACCTTGGTTGTAGGCTCCTCCCTGGCCTGGGTCCTGGTCAGAACGCATGCAGGAAGCAACCAATCAATGTGTTTCTCTCACATCGATATTTCTCTCTGTCTTCCCCTCTCTCTTCCACTCTCTGTAAAAATCAATGGAAAAATATCATCGGGTGAGGATTAAAAAAAAGGTATAAAAAGGGATTATTTTAGCCCTATATTAGCCCTTCCATCACACTCTAAGTGCCTTGCTCTAGGACATGTGCACACCACTGACTTGTGGCATGAGCACGTGGAAGTAGGAAAACATGTTTGCCATTGTCCCAGGTCATTGAGCACTTATTTTTCAGCATGCTGAGCTGATTTTTTTTTTTACTCTTCAGTCATTTCAAGCTTTAGTATTGTCCAACCAAATTAAATTTTATCTCAATAATTTAGATTAATGGAAGTCTTTTCAATGGAGACTAGTATAAATGCATAAAAAATGAGACCATTAAGAGACTCCTGGCAACTTTATATAATAAGACAAGCATGCAATATAGTAGTAACATTAATAATATATTATTTTATTTGCTTTTCATCCCAAAGGGTTTCAAAGAGCATTATCAACTTTACAAATAATGTGTGTGTATATAAGCAATGCATGTATGCATTAACCTTGTAGTATTTCCTAATATTATTACTCCTTCCTCCCTAATTTGTGCTTAATATCTTTATTGGTATTCCCCAATTTACATATTACATATCTTATGATACATCTCCTTTTATCATTTAGGCACAATGAACTCCCCAATATTAAAATGTTGAAACTTGCACACCTCACTGCATGTATATGTAGTTACACATAAAAAAATTCCATCAATAAAATCTTGAAGATTATATAACTCACTACATGTATATGTAGTTACACATATATAATTTCTTAATGCTATGGGACTGATGTATTGTGCGTATTATAAGAACATACCTAGAAATATAGAAATTAAAAATGTTGATGTAAAGATAATATAGACAAATTTTTTGAAAAGTATTACTACTGATGGCTTCACATCTTTATTAGCTAATCTCTCAAGACATAATAAACCAAGAAAATTTTAGTGTCAATGATACTAGATATAAATCTATGTTTCAAATAATGTTTTGATAATTTTTTCATCTTTTTAGCCAACTTAAATTTTTGAATACTTTTAATTATGAAAGATTTTTTAAAAACTCACAAAAGTAGAAAGAATAATATAAGAAAACCAATGTTTTCATCATTCACCTTCAGCAATTATGAACATTTTTTATCATTATTATTGGACTAGAGGTCCAGTGCACAAAATTCGTGCATGGGTGTGTGTGTGTCCCTCAGCCCAGCCTGCACCCTCTCCAATCTGGGACCCCCTGAGGGATGTCTGACTTCCCGTTTAGGCCCGATCCCGGTCAGACATCCCTCTCACAATCCAGGATTGCTGGCTCCCAACCGCTCGCTGGCCTGCCTGCCTGGTTGCCCCTAACCGCTTCTGCCTGCCAGCCTGATCACCCCCTAACCACTACCCTGCCAGCCTGATCGACGCCTAACTGCTCCCCTGTTGGCCCGATTGCCCCTAACTGCCCTCCCTTGCTGGCCTGGTTGCCCCTAACTGCACTCCCTTGCAGGTCTAGTTGCCCCCACCTGCCCTCCACTGCTGGCCCGGTCACCCCTAATTGTTCTTCCTTGCCAGCCTGGTTGCCCCTACCTGTCCTCCCCTGCAGGCCTGGGTTCCCCCAACTGTCCTCCTCTGCAGGCCTGGTTGCCCCCAACTGCCCTTCTCTGCAGGCCTCATCACTCCCAACTGCCCTTGCTTGCAGGCCTGGTCCCTCCCAGCTGCCCTCCCCTGCCAGCACAGTCACCCCTAACTGCCCTCCCCTGCAGGCCTCATCGCCCCCAACTGCCCTCCCTTGCAGGCCTGCTCCCTCCCAACTGTCCTCTCCTGCTGGCCATCTTGTGCAGGCCATCTTGTGTCCACATGGGGGTGACCATCTTTGACCACATGGGGGCAGCCATCTTGTGTGTTGGAGTGACAGTCAATTTGCATATTACCTCTTTATTATATAGGATCATCATATGGTAATATGGCTAATGAAGAGTTCATAGTAGAACCAAGATCTCAACTTTGCCCTTTTCTTTTTGTTCATTATGCTTGCACTTATAGTATTATCTTTAATCCATATTTTCATGGGAGGAATCTTTTAAGATACTGTTTCTATTAGTCTGCTCAGGCTGCCATAACAAAATACAATAGATGGAAATTTATTTTTACATAATTCCAGCAGCTATAAATCTGAGATCAAGATGTCAACAGGGTTAGTTTCTGGTGAGAGCTCTCTTCCTGGCTCATGGGTATCTGCCTTCTTGCTTGTGTGCTCACCTGGAGAGACAGAGTGCTTTTCTGCTGTCTCTTTTTGTAAGGACACTAAAACCATTGGACCAGGGTTCCCACCCTCATGACCTCATCTAACCCTAATTGCCCCCCAAAGGCTCCATCTAAAATACCATCACATTGGGAGTTAGGGTTTCAACATATGAATTTTGGGGGAACACAATTCAGTATGCAGCTATAAGTGGTCAAATTTTTGATACTTTTTTAATGTAATACTAGATAAATAATGTTATAAATCCTCTTTAATGCCAAACTTAACTACAACATGTTGTGATATGTTGAAAATGAACAAATGAGGAAAGGAACCACTGGCTGAGAACCCCCTTTTACCTTCAGATACGTGTCATAATACATGTGCTATGAGATATATGGCCTGAGGGAGGGCACCAGTGTCAGTGAGTAAATGAAATATTAGTAGTATAGCTGATTTTTTCTTATGTTTAAGAAAAAATGTTATCTGTCACCAGATGTTTAGTATATCTTTCCATACTCTCTTGCACATTACTCTTCTATGTAACCACATTTTAATAAGTTTATGAAGACTGACATTTTATTGGCTATCAAGCCTTTTGGACAGTATCTGTCTTGACCAGGTGAATTAAACACAGAATTAAAGTGCCATGGCTTTGTCTGATTCATAAAAAAATACAATCTTTATTTCACTTGAAAAGAAAAGAGCGTAGTGTTTGGCTTTCTGCCCATAGAGCTCAGCCACATAAAATATCCACGGTAAACCAGTATGAGCACATTCAGCATCCAGCATGCTTTGAATTTCATTCAATGCTCATCAAATGTTCATCACACTCTTATTGAGTACGCATTGTGCACCCTGCCCTGTTCCTGTCAGTTGGGCAAGATCAATGAACTAAACAAAGAGCATATATTTTAGTGAAGAGAGATAGAAAAAATATAGATTTGTAAAGTATGTAGAATGCTAGAAGAGGTAACTGCTATAAAAAATAAACATAAAATCAGTAAAGGGGAGTGAGCATATGTGGGGTGGGCTTCAATTTTAAATAGAGAGGTTAGGATTGGCCTCATTGTGAAGGTAAAGATTTAAGCAAGTATTTGAGAGGTAAGAAAGTTAGCTATGGGGCTAGAATGTTCTGATAAGAAGAAACAGGATTGCAAAGGCCTAAGTCAGGAGTGTACCTGGTATATTGTACTTGGTTGGATTTTAGGTATTTTTGTAGTAGAGCAAATACTACTTTGTGATAGATTAGAAGAGAAAAGGGAATTAATAATGACTTCAAGATTTTTGGCATAAACCATTGGATGGATAGAATGGCATCAACTGAGATGAGAAGGCTGCAGGTGGAACCAATTTTGTGGGGAAGATCCAAAGTTCAGCTTTAGAAATAATGAGTTTGAGATGCCCATCAGGTAACCAAGTGAAGATGTAAACTAGGCTGTTAGATATGTGAGTCTGGAGTTCCAAAGAAAGACCTGAGCCGGAAATAGGAAATGGGAAATAGTTGACATAGACAGTGTTCATTATGTGCCAGGCAACATGCTAGCTGCTAGAAATACACAGTGAATAAGATGGACTCCCATTTGGTTGGTTGCCTTTTTGTTTTCTTGGAGGTTTCTTTTGCTGTGCAGAAGCTTTTTAGTTTGATATAGTCTCATTCATTTATTTTTGCCTTTACTTCCTTTGCCTCTGGGGTCAAATTCATAAAATCCTCTCTAAGACATAAGTTTAGTAGCTATGTTTTCTTTTATGTAATTTATTTTTTAGGTCTTGTATTTAGGTATTTGTTCCATTTTGAGTTAATTTTTGTGAATGGGGACAAACAGTAGTCTAGTTTCATTCTTTCGCATGTGGCTTTCTAATTTCCCCAGCACCATTTATTGAAAAGGCTTTCTTTTCTCCATTGTATGTTTTTGGCTCCTTTGTCAAAAATTATTTGCCCATCTACATGTGGGTTTATTTCTGGGTTCTTAATTCTGTTCTATTGGTCTGCATGTCTGTTTTCCTGCCAACAGACATTTATTTGCAAAGATATATGCAACCTTATGTTCCTTGCAGCATTGTTTATGGCAGTGGCTAAGACATGGAAACAACCAAAGTGTCCTTTATAGATGATTGGAAAAAGAAGATGTGGTACATATATACAATGGAACACTAGTCAGCCATAAGAAAGGATGAAATGCTGTCATTTGTGACAATATGGATGAATCTTGAGAATATCATGCTAAGTGAAATAAGTCAGACAGAAAAAGTTAAGAACCATATGATTTCACTCATATGTGAGATATAAACAGAAAGCAACAAATGAACAAAAGAGAAAAACAAACAAATGAACAAAAAAGAAAAACAAACAAACAAAAGTTCATAGACATAGGCAACAGTATGGTGCTTACCAGGGGGAAGGAAATTGAGGGAGTAGTAAAGGGTGAAAGGGGTCAAATATATGGTGATGAAAGATGATTTGACTCTGGGTGGTGGGCACACAATACAATATACAGAACATGTATCATAGAAATGTACACTTGAAACCTAGATACTATTATTAACCAATATCACCCCAATAAATTTAATTACATTAAAAAGATGAATTCAAGATGTATCACAAAGTTTCCCAAATTGCATTCTCCAAGCATGGATCTGGATAGTTTATTGAATATTCTGAGGAGAAAAAAAATTTATGGCCAAAAAATTTGAGAAATGTTGTATCCCACTTTTTGGATTCAGAATGGATATTAATATTTTAAAACCTCTGAAAAATCACGCATTAAAGAAATCTGTTTAAATGTGTTTAATCTAGATTGTCTGAAATTTATTTGACCATTGCATTTTTTACCTAATTCTTTAGGCATGTGTATTACGCTCTGAAGGATATCAAATTTAGAAGTGATGAACCAGTGTGATTGATAATGCAAGTAACTAATTATAATGCAATGCAACAAGTGTTTCAATTGAGATGTTCTCCAAGTTTTATGGGAAAACAAAAATGGCATATTTTTCTGCTTGGAAAGGCAAGAGGAGGTTTTGATTCATATTTGTTGAACCCAGAACAAACTCATGCCTTATGGCTGAGGTCAGAATACAGCCTTGATAATAAGTCCTGATTCAGTGAGTGAGTTACTTTTCTGTTTTTCTTTCACCTGGAAAATTAAGATAGCGATACTCACCTACTCAACAGAAGTATCATAAAAAGCAGTTATCTATTTTGCAAGTACTATATTTGAAAAAAATGGCATTCCCTTCTTGGGAAATATGATTGTTAAAAGTTGCCTGTCAGTTGTTTATTAACTAACAACTTTTACTTAGTCTAATTCACCTGAATTCAGGTCTTTAATTAGCCCCCAAAATGAATTAATTAGAGGTTAAGGGTGGAAAAATTCCTGGCAACTTAGGTTCATTTGATCAAAGAATGGCATTAGCCTGAAAGATTTTAGAAAACTCTTAAGTTTTGAAGAAGTTGGACTGTATGGAGTGTCTCCCAAGTGGGTTGTAGTTAGTTTTGTCTCCTTGATATTAACATGTGGTGTAGAATTGTGGTTACATTCTATTATTGACGTCCTCATAAACACTCTCACCCATTAACTCCAGGCAGTCCACAAGACTTTGATGAATTCTTTATTGCTAGCTGATGTACTGATTTTTATTTTGTGGTTTTATTTTTATGTACTATTTATTCTTTTGCACTGAAGTGCAGTTGACATACACTATTTTTTAAACAACGATTTCCTAATAAGCATGGTTTGATTACATTGTGTAACAGATTCTAATTGTACGTGCTGAATGAAATGGGAGAAATGAGGTAGTGAGAAACAAATCTGAGCAATTATTGACTAAATTTTCACCAATGACCACCATCCGCTTGCATTTTAGTCCCGAAGACAGTTGTTTTCAATCTGTTTTATCTACATGATCTCTTTACCCAAATCTTGCTCCTTATTTCTAGTGTTGAGAAATGCTGACAATCATATTTACCAAAAGATAATCTCCCATTCCATCACTTTAAAATTAGAGATACTAAATTGAACATCTTTTATCTCCTTTTCTTTATTTTATATTAAAATGTAATTTTTAAAAGCATTGCTTATATAGCTTCATTTTAATCTAATAAAATATAACTTTGCCCATTTCCTACACAATGCTTACTTTGCCTACTTTTATATTTTCTATAATTTTGGAGCACTTCTGGTTTTTAAAGCTTTTAAATACATCTCAAAACTAGAGAAGTTGAGAAACAATGTATAGACCATTGAATTGTAACTCCAAGAGCCAGTTTATTCTGTTAATACTATTCTGATTACATAATTTCTATTATTAAAAAATATATTGTTTGGCCACTTAGTTGTTTCTAATTGGTTGTACTTATAAACAATCACAAAATAAATATTGTTGAGACTAAATCTGGGCACATATCATTTAAAACATTATTTATTATATGAGAGTATTTTTTTTTTCTATTTACAGAATTTAGGTTCCTTATTGGTGGTAATTTTCTAAACCTCACTCTCTGCTTGATTCTTTCTACCTCAGTGTCTCACTTCCCCCCTCGCCCCCCGCCCTGAGTGCCAGGATGTGCCTTTGTCTACCTCCTTTCTCCCTATTTTCTAGTTCTCTTTATTTGGGAAGCGATAACACCAAAATGAATAAGGAGAGATAGAGTCTCTGGGCCACCCTTGTTTCTCTGTCCTTTGTTATCTATTTCTTTAATATTTTCTTCACCTCCTTGTCTTTTCTTAAATGTTATTCAGGGTGATCCTTTCATGTGGCTGGCCACCTGGTTAACCAGCTAAGCAGTATGGTAACGATGGCTAGTGGACTTGCCACAACAATGTCATCGGTTACCATCACCAAGATGTTTTATCTTCACAACATCAATTATGCTTCTTAAAGAAAAGAAAAAGAAGAAAAGACTAAATAATCCAAAATTGTGTAAGAAAGTGCCATATGCTTTTAACTATTAATGAGCCATTGAAAATGATCATTTCAACAATCTTTCTGGGAGGGAAATGTTTTCCATGTGTGGGACTGCCCAAGTCATGGTAGCGCCTGCCATCTGGAATAGTTGTTTGGTGTCTCTGGCTACATGACTTTTCTAATTCTTCCCTGACATCTCCAGAAACCAGTCATGTCCTGAAATGCTTATTTTTTTCTGAATTTTAATTAACAACGTGGCAGCTGAGGGCACAGCTGGTTGGAGAGATGATGTGATGAAAGCTTGGCCCTTGTCTGGACATCCTGGCGTCAGGCATGATTGCGAAGTTGCCCTCTTGCTTTCCTTTCTCTTCTTTTGGTTCTTTGTCTTGCCTGAGGCCCTCTTCCTTTCAGAGGACATTGATCTTGCATCATTGTAGGAATGGCAACATCAAATTAATGCAGCTGTGAGAAATTATAACTGAGAGACTGGTAGGGGAGGGGGAGGTAGGGAAACCATCATACGTGGTTAAGTTTCCTCATAAATATTTCAGTAAACCACAAAACAGTGGCCTTCCATGCTCTCCTGTTGTGCTGACCTTACTTGGAAGATGAAGAAGTGTGTGTGTGTGTGTGTGTGTGTGTGTGTGTGTGTGAGAGAGAGAGAGAGAGAGAGAGAGAGAGAGAGAGAGAGAGAATGCAGTCATGGGATTTTGACTTAGAGTTAGCTGAAGTCCCGCAACAGTAGGTGTCAACTCTTTCACATTCCAAGGTCAGGTGCTCTCTGAGCCTCCCAAGCTTCCACTGAAGCACTGAATTTTGAAACCACTCCTTATCTATAGGACAGTTGGAGAGGCGATACAAGAAGCTGAAGATTAGGTCAAGGATTTCTTTGGTGAGCGAAATGCCCGGGGTCCCCCTGACACCTTCATGGAGGAGGAATGGGGATGCTTCTCTCTTTCCTAGTAAGCTGGGCTGCAAGAGACCACTGGAGTCCTTGATGTGTAGCCCCTTAAGTCTGGGAGATGGCATGTGACCCCTACTGGCTTGAGGCTGGCTGACATAGTCTGTATTGCAGAGCAAAAGGAAGCAGGACATTAAGCATGAGACCTGCACAGTGAGAGAGTGCAGGGACCCGCTGGTGGAGGAGTCCCATGGAAGTGTGTCTGCCAAACACCAGCAAAGCACACTGGGAAAGGACATCTCCCACAGCCAGAAAATGCCGCCACAAGATCAATGTCAGTGAAGTAAGAGGTTTTTGCTCTTTACTGCTCCCTACCCTCTTCCCACCTTGCACTCAAAGCAATAGGGGAAGCTCGGTGGGTGAAGGGTCAGGGGAAACTGTAAGTGAGAGAAATAAAGGAGCCTTATTTGGGGGGTGGGGGTATGATGGTAGCAGGGAACTGAGGAACCTGTACCCTGCCCTCAAATCAATCTTCAAAGGAGAAGAACCTCAGGAAGTTGGGTAGATGGTGCCAGCTTCTATGAGGCAAGAAAAGCTGGTTGAGCCTGTGGTCCACTCTAGGGAAACAAAGAAGGGGGAAGCTATTATTTACTGAATGCCCACTACATTCCAGGAACCTGCTAGATGTTTTGGCGGAGCATCTGATTTAATCTTCATCCAAAGAACATTATATGAGGCTCATTAATATCCCCATTCAATAAATATAAGAACGGATTAAAAAATGGACGCGAGCATCTGTGTTGCATCTGCCATTGCAACTGGAGCCTGAGTTGGGGACCCACTGTAGAAAGGGTTGCTCCACATCCCCAGAGCTCCAAACTTACATCCTTACACTACTCTCCACACCCTTCCTGGGACCCAGGACAGTGCCCCGCGGGTCAGGGGGAGTGCCTTCTCAGGATGAGGTGCACCACGGGGGTTGATTGGGCCACCTGACTGAACCTCCTAGGTAACACTTCCAGAAATACCTAGCGTCCTAATCATTTCGAAATCTTGCTTTGCGTCTTAACACCTAGGTTCCCTGTCTCCCAAAATCAAAAGTCGCACCAACACCTAGTTTATTTTTCAGGGAGAGAGAGGAACTCTGCCTTTGTAAGGTCCCAAACAACCCCCACGTGATTCCTGCCCGTGGCAGGACCGGAGGTGTGCTCCCCTTGGGCCCTAGCCTTCATTAATTTCCAAGAAATAAAAACACAGTCTCTGCACCTCACTGTCATCTTTTCCTAGGGCCAAATGCAGGAGAGTGTTGCCATGGCAACTGTGGCAGAATTTAGGACAGAGTGGATAGCTTGGCCTGGCTGTATCTTTGACCAGAAGTTATGCCATGTGACTGTGACAGTGTCAGGACTGCCCATTCGGGCTGTGGCTGCGTGTCTCCCACTCCAAGTTATAAGAATCTGGATGAATCATTTTTCCTTTTCACATACTTGTCCCTCTTGGTACCTTTTCACATCCAACTCACCCATCAGGATACAGCGTTCTATATTCAAATGTCTGATGGCCAGGCCAGCAGTGGAGGAAAGCACATATGTGTGTTCAAGCGGGGCACCCTGTTTCCCTCTCTCTAAGCTCTCCCGGAGTCTCCCCTACCACCTTCTCCTCCAACACACACAGAAATATCAGTCACAAATAGGACTTCCCATGTCAATGACTGAGTCAGGGGCCACCTTCGAAGGACTTCTCAAAATTATTTTTAAAATGTATGCTAATGTTCTCTAATGGGACAGCTGAGGGAAGTGGACTGGCTATTTGAGGCGGTGAGAAAGAATTGATGCGGAAGAATGGCCATCATGAACACTAAGATGTTAGTAGGACTAATCTCTGATTTATGGGAATATGGTATATTTATTTTATTGCTTATTTTTATAATGCACATATACAGTTTTTATGATAATTAAAATGTGCTTTAAATGATAAAATAAGGAGCGTTTGAGACCTTGCTTCCCAGCATTGTTGTCAGTTTTGGCTAATAAACTTATAGAAATTCTCAACCTTTACATAAATGAAATAAATAAAGGAAATGCTATATATCTAAAAAATATAAAATAACAAGTCCGTGTTGTTCTTCAATTCTATTAAAATTCCAAAACTAGTGAAAGTTTGTGTCAAAAACCAATCAAAACAGTAAGGCAAAGTTCTGTTTTCTTGGCACTCTCTGCACCCACCCCCAGAAATTCTGACTTGTGAGCCCTGCAAAAAAGATACTCCTTAAGTAATGGTTGTCACTTCCTCCACCCAAGAGCCTAAGATACTCCAGGTTTATGATGAGAAATTTGACAGCGAATCCACTCTTCCTCTGAAGCGTCCCACCTTCCACCTTCCTGGCTCATCACATAGCCAGTGCCCTTAATAAGGGGAAGTGTCCTGCCACCCTGCCCCTTAAGGTGTCCCGTGGGAACCAGCAGCATCAGTGTCACCTGGGAGCTTGTTAGGAAAGTGAAAACTCAGGCCCCAAACTAGACTTACTAAATCAAAACTTGCATTTTGGCAAGATCACCAGGAGATTCAAGTGAACATTAAAATTGGAGAAAAACTGCCCCAAACCACCTCTAGGCCTGAGGGTGTTTCTTCCCTCCCAGGCATTGGCAGCATAGGAAATCTTAGCTACAGCTCACACCCCTGTCAGACACCATAGCACACTGTGAATGGGTAATTTTTCAACCAAGGCCAGACAATGTGAAAAAAATGATTTGGAACAATGTTTGGCTCTGCTGGTACGACCACCAGTACTTGTCCTTTAACCCCACCGTGCTTGGTTACTTCTGTTACAAATGCTGCATTTTAACAGCATCATCATATTTATCATTGCTGCATACCAAATTGGTCCAAAATGTAGTGGCTGAAAGCAACAAGCATTTGTTATCTCACAGCTTCTGTGGATCAAGAATAGCAGTAGAGTGTAGCTGGCGGGTGCCTCTGAGTCAAGGTCAAGGGTTGGCAGATTTAGCAAATAAAAATGCAGGGTGTTGATGCCCAGTTAAATTTAAATTTTAGATGAACATCATGGATATATTTTTAGAACCAGTTCCATTCAAATTTGGGATATACCATACTTTCTGGCGTATAAGATGACTTTTTAACCCAGGAAAATCTTCTCAAAAGTCGGGGGTCTTATACGCCAGAAAATACGGTATATAAAATAAAAAAGTTATTTGTTAAAACCCTCTCTAGGTCTCTCGGGAGGTTATGGTCAACTATTGAACATGACTGTCATCACCCTGAAACACTGTAAAAAAAAGTGGGGTGGTTAATTTTATGTATCAGCTTGACTGGGCCATGGGGTGCCAGATACTTTGTCAATCATTCTGGGTATATTTTTGAGGATGTTTTTGAATGATATTGACATTTAAATGGGTAGACTGAGTAAAGTCTAGTGTGGGTGGGCCGCATCTAATCAGTTGAAGGCCTGAATAGAACAAAGAGGCTGACCCTCCCATGCATGAGGGGGAACTCCTCCTGCCTGACTGCCTTGAGCTAGAACAGTGGTTGTTTCCTGCCTTTAAACTCGAATGGAAACATTGGCTCTTCTGCCGGTTTTTGGACCAGAACTTGACATCAGCTGCTCTCCTGGTTCTCAGACCTTCAGACTTGGACTGGAACTATACCACTGGAGCTCTAGGGTCTCTAGTTTGCTGATGACAGATTTAGAGACTTCTCAGCCTCCATAATCACACGAGCCAATTTCATATAATAGATCTCTTTGCACATTCACCCCCACCCCCACCACCCCAGCCTATTGGTTCTGTTTTTATGGAGACCCTTGGTTCATACAAGCTGCTTCTGAGCACTCTCACATGGTTGTTTGGTCATGAGCAGGCTTTGGGCCCTCATCACATGTGTCTCTCCACAGGGTTGCTTCACGACCTGGCAACGGGCTTAGTCCTGGATGACCCATCTGTGAAAGAACAAGAGAGAGTACATCCAGAATGATAGCCAACCTTCGCATGACCTCGTCTTGGAAGTGATACCTCACATCCTGATACTTCTGCCATATTCAATGTGTGAACCACTAAGTCCAGCCCAGATGCAAAGGGAGGGATGACACAAGGATGTGCGGACCAGGAGGCAGGAATAACTGAGAGCTATGCTTGGAAGGTGCCTATCATACCCCTACTTCCGCCCACCAGCACGGAAAGATGGCTTTGCAGAGACATAGACACTCGAATTTGCAATTTATATTCCGGAAGCTAATTTACAAGCAGGTAGTGAAGTCTGAACCTGACTCATAAAGGTGATGGTCATTCCAACGACATGAAGATGGTGCAAAGATTCCTGGGGAAACAGATTGAGCAATGAAGCCAGCAGGGGGTTCTGTAAGGTCTGAACACCCTGTCTGGGCTTCTGCTGCATGGCAGCCCAGCCCCTGGCCCGCCACCAGGAATTTCTATTGAGTTTCCCTTGGAGATTGCCATATAGAATTCCTGGTCTTCTCAATCTTGTGAAAATTACATGCTAGGATTGAAACAATGCCCCAACAGTATTTTTACTTAGCTTTTTAAACCCAGAGTGCTTTAGAGAGCTGAGAAAGTAGGACCAGGGACGGGATGGAGCATTTAGTCTAGGAAAACCACCCAGGAAGGATTCTTCTTTTAAATTGCATCCCCAGACCTCATTCTCACACTGCCTTCTTCCTTTCCATTCTGCCTTTTCCCTCCCTGCTCGTAGCAAGAGGAGTCACAGATGTGCTTGCACCATAGGCCAGCTCAATTCTGAATCCAATCATGCTCAGAGCATTTTATGGTAGGGGAAAATGGGATCAAATATAAAGGGAAATAAAATGGTAGTAATGAAGGCTTTCAGCCAAAAGCACCATTAAAATAAGAACTTGAAATAAAATACAGTTAACCATCTTAAGGTCTTTTTGTTTTTGTTGCTAGTGGGTTTTTTTTTCTAACATGAAGAAAATTATTTTCACAGAACTCAGTTTCAGTGGAGGCAGCCCCGTAGAGCCAACTTCTAATCATTCTAAGGCAATCTCACAAAAATAAAGTTAATTCCATGGCAGCCCATCAACTTGAATCCCCACAAAACAAAATGTCTTTCCAGAGTTCCCATTAAGCGGGGGCTAGCCTAGTAGCATATATGCATTTGATTTAAAAAAATAGAGTAGAAACAACATAGCTAAGTGATTTTTACACTGAGTTCTCTGAGCATTTTGCACATCGTATAATATCATCTGTATCTAAAAAGTAGCCTATTCATTTACATTTTATAGGCTAAAATGGGAACTAGGTTCAATAGGGAGATTTCCCCAGGGACCTGAGAATTTTCCTGTTCCTTACGTTACAAAATTTGGATAACATTACTTGTTGAAATTTATTGCAGAAACAAGGCTCACTGAAGACTGTGAACTCCCTGCAGTTCCCAGCAGAAAGGAGAAACTCCTCGTGGGGTTTACGTGCTGTTGTGTAGTGGGTTAGACTGAGCGCGTTAGCACTGGCATTTTCAAAAGGGGCAAGAAAACAAGGGATTCACTTTTCTCCTAGAGTTGTACCCAGCTGACCTTGTTTTGCTGGTATTGCACGATCCCTCTTTTTGAACCCACAGCCAATTCAACAGTTTTTAAAATTTTAATTAAGTTTTCAACTCAAAATATATTTATGGTGTTAATCAGGCAGTGTCCTAGCAACAGCAGAAGAAAGAGGGGACTACAAAGCAGTTTCTGCCCTCCAGGAACTCTTCACCTGACCGTGGAGCCAGGCGCGTGGGCCAGGTACGGCCGTCGTTATTTATGTTTCAGGCAATGTTCCTGGTGCTTTTTGGGAAAGAACTAAGCTGATTCCTACAACAGCCATATGAAGTAAGTTCCATTACCATCCTCATTTTTATGGATAAGGCAACCAAGGCTAACAGAGACATTAAGAACTTTTTCTAAGGTAAAACAGCTGGGTTGTAGTATAGACAGTGCTATGGACTGAATTGTGTCTGTCTCCAAAATGCTGTGCTCAAGTTTTGGCCCCCAGTACCTCAGAAGGTGACTGTATTTGGAGATCTGGCCTTTTAACAGGCTATCAAGTGAAAGTGAGGTGATTAGTGTGGGCCCTAATCTGATATGACTGGTGTTCTCATAAGAAGAAGACATTTGGACATAGGTAGAGAAGGGAGACCACGTGCAGACACAGGGAGAAGACAGCCATTTAAAAGCCAAGGGCAGAGGCCTCAGGAGAAACCATTGCTTCGAACACGTTGATCTTAGACTTCTAGCCTCCAGTACTCGGAGGAGATAGATTCCTGTTGTTTAAGCTGCCTAGTCCATGACACTGTGTTACAGCAGCTCTAGCAAACAAATCCAGACAGAATTCAGACCCAGACTGGATGGTGGCAGTGTTCATGCTCTTTGGCATGCAGAGCTTGGCTGTGTCGCCTCTTTTAACTTAAGAACAACATAGGAGAGGCACAAGCACATGGCAGTAGAGAGTCAAAGGATGGAGCAATCTCCTCTCTGATGGCTGGGAAAAAAGTCTCCTCTATGAAGAGGCACTTGAGATGGCCCTTGAAAGTGGGCAGGACTTGGACAGCTTATGACAACTGGGACAAGGCATTTCAAGTGGCACAAACAGATGGGACAAGAGTGCTGCAGTCAGAAAGCTTGGAGTGAACTTGTCAAAACAAGAGCTGGCCTGGCCTGGCCTGGCCTGGATGGAGTACTGGGTGTAATAAGTTAAGATCAGGGTCCTGAACCTTTTGCTTTGGGGGCAGGGGATCTATGTACTTCTTTGGCAAAATGGCTGAGTCTATGGATGCCTTTGCAGATTGTTCTTAATTGCATAAAATTTTGTAAAAACAGTCTTAAAAATAAATATTAAAAAGTTAAGGTATATAATAAAAAATACAGGTGCCTCTTTATTAAAGCATTTGTTTACTAGATGTAGCAGCAGGTCTATGAACTACCATAATTTCGAAGTAATGGCGAGCATGTGTGATATTTTGAGTTATCTGCCATATCTTCAGAGTGATAGGAAAAGATTCCTAATTTCCTCTTATAATCTCATAGGTACTGCAATAGGCTTTGTTGCTTACATTCACAATAAAAAGAAATACTAAATTTCAATTAGAGATTAGCAAAAATAGAGACATACTTTTTTCCCATCCAAATTTACAGACCCCTAGCCTGAAACAATGGTTTTTAATCTCTTTGGGTTTCTTCACTCCTTCAGGATCTGATGTAAGTTCTAGATCTTCCTGCTTTCCCCCACCTGATGGTGGTGGTGGGGAGAAGCACATACACATGTAAATCCAATTTTGCTTGCAATTTAAGGAGATAAGTGGACTGCTATCCTCGAAGGGTACCAGAGTAGAAAGACAGGTTCAAACTACCATATATTGTAGAGGATCATGAATAACAAAAAGATTTCTACTGAAACTGATAGCTAGTGATAGATAATTAAAGGGTTTTCAGCAGCAAAATAATGAGATTGGAGATGTGCACTTGGAAGACTTGCCATAATCTATTACTGGAAAAGTCAAATAATCTCTTTTTGATGGTCCCTTAATTTAGTTTTTACAAATGTATGAATCTTTCATTTTTAAACACCTGCATAACCCTAATAATGCATTAGCCATGTAATTTCTTAGTAATGCAATTTTCTTGCTTACTAACTTTGTGCAGAGGAATCAATAGCATGGGCAGCTCTGGCAGAGCTCTCACGGGAGCATCGGTGATCACGGTGACCACTGCATCTCAGGCGTGGTGTGCGGGGACATGGCTGAGCACTGAGTCATTGATCAAGTGCCATATATTCAATCCAATTTATTTGTTAAAATGGCTGGAACAAATAGGCAAGTGCCACTACAAATGCTTAACCACAGAGCTGGCTTAACCACTCATCCATCAATTGATTTCTTTTAGCCTGTATGACAGCTGGGAACCTAAGAATAATCTCCTCTCACTTCATTCATTGGCATTCCACTGACACAGCTGCTCAGGTAAAAGTGTGCCTTTCCTTTCTCCCTGGTGCCATCGCAACAGTTCTCAGGATCTACAGCAACACTCCTAGAAGGGGGAGTGGTCACAGTCTCCGAGGGAGAGTAACGGTCTGCAGGAGCCCTTCAAAACTCACCGCCCTGCCCCCAGGCTTAGCCTTAGAGGGCACTACTGGTCAAAGACACACAGTCCTGTGGAAGTCAGCCAAATCCTTGACTTGCCCTTTTCAAAAGCCAAATGGTGATTCATTGCAGTTCACACAGGAAGCCTCTGACTCTGTTTACTTCCATCACCTCTGCAGGGATTCCTGTGCAGTGTCCCCACAACCACTCACCAAACCTCTCTCAAATTTCCAGGCTGGCCCTGCTTTTATCTCCCACTGCCCTCTTGCATTTCCCCATTTCTTTATTATGTGGATTGACTAAGCCTTTCTACAGCAAGGAGGACTCCTTTCTCTTTCAATGGAGGGTGAAAGGAAGAGAGACAAATGTGTACTGACAGTTGCAGGACTCTCTCTGCAGGTCTGGTTGAAGAGGAGGCTGTGAACAATCCACATCCATCATTCTTGTCCTTGCCTCATGGTCAAAGTCTGAAGGCTGCTCAACAGGTGAAGGTCACCTTGGAAGCCACTGATTTACAGATGAGGATAGACAGTATGAGTCAGTTATTGCTGCATAACATACAACCACATTTCAGTGGCATACAATAATGAGCATTCACTTAACACCTATAGATTGGCTGGGGCTTGCTGTTCTAGGCTGCACTTGGCACCAAGCTATCAATCTGCTCCAAATGTCTTTCATCCTCCTTAGAACAGCAGTTATGCAAGGCATGTTATTCTTATGGTAAAATGCTGGGGTATAAGAGGACAAGCCCAACTGTATAAGCAAATTTCAAAGCTTTGATTGCGTCATGTCATGTCAGCTAAATACTATTTACCAAAGCAAGTCACATGACCGACTTCTATATCAAGAAGTGAGAACATATTTCCTGTGGAGTTACTGTAAGTCATCTCTTGGCTAGACTGGTTTCCCCAAAGAAAATTTAACCATCCCAGACAAAATTACCCCTTCCTCTCTAGGGAGGCTTAAGAATGGACTTGCCTCACTTCTTGGCTCAATGAGCTTCTAAACTCCTCTCTAGCCCTGTGAGCTTTTTGCTAAATGAGATTCACTCTTAGTATGGAGATGCATGTTTTAGCTATTAACACTGGCAAGTCAATATGTTGTCTACACAATCTTCTTGACATGGAGTAATAATAACAATAATAAAAAGAATAGGCTAAATGTATAACAGATGCCCAAGTGCAAATTGAGGTGAATGATTGCGGATGAGAAACTGTCATCACCTCCATCACATACATATCCAGCTGGTATCTGAGACATAATTATATGGAAATGTGGACCACTCCCTCATCTTAGAGCATCAAAATGAAAGGAATATTGTATTTTAATGTTGGTGAAAACAATGATATACTTAGGGTACACCCCACCAGGTTCAAACACATATTCTTTTAGAACTTAGTTCACCTCTATGTCCATTTGGCCCAATTCTTATCCTTGGGAAACAATGCCATAATCTTGGTCAGAAAGTCTGAAGCAGTTGGTTCCGGGGTCCTCACTGATGAACAACATCCTTCAGTGAGATGACAAGGGCCTCCCTCTGGAGCCATAGCAATTACTAGGTGAGAGACGGAAATGATTGCCATGGGGATGACAAGGAAGAGAAACACAGAACATAGCCTTAGATTATGTTGGTGATTTTTTCTATTTCCAGGCACCCTATAGTCATTCCTTTTTATTGATTAATAACTCTGGTTTCCAGAAAATAGCAACTGAAGAATGTCACGTTTTGGGGATCCAATTTAGGTCTCTCAAACTATGCTTTAGGTGGAGGGTCCACCCATTGTCCTCAACTATATAGAAGCTTAATATTTCTTAACTTTGGGCTTAATGCCAATACCACTGCAGGCATTTAGGGGGTTCTTTTAAGAGTCACTTAACTCCTTTGATAGCTTACCATGTGTGAGATTTTATTTATATACATCTATATCTATATCTCTCTATATCTCTATCTCTATCTCTATCTCTATCTCTATCTCTATCTCTATCTCTATCTCTATCTCTATTTCTCTCTCTCTCTCTTTTTCTGCCTCCGGTTCCTGGTGCAGAAAGAACTGTTGAAACCCTTATGATTTCCTAGGTGATAGGGGTGGTTTTTGTTCTGATGAGGTGACTTTGGGTGGGTGCTTGGACAGAAGCTGATTACCATGATTAGAAGCTTGGAATTTTTAGCCCCCCTCCCCTTTTATTGAGAAGCGCTGAAAATGGAGTTAATGCTTAATCATGCCTACATGATGAAGCCTTCATAAAAATTCCCAAGGTATGGATTTGGAGATCTTCTGGGGGAGGTAAGCATGTGGTGATGCTGGGAGAGTGGCACACCCAGGCAGGGCAAGGAAACTCGGCCTCCCTTCCCACACACCTCACCCTATGCATCTCTTCCATCTGAATGTGCATCTGTATCTTTTATCATATCCTTTTACAACAAGCTAGTAAATGTAAGTAAATGTTTCCCCGAGTTTCATGATCATCCCCAGCTTTAAACTAGGTCCACAAATTCTATGATACTCTTTCCTTCAAGAAGTGGAGTTTAATTCTCCTTGCCTTGAGTATGGGGACTCACTTCCAATGAATAGCATATGTTGCAAAATGATGATATATAATTTCATAAAAGGCTCTGCAGCTTTAGCCTTTCTCTCGTGGGTCAAGACAGCATAATTGCATGAGGACACATGAAGCAGCCCATGGAGAGGCCTTTGTGGCAAAGAACCAAGGCTTCCTGTCAACAGCCGTGTGGGTGCATCATCTTGGATACAGATTCCTCAGCTCCAGTCAAGCCTTCAGATTACTGCAGCCTCAGCTGATATTCCTGACCCATAGAAACTATAAGCTAATAATTGCTAAAAGCCTCTAAGTTTTGAAGATATTCTTTTTTAGGCAGACATAGATTAACGATATACCTCTGAGCCAAGCAATACTTTCTGCATGTCTCTGAAATGGAGATTCTCTGAGTTGAATTGAGTTGCAGATTCATTAAGGCTCTAGTGATAAAATGGAGGAAAAGATGTTCACTGCAAGCAAAAGATGATTTGATCACTTTAGGAAGAGAATTAATTGGCATAAAATTCAAGTCTTTGGGAAAGCTGAAAATAGCAGTAAAATAGAATCTTAGAGATATTCACACACTAAATTTGGCAGTGAACAGTTTCAAAATATAAAAGCTTAATTCAAACTCAGTTTGAATATCCTAGCAGAAATGACTTGCTGTAGGATTATTCTTCCCTAGTGCCCCTGGGTTCCAAAGTAAAACCCAGGAAGGTGAGGCTTTGCTTTATTCTCTGCTGAGTCCCAGTTTATAGGACAGTGCACCGCATGTAATGGGCACACACTGAATTCTTGAAGAATGAGTGATTAAATAAAATTCTAAGAGTTACAAGGGTAACAGTGTATGATGTTACACCCTAACATGGCTTATAGATTATCTATCTGCATTTGTCAAGTTTTCCTTCCTACCCAGAATATTTTGACTGCATATTTCTAAATCAAATTAATCTTCAATACCCAGTTCCAAATCTCAATTTTTCCAAGAGAGATTTATTTAATCAGTGCAGTTTACATCAACATACCCATTTTCTGATATCTCTTAAGACAAATCCTGATAAATGGGAAATATGAACCAGAGAAGCCATGTGACTGATTTAGGAAAGATAATTTGTGCTTTAGTGGAGGCAATCTCTATTAAACTTCTTCAACCTAATAGTTTTATGAACAAAACAGCTGCCTATAAACTCACAGGGTGCTTGCAGCTCGGTCTTTCTCCAAGAGCCTCCCATGCTGGCCCATTAGGTGTAGGGGTATATGAACTGGACAACTCAATTTCAGCTGTTACCTGAATCCTGTAGATGTCGTCCCAGATGCATTGGCTGCCCAGTTAACATAAATCTTCCTGTCCCTTGAGATAAATACATTTGCTTTCTGATTAGATAAGAGAAAGAATATATATGTTGTCATAATTCTATTCCAGATCCTAAAAAATTAGGAAATTAGTCATCATGCAAAGAGAGGTGAAGGGAACATGTAGCAGTTCCCAAGAGCCATGGAGTGGATAGAAAGTTGGCTCTAGGATCAGATGGTCTGGGTTCAAATCCTGCTTCTGTTTCTTATAAGCTCTGTGTTCTTGAGAAAATTATTTAACTTTCCTGAAACTCAGTTTTCTCCTCTGAAAAATTAGAATACTAGTAATATTTGTCCAACTTACCACAGAAGGATAGTCTAGGAATCAAATGACTTACTATAAGTGAGATGGCTTCATGAGCTATAAAGAGCTTTGTAACTTTAAGTGAAATTTATTCTGATTCTTGTGTCCAACTGCTGTAATCTTAGCAGATAGGTGTCATGTAGTTAGGTAATAATTGTGGGTGTGATAAGTGCGACAGGAAACCTTGGAGGTACTGAATTAGCTTTCTAAGGATGCTACAATGAAGTACCACAAACTGCCTGGCTTAAAACAGAAATTGATTGTTTCACAGTTCTGGAGGCTAAAGTCCAAGATCAAGTCATCAGGATTGAATTCTTCTGAGGGATGTAAGAAAGAATCTGTCCTGTGTCTCACACCTAATTCCTGGTGGTTTGCTGGCTCTCTGGCATCCTTGGTTTTCAAAGCATCACACTTATCTCTGCTTTCTTCACATGGTGTTCTTCCTGTTTGTCTTTGTGTCCAAATCTTCCCTTTTTATAAGGACACCAGATATAATGGGCTAGGGCCAAACCTAATCTGAACTTAATTAATTACATCTGCAATTTTTTATTTCTAAATAAGGACACATTCTCAGTTACAAGGGGTTAGGACAGTGGTCGGCAAACTCATTAGTCAACAGAGCCAAATATCAACAGTACAACGATTGAAATTTCTTTTGAGAGCCAAATTTTTAAAACTTAAACTTCTTCTAACGCCACTTCTTCAAAATAGACTCGCCCAGGCCGTGGTATTTTGTGAAAGAGCCACACTCAAGTGGCCAAAGAGCTGCATGTGGCTCACGAGCTGCAGTTTGCAGATCACTGGGTTAGGACTTTAACATATGAATTTTAGGGAGACTCAGTTCAACTCACAACAATTGTGTACCCAGAATCCCTTGCCTAATCAGATTAGTGAGAGGCAGAGCTTTGTTTTGGGGTTAATCTAATTTATCTTACCTTGGGATATGTTCTCTTTCCTTTAGCCCATTCATTGCCAGTATACTTCTGTGATTCCTTCCCACTAGTTCCCCAGGCTTCAGTGGCATAGTAAGGAGGAGAGAGGGGGGTAGTGGTCTTCCCCATAGGGCATAAATATTTTATCCCTAATGTTGTTTAGAATTGCCAGTGCAAGGTGATAATAAAAAGCAGATGAACATTTAGTTGGTTCTATTATGGTTATTAAATCTTGTGCAGACAATGCACCCCTTTATTGCCAGCACCCAGGGTGGATTGCTCCCTCTGCCTTGCCCTTGATAAGTCACTGCCAGACTGGCCCAGATAAACCTCATCTCATCAGCGGGAACAATATAAATAATTTCCCAGGAGGCTCCTCCATCCCTATGCAGATAGAATTTCACCAAACCTCATCTACAACTGCATACACATGCCCAAATGTGCTCCTTAAGAAAAATTACCCAAAACTTGTATAAAGGCCAAGCGAGTACAATACAGCCTTTCAAAGACATGCTGCGGTATGGTTTAACAAGCCCACCCAAGGACTATTTATCTATGAGAATGTACCTTTTATGGCTCTACTATCTATTATTAATTAAAGACTCATACTCTAAGAAGTTACATGTTAATTCATAGGTCTTAACCAGCAGAGATGCAAATAATTTTTGTCCAGTAGGAAAAATAACTCCTATAAGGCATTCACCTAATAATCTTATTCTGACTTCCTTTCTTAAATGACCACAAATATTCAGTTTCTAAAGATATTCTTGTAGTCAAATTTATCCTCTTAGTGGACTCGTAATTAGTGAAATAATACATCTTTGACACCAGTCAAAATGCACTAATCAACAGTAGAAGAATATACTTAAGCTACATCCCCATTTTTATTGTGTGTGGCTTATTTGCACTGGAATTGCTCAATGTTCTCAAATACAGTTGATGAAGACAGTGATATTTTTTCTGTTGAAAATATTTCTACCTTTTCTTCCATTCTTACTCCTACCCTAGTCAGTGCCTCATCCAATCAGTGTGCTTCATACTTTTCTCAATACGAAAAAGAGTGACAGAGGGAGGGAGAAGGGACATCATGTTCTAATCTATATATATAAAAGCCTAAGCTACCAAATGACCAGTTGACTGGTTGCTATGATGCACACTGACCACTAGGGGCCAGACGCTCAATGCAGCCGCAGCCCAGAGACTGCAGTGGAGTGGCAGTGAGCCTACCAAGTGGTGGCAGTGGCAGGCACAGTGGGGCTGAGATGAGTGGGAGCCGTGCAGTGCCTGGCCGGGGCTCAGGCTCCTCCCCGGCCACCTGCCGCTTGGCATACTACTACACTCCTTGGGAGATGTCTGACTGTGGGGATCTAGTGGAAACTGGCAGTCTGACATCCCCCGAGGGGTTCCGGATTGCGGGAGAGTGAAGGCCAGGCTGAGGGACCCCACTGGTGCACAAATCTGTGCACCGGGCCTCTAGTACCTATACAAGTGCACTTAGAAGGAAACTTTTGAAGAGAAAGCATAGTGAAATGTCTCCCAATTGTCCTGTATACTTGCTGCACAATGAGAGTTAATTTCTGGACAGATGGTGTCTGAACAGAGAGGGGACATGAGCTCTCACTGGTGGAAAAAACAGAAAAGATGCTAACTTATACTGTTGGAGATTCATTTTCTCCAGGACTTTTTCCAAGATTCCTGAGTATACAGCTTCCTGTTTTTTGTTTTGTTTTCAAAAACCTAACCAACAGGAGATTGATTACAAAGAAGGAGAGCAAATTCTTTGTTTCACTGACATTAACATTTCTTTTTAAGCTTCCAGTTGGTCGTTGCTGTGTTCATTCCCAGGTTTTGGTTATGTAAGAGGATGTTAAAATGGAAGATGTGGTAGAGACCCTTATGCACTAAATATCAGATACTAAACTGGGTTGCAAAACATCACCTTGTAGGATTTCAAAGAAGAGAATCAAAAGTCAATTACAACCCTAACTTTCATCAGGGCTAGAAAATGGTTTAGATGGGTAGACATGGAGGGAAGATTTGTGACAAGGGTTTCTTTGAAGAGAACTTTGCTGAGTCGCACCTGCCATTTCTTCCCCAAGAGGAGGGGTAAGAGATGCTTCCTCTTTAGAGACAGGCTGTAACAGAGCTACGTTGAGAGCTTGTCTTGTGTCCCATTAACCTAGAATGTAGAAGATTAGTTTATTATTTAAAAATAATCCTTCCCTCTTTATCTCTATGGGTAGAATGTATCTTACCTGCCCCTTAATTTATCACCGTACCATGTGACTTGATGTGTTAATGGAATGTTAGTAGATGTGATGTGTTTGGGTGTGGTTGGGCATGCCTACTTAGTGCCTCTGTTTTTGTCATGAGAAGAACATACCTGGTTAACACCCTGGTCCAAGGAGAATGAGAGACTTGCGGAGTAGACCTGCTGCTCCAACCAACCCATAGGGATGAGAATAAACTATCGTTATTTTAAGCCAGTGAGATTTGAAAAGTTTATTACGTGGCACCATTGTGGTCACAGCTGACTGAGATTTTTGGCTAACTGCTTTGATAGAGAAGAGGAGAGTTGTGGCTTGCTGCATTGGAATCAGTGTGTCTAAACACATGCCTGAGTGTTTCCTGTGGATTGGATGTGTGTTCTGTGCTGGAAAGAGAATTCACATGGGGAACGTGTCAGGCAAGACTGACAGATTTGGCTGGTAAATAAACAATGAGCCCTTATTTGATGCAAATAATTTATTACCCACATAGACAGCAAAAGCACGAGTAGCAAATATGCCAGTTTTTCATGTCCCTTATTTCCTGGGACAACACCAAAACAAAGGGGCTACATGACTGCAACGTGAATGATGGGACATCCTGTCGCTGAAGAGCCACACTACAGCTAAGCAGTTTTACAGCCCGCAGCTGTATCCCAAGTGGGAGTGAGATATAAAGCCCCATACTTGTCAGAGTCCAGGAGGCAATGGGAAACCATCTCATGATAGGAAGATAGGCGATAAGTGAAAGATGGTCTTGTGGAAGCTCCTTTCATACCCGTATATTATTAATCTTTCGGCTCAAAGGAGTGTTTGGATGCACTGTGACTGGAATTATTTTCAGATTCCAAAATTGCAAGCACATTTTCAAGTGCCAAGATAAAATCTACCCTAATGATAAAAAATGCACTAGCTCAATTTATAATTACAGAGATGATCAGAGATCTTTGTAAAGCTATATAATAGCCATGGATGCAAGTCATCACAGTGCAGGAAAAAAAAGTTTCCCGTGGCTTGGGCATTTTTTTTTATTATATAAGGCTTGCTTATTAGGCTACTGTGAATAAAGTCCCTTCCAGATCAGAGCTTAAAAATAATAGCAAAATTTTGCAAAGACTCTCAGGTTGAGTTAGGACTTAATAAGAATATTTTATTGCTTTTGGGAGAGATCATACAAACACCAATTTTAGTAATGATTTGCATGAAAGTGTGGACAGTATTTATTTAGTGTTGAAGCGAAACATGGGTGATTCTATGAAAGATGTTGGCTTTCCTGACAAATTTGGCTGGTAAATAAACAATGAGCCCTATGCTGCATTACACACCTCAAACAGTATCCAATGTCCTTTCTATTGACATTGAAGTAATTGTCATGAATAATTGTTTGGACTGAGCAGTTAAATTTTTTTGGTGATTTTGTTGGCATTTAGTATTCTTCAATCCTCTCACATTCAAACAATCTATTGACCTTCTTTAACAAATGCAGTTGAGAGAGCACCCAATTTATTTGAAGCACTCAAGTCATATTTTAATTTCCAAGGAAAGGCCCCCAAATTCTTATTGACTTTTTAAGTAAAATGAAGTCTACCTTTTTTCTTATTACTTACAGTTTTCAGCATCTCTTTAGCAATGGGATTATGCAAATTGAAAGAAAAGCAAACAGTGAAGACTCCATTGCTTAATGAAACTTCTTGAATATGATAAAGAAATAAAATGACAACATTTTACCCCTTTAGGTGTCAAAGCTGTTCTTAAAAGAACAAACTTATGAACAAGAAGGGGATAATTATTACAGCCCTTGCAATGACTATCTTCTAAAATGGATTTTATCCCTTAAATAATTCAATTATGTTATATGAATATTACTGAATTCTCTTACAGCATGTAAGAGGAAGAGATTAAAAATCAACAACCATGCTCTTTTCTTTTTTCTTCTTTTTGTTAAGTGGACATTTTAAAAATTGTTGATGAAGCAATTCCATGGAATCCTGAAGAATGAAAAAGCAAGTTATGCCATGAAAGATGGCATTATGTGTTATAAGAAATCAAAGTTGAAGAGCAATTCTTGGAGTGTTGACTTTATGCAAGTACATGTTCAGAACATTAGCTCACAATGCTAATGTTGAGCATGACTTCTCATTCATGAGTGTTCAATGGACAAAAGAACAATGTAAGTTGGATGTGACCACTGTAGAAACTATATGAACAGAGACTGTAACTGTAAGAAATTTAATGAGCAAATTTTGCAAAATAAATGAACTGGTCAGGAAAACCAAATTATCAGAGAAAATAATTAAAGAAAGAGGTATGCAATTTAGCTATTTTAGATAACCAACAAGTAATTTTTTAGTACAATATACTCCATATTTTTCTTTTATCTCAATCTACAGTGCATAGTCAGTTCAAAATAATTAAAATTTATGTGGGAATTGCAAATTTTTATTTGCTTAATCTGACAACCCTTGCTAGGAGGACTCAGGGTTCTTCTAAACTATCTAATTTACTTAGGAACCAATCTTTGACATAAGCAGACCAAACATACGGAGGAAAATATCCATGGTAAGTTGGGGTCATTAAGTAGAACCCTAGAGATATCTAGTACAACAACAGAAAAGATCCCATTGCTAAAGAAGGCTGGCCTGTCAGTCCTGCCTCAATAGTCAATGTTGGAAAGATGCAAGCAGACAGTCAATGCATTTGTATAAATTTCTCAGTACTTTGTAGATGTTTTCAAAGTTACAGTTTACATAAAAGTCGCTTGGGATAAGAAGTACAAATTGGTAGTTGCAATATAGTCATGGCATGTAAAGTATAGCGTAGGGAATATAGTCAATACTATTATAATAATTATGTATGTTAGGTAGATACTAGACTTCTTTGGGTTGGGGAATCACTTCATAAATTATATAAATGATGTACACCTGAAACTAATATAAAATAATATTGAAATTCAACTGTAAATGAAAAAAAAACTCACTTGTAGCTCTTGTCTACTGTAGACAAAGCTAACATTGAGCGCTGGAAGATGCTTTCCTCAAAGGAATTTGTTCACGAAGAGTGTGCAATCCATCTGCCCAGGCTCGCCCATCCCAGGGGGAAGCTAGAAAACTCTGGGTTGCATTCTTAGTGTTTCTTAAGTAGCAGCAATTCTTCCATTAACATACCCCCTGGTTAGAAGGAAAACTTCATTCATATAAATGTTCTCCAGGGTTTTCCTTCCTTTCTAAAATACTCCAAATGGCCTCTCAAAAAATACATTTTCTGACCTTGTTTTAATTTTATCCCATGAAGCATGTTGCTATAACCCAGTATGAGTGTTAGGTTTCACTAAATTTAAGGCCATTCTTTTAAAAAAAATTATCTTAATTGTTGAAAGTATTACAGATGTCTCCTTTCTCCCCCCCCCCCCAGTGATTGCCTACCCCGCACCCTCTAAAACCATTCTTTTGCCTGCAGGTTACCTTTGGGAGAGGTGATGAGGAAAAGCAGCAGCAGCAGCAGCAGCAGCAGCAGCAGCAGCAGCAGCAGGTGAGGTTCATAGCAGAAATAAAGACTTCAGGTAGCATAGATTCTTCAACAGAGGAAAGGCTCCAGAGGGAGGAGTACAGGGGAGTCTAGAAGATGCCCTGGAAGCAACTTGCTAACCTGAGTCCCCCCTTAAAAAGTGGAAGTAGAATTCATGAAGCACTGGAATTTTTTTCTTTTAAATAATGCTTTGATAGACAGAGCAGTGGATTTGTGCTCTTATAGAATTACATTATGACAGTTCAAGATTTGCCAGAAAAAAAAAATCAGTCTCTTCAAATGTGTTTCTTCTTTTGAAAAATGAGGTGGGAAGGATGCCTTTCTCACAAAATTGTTGTGAAGATTAAATACACACAGCAGGTCTTCAGTAAAGGTTGTCTTTCCCCTTTATTTATTTACTAGAGGCCTGGTGCATGAAATTTGTGCACGGGGGAGGGTGTCCCTCAGCCCAGCCTGCACCTGGTCGCAATCCGGGACTCCTTGGAGGATGTCCGACTGCCGGTTGTTGGACATCCCTCTCACATCCGGGACTGCTGGCTCCTAATCCCTCGCCTGCCTGCCTGCCTGATTGCCCCTAACCACTCTGCCTGCCTGCCTGATCGCCCCTAACTGCTCACCTGCCTGCCTTATCGCCCCTAACTGCCTCTGCCTCTGCCTCTGCGGCCGTGGCTTCGTCTGCAAGGAGGTCCGGAATGATGTCTGGAAGGTCATTTGGCTGCCCAGTCTAATTAGCATATTATGCTTTTATTATTATAGATGCCTCTATAAAGTCATTCAACCTACAAATATTTATTAATTGCCTACTATGGAATTATACTCTGGTAGGTGCTAAAGATATAATGAGGACCAAACTCCCCTTACCCAAACCCCAGAACCCATGATTCTTATCCTTTATGGCATTTATACTGGAAGAGGAGATAGAAATTAGACATTAGATAGCATATTATAATTGGGATGCTGGATATAAAGGGGAGGTTATGATTATAAGAATATATATTAGGGCTACAGGTAAGCTTTCCATGAGGAAATTAAAACTGAGTGGGGTTTCAAAGAATGACTAGGAGATAGTTGGGAAGAAGCATGGGGCACCCCAGGAAAGAAAAAAACCACCAAGCATAAAGCATGTTAGAAAGTATAAAGAAAAGTGAAGAGTGTTAGTAAGTGGTTGGTCTTATCTGCAAAGTTGAGTAGATGATGTTAGGACACTCCTATTAGCCCTAAAATTCAGCACATGTAACTTCATGTTTCATTACACTATTTGTGGACTGACTCAGTGTACAGCAATGGATTCGATTTTCCTTAATGGTCATTCAATTCAATTATTCATTCACCAAAGTAACCAGATCATAAACAATTACTTCAATCTTCTTAATAACACATTAATTTGCTTACAGCAATAATTGCTAATGATGACCCAGTTCATTGGTTTAGGGGAAAATGGATTTTTCCACATATGTAGGGCTTAATGTAACCTAATATGGTTTGGTTAGAATCTATTTGGAAATGGAAAAATGTGTTCATGTCGAGCTACATTTAGGCTTTAAAAATAATGTCTTTGTTTATAATCTCGTAGCACTGATCTCATATTGATCTGACATGACCTGATATATTATGCATGGCTTCTAGGGTCCCAGGATATGTCCATATATCTGTCAGAGAGTCTTCATCAACAGCGGCAGCTGGGAGTGTTCAACAGAACAAGATCCTGGCTTATAGTATGAGAAAGCTAAGACCAAGGACAGATCAAACCTGAGTTTGGAATCACCCAAACTGGGGTTAGGAGCTAAGCTTGCCCATGAGCTCTGTGTCTTTGGACAAACAAACTCAGTTGTATGGAGCCTCAGGTTCGTCATCTGTAAAATGGGAATTACAATTTCTATATTTCAAGGTTAAATGAGATAAAATACACAAATCTTCATATCCAACGAACATCTATTACCATCTCTTTTCTTTATAAGAGCTGGCAAGTCTGAACATGTACGAGGGAAATGATGACCCAAAAAAGTGTTCCCGAGTGCAGAATAGAGTTCCACAGGGAATAATGACAGAGTCCAGCAGAGAGTATGTCAGGGAAGAACTTAGAAAAGAGAACAGTTTCTATACCCATTGGACCCGTCTGCTAAGGGGCAAGTGTATTTGAGAATTATGGAATGACTGAGGAATGTGTGTGGCTAAAAGACCAATACACAACCAGCTGTCCTTTGCTCTCCATGCACAAAAGCACTGCTCTAAACAAATTATTTTTTCTTTATAGCTCCAAAGACAGAACTCAAAAGGCCTAAGGGGAACTGATCTGCCAGAACTGGTGTGAAGCTGGTGCTGTGCTAAAGGGAATCTACCCAGAGGAACTGGACACCCTCACTGTTATCATGTCAGAAAGGAGCAGAACTCACATTCCCAGAGGCCAGTTTCCATTTTCTAAGATCCTACAGACCCCTCATTCTGCAAGAGAATTCTGTCGACGCTCCCTGGGAGCTGGCTGCAATCTCATGTTAAAATCATGATCCCATTACCCGTAGAACTATTAATCTTCTTATAGACTGTTAGACAGAAAACCACAGGCAGTGAAATAACAGCTGGTTGGGAATGATGAAACTTTAAAAGGGCACAGTCGAGAGGCCTGGTGTGAAACCACACCAAAGCCCAGCCTTCAAGCAACAAGCCCCATTACTATCCCTCCTAGGCTGGCTGAAACATGTTCAGAGCTGGAAAGATCCACAAGGTGGGTGTGAGAAGCTTGAAACACCCAATCACTCATGTCACTCAAGAGGCCGCCAAAAAAATTAAACCTCTGAGCTCGCAAAAATTCTGACCAGCCTACAACACATTTCTCTCCACTTCCCACACTTACCCTTGTCAGCAATGGCACGGACGCCGGCAGATTGCCTGGAGAAAGGCCTGGGCGCAGGTTGGAAAGTTTCTTATTCTATTAAGACTCATATTTGCTCTCAGACCAATTTTCTCTGTTCCTAGCCTGGGTTTCAGCTCTGTGCTGGCATAAGGAGCCACATTATTTAAGCAAAATTTAGATCCTAAGGCTCCACACACTTCAAATGAGGGTAACAAAAATTATAAAATAAATAAAACAAGGGTAACAGGAACCAATCAGGTCAGCCACAGGGGGTTATGGCTTAGAGGACAGGACCACTGTCAAATGTCTGAGCTCCCAATGGCTCGCAGTAGGTTCTAGGCCTGGATAAATTAGTTGGACTTGGCGTAGGTATAAAGTCACCCAGCCTTCTCCCATGAGCCAACCCAGAAGTTCAATAAGAAAAAACAACTTCTGACATTCCACTGGAAATTGTCACACACGGGGCTGCAGAGTGCAGGGCAATTCTCCTTGAGAAGAAGGTGCAGGACAGCATTTTCTTAGGTGACCCATGAGGTGGGTATCCTGGTAACTACTCAAGAGTTACCTAATCTACTTTTTGGGGCTTTGCTAATCTCAGATGTTTCACTTTTATTATGTGCAAAAAGAAGTTCATGAGGTTGTAGAGAAATTGGAGCCCTCCTACCTCGCTGGTAGGGAAGCCGCTTTGGGAAGAGTCTGGCAATTCCTCAAAAAGTTAAACACAGAGCTCACATATGACCCCGCAATTTCCTCAAAGAGGCTGGTGTGTTTGAGAATCATGGGTTAACTTAAGAATGTGTATCCATAAAAAGGTATGCACCCAAGGGAAATGAAAACATATATCCACACAAAATTATATATGAATGCTCATAACAGTATTCATAATAGCCAAAATATGAAAACAATCCAAATGTCCATCAACAGATGAATGGATAAACTGTGGTATATCCAAATAATGGAATATTATTCAGCCCTGAAAGAGAATTAAGTACTGCTACAACATGGATGAAATTTGAAAACATTATGCTAAGTGATGGAAACCAGACACAAAATTCCACACATTGTATGACTCCATTTAAATTTTATTTTTAACTTTTTAGCTATACAGATTCTTAAGTTATTCCACGATTCTAGAAGAGGCAAATATATAGAGACAGAAAGTAGATCAGTGGTTGCCAGGGGATTGTGGGGATAGGCGATAGGGAATGACTACCCATGGATATGGGGTTCCTGTGTAGGGTGATAAAGATGTTCTGAAATTAGATAGTGGTGAGATTGCACATTCTTGTAAATATACTAAAACCTCTAAACTGTATGCTTTAAAATGCTGAATTTTATGGTAAGTGAATAATATCGCAGTTGGAAAAAAAAGACTCAATAAAAGTGGGGAAATAAAAAAGATTTCTGATGTAGCAGGAGGAGTCAGTCCCAGAGGCTTCATCATATCAAGCTAGGAGGGTGGTTTAAGCTTGAGGATTTGGACCAAGACCACCTCATCATCTGAGCCATTCCTTTCTGAGGCACTTGGAGGTCTCTGAACTCAGAGACCTTGATGAGGACATTATTGGCTAAAAGTCACTAAGTGTCTGAAGGGTTCCACTTATACTAAGCAGTAGAAATTTACCGATATATGTGATGGGTCTTGTCTTTGTATCCAAGCCCTAATGATTTCAAGGTCACACTGCTCCTAGTTTTTAATTTCAAATTTCCCTTAATGAAGAATCTTTAGAGAATCAATAAAAAGTCGTCTAGCCAGGCTGATGATGAGGGAAATGGCCTTTCTGTTAGGAAAGGAAAATATATGTTGAACTGTCCCATGGCAAATAAGAGTCTAGATTATGGAATTTTCTTTGCAAACTGTGAATGTCTTTGTCTACCGTAGTTTGTATAATATTCACGAAAGGTTATTAGAATCTGATAAGCTTCTTTGTTGCTTACGAACAGACCATGCATGCTGAGAGTAACAATCTAATTATCCAAACTGTCGGTAGCCAAGATACTGTCTCCCAAGATTAATGCGTTTGTGTTATGAGTTTCCCTCTGAGTGAGAGACAGTGGTCCTAAATAAATTGCACTGAATTGCTGTAACACACAATGAAAATAAATCAACTTCTCATGTCAATTCTAGACTCGGGTGATTTCCACTGTGGATTGAGCAAGGCCAGCCTTCTGTGTTAGAATTAAGGCAAAGCCATTATGTGGACCATAAAGAACCATGACAGTCCTTCTTGGCTAATGTACTTGCTGCTCTTCTCGAAACTCTGTCACCTGCAATTGTCCTTTTTTATTACTGCTTTCTGCCGATGTTCATTTCACACTGTGGTTTTCTGCCATGCCCAGATAACATAGTCCCTGATGTTATCTCACCTGTGGCAAAGAGGTCCCGGCACTGGGGTTGGCTCTAACATAGTGATTAAAAAGTGACTCTGGAGTCATAGTGTCCAGGTTCAAATCCCAGCCTTCTGTTTACTATGCATCCTTGCAGAGTGCTTAACCATTCTGTGTTTCTGTTTCATTGCCTATAAATGGGGATGATATTGCAAAGATATTTTTTATGAGGATAAAATGAGTTCTACATGTAGAATATGTAGGACAGTGCTTGGCACAGAAGAGGTTCCTAATAATGCAAGTTATTTTCTTTGCTATCACTACCTAGTATGATGAAAAGTGTTCTGGATGCAGAGTGAGAGTTGCTGGGTTCACATCCTAGTTTGACTACCTGAATTCCAGATCTGTGAATTTGAGAAGTGCAATTTCAAGTCAGTAATCTGTTTCCTATTCATAAAAGGCAGTACCATCTACTTTAGGGAGGTTCTGAGAAGATAAAGCAGGAAATCCTTGTGGTCACCTGGGCACAAAGCTCAGCTGGCTATGTGGCCTCAGGTAAGTTACTTTTCCTTTCTAAACCTTAGATTTATCTTCTGTAAAATGGGAACAGCAATGCTACTTATTGTTGTGAGATTAAATGGTTTAGCACAGTTTTTGGTCTTTGTTCTATTGAGCAATCATTTAAACAGTGGTGAGCGGAATCCTATCTAATAAAAGAGTAATATGCAAATTGACCATCACTCCAACACAGAAGATGGCTGCCCCCATGTGGACACAAGATGGCCGCCACAAGATGGCCAGCAGGGGAAGGCAGTTGGGAGGGACCAGGCCTGCAAGGGAGGGCAGTTGTGGGAGATCAGGCCAGCAGGGGAGGGCAGTTGGGAGGGACCAGGCCTGCAAGGGAAGGCAGTTGCGGGTGATCAAGCCTGTAGGGGAGGGCAGTTAGGGGTGACCAGGCTGGCAGAGGAGGAAAGTTGGGGGTGACTGGGCCTGCAGGAAAGGGCTGTTGGGGGGGGGGGACCCAGGCCTGCAGGGGAGGGCAGTAGGGGGGGATCAGGCCTGCAGGGAAGGGCAGTTAGGGGTGACCAGGCCTGCAGAGGAGGGCAGTTAGGGGCAAATAGCCTGGCAGGGGAGCAGTTAGGCATAGATCAGGCTGGCAGGGGAGTGGTTAGGGGGTGATCATGCTGGCAGGCAGAAGCAGTTAGGGGCAATCAGGAAGGCAGGCAGGCGAGCAGTTGGGAGCCAGGATTCCTGGATTGTGAGAGGGATGTCTGACTGCCTGTTTAGGCTTGATCCCGATAGGGCAATTGGACATCCCTTGAGGAGTCCCAGATTGGAGAGGGTGCAGGCTGGGCTGAGTGAGGGACCGCCCCCGCCCCCATGCATGAATTTCATGCACTGGGCCTCTAGTTGGTGATAAAGCACCCAACCAACAATTGGCCTGTAGCTGACACTCAGTGCACCCTTTCCCACCTCCTCCCTCCCTCCCCCACCCACTCCTTGGGGCCTGCCAGCAGCCTCTTCCCCCTGCACCTAGTTAGGACCTGTTGCTTAGGGTAGTCACTACTCTCAGACCCCTTCTCCCCAAAATAAACTACACCTTCCCTTCCTCTCCTTCTGCTGGGAGGGAAGTTACCATGAGATTTGAGCAAACAGAATCCACATCCTGGAGCTCCTGGGAGTGAAGGGCCATAGCAAGGGAAAATAAATCTTCCATTGTGGTCTGACCCAAGTCTTTGTTTCTTTCAGACATTGCTATTTCTCCTTCTGGCAAGAGAGCAGACACTCTGCTGAATGATTCCCAGCAAAGGTGTTTCTCAGTGGCTTTGGGGGTAAAGTTTACCAAAGACCGATACAGATTGTTATGTCAAGGCCTTAGCCCAGGGAAGTTCTATTTCCTATTCACACTATCTGAAGGGTCATCACTTTACATTTCTGTGTTGCTCAGTACTTTCCAAAGTGTTGGTGTGACAGTGAAGCCCTATGGAAGAGGGGTGTTGATAGGCATCATTTAGCAGATCTAAGCTGGTATGGGCAGCACTCACATTTATTGGGTCTGGGATGTATCAGATACACATGAAATAGATCTCCAGCTACAGTTATGCAGATGAGGAAGTTGAAGCTCAGAGACTGACCAACTTGTTCACCATATCACAGATGGGAAGGTTCAAAGACGAAATTCAACCAAGGGTCTGTTTGAGTCCCTAACTTTGAAGCTTAAACATAGATCACAGAAAGAATCAGGTCTTGCCACAGCCACAGGTGTATTACTACTAAAATTTGGCAGAAAGATTATTTGAAAAATGATTTATTTTGGCTTTCTTGGTAAAAAAAAAAGTGAAATGTCCAAATAAGTCAAGAATCTGCCATAAGAAACTCATCATCCATGAAATTTGTATAACAGGGGGAAACATCCACGTGACACTAGCGTGCAAGAATTCTGAAATAAATTTTTAGTAAAATCTAAACCTACATTGTACAATATGGTAGCCACAGACCATATGTGAATATTTACATTTAAATTTAAATCAACTAAAATTAAATGAAATTAATGCAATTAACCCTCTGCTGTCTGGGTCTCTGCCAACACTGCCCTAGTTAAGAGCTGGGGAAAGTGATGCCCTGCAGGAACCTAGCACTGTAGCAACTGCCCAGGTCCAGCAGTGACTGGTGAGCAAGCTGCCCTGGAATCCTCTTCCAGCATCTCTTATAGAAAATGCAGAAGGAACATGTGGGGATATTGGGATGCAAAAATATTCTTCTATGTGTTGACTGTCTCAGTGGTTTTACGGGTGTACACATCTTCTGCAGGAAGCCACCCACTGTCGATACTATCATGAGAATGCACCAAGTAATGTGGAAGGCCGATGGACCTTGGGCATTAGCAGGGCTGATGCTAAGCACCTCATCTATTGAGATAGTGGTGGCTCAAGGCAATTCCCTAACCTGATGATCCTTTTACTGTTTACCAAACTTTACCTTTGATATGCCTGAATGCATTGCTAGAGGGCAAGATGTGTATCTAAAACTGAATAAAAAGCAGAGGGGACCCAATCTCAGGGGTGCCTCTTCAAGAAAGAGGTCTCCACCTGGTCCCCCATGACTTCTAAATTCATATTTCTTTTATAGCATTTTCATTTGTGCATCGGCCCCTCCTTCAGATCCTGAACCCCAGTGCGAAGGTTGCAACATCTGGCGCCCAAAATCTTCCAAAGCTCACTATATTTATAACTTAAATCGATATCATTTTTTGTATGTAAACTACACCTCAGTGAAATTTAAAATATTAAAAAATATATATATGATAAACACTAAACACACACACACACACACACACACACTCACACACACACACACACGCACACACTTAGGATGGCTAAAATGAAAAAGTCAGAAAATATTAAATTTTGTTGAAGATATGGAGCAATTGGAGCTATCATAACACAGTTGGTGGGAAGCTACAATGTATGGCATTGGAAAACTCTTTTGCAGGAACTATTAAAACTGAACATATGCATAGCTTTGATCCAACAATTCCACTGCTAATACATAACTAACAGAAATGCAAACATATGTTCACCAAACGATGTCTAGGAGGATATTCATAGTAGCACTGAAATATTCATAGCCTCAAACTGGAAAACATCCAAGTGGCCACAAGAGAAGAATTGGTTAATCAATTGTATATTAATACAGTGGGATATTATATATCAATGAAAATAAACAGTCACTGCACAACAGTATGGATGAAGCTCACCAATGCCATATTGAATAGAAGAAACAAACACAAAAGAGTAAATAGGGTATAATTTCATTTATAAAAAAATTCAAAATAGGCAAAAAGTTAGGTTAGAAGTCAGGGTAGAGGTTACTCTTGTGGGAGGTAGTGACTGGAAGAGAGACTGTGAGGAGATTCTGGGGAGATGGTACTACATTTTTTTCTTGATGTGGGTGATGGTTATGTGGGCACATTCTGTTTGTGGAAATCCATTGTGCTGTGCCCTATGGTTTATGCCATTTTCTATATGTATGCTATATTTTAATAACAGGTTAACTTGAAAAAAAAATCTCAACCCTGTTTAATATACTCAGAACTCTACTGGTGGGAATGCAGACTGGTGCAGCCACTGTGGAGAACAGCATGGAGTTTCCTCAAAAAAACTAAAAATGGAACTCCCATTTGACCCAGTGATCCCACTTCTAGGAATATATCCAAAGAAACTAGAAACACCAATAAGAAATGATATATGCACCCCTATGTTCATAGAAACACAATTTACCATAGCTAAGATTTGGAAACAGCCTAAGCGCCCATCAGCAGATGAGTGGATTAAAAAACTGTGGTACATCTACACAATGGAATACTATGCTGTGGTAAAAAAGAAGGAATTCTTATCATTTGCAACAGCATGGATGGAACTGGAGAGCATTATGCTAAGCGAAATAAGCCAGTCAGAGAAAGATAAATATACTCATTTGTGGAATATAATGAACAACATAAACTGATGAACAAAAACAGATCCAGAGACAGAGAAGCATCGATCAGACCATCAAACCTCAGAGGGAAGGTAGGGGAGGGTGGGGGTAAGGGGGAGAGATCAACCAAAGGACTTGTATGCATGCATATAAGACTAACTAATGGACACAGACACCAGGGGGGTGAGGGCATGAGTGGGGGAGTGGGGGGGGCAATGGGGGGGTAAGGACACATATGTAATACCTTAATCAATAAAGAAAAAATAAAATAAAAATATACTCAGAACTCACAATTAGTTGGTTTTGAATCTGGTTTAGGGGAACTTTTGCTTCTTCAGAGGATATAAGCAGTTTCCATTTAGTATGTTGTGAATCTCCTCACGTTGGGTAGGCCCCAGGTATCACTGGCAAGGGCATATCGGGTTAATACAGACAGGACAATATAAGGTGCTCTTCCACTCCCGGTTGATAGGTGCAGGGGGGACCAGCCTCCAGAAGAGAAAGGGTTCTGCCCAAGGCCAACAGCCCTGCAATGAGAGCAGGGGAGTCCTTTTCCATTCGGTAGAAGTTTAAGGGGAAAGGCCTTTACATTGTCCCACTTGACTCTGTTAGCTGGCTGTCTTTCTAGTTTGTGCATCAAGGCGAAGAGACTTGAAGATGCGCTATGACAGTGATGTAAGCCTGGGTGGAGGATGATTGCAAGGCGTTCTCATGTAACAGAGGGAGCTCGGGCTGCAGACACACAGGTCCGGACTTAAACTCTGAGTCGTCCTTACTGTATCTGGATGAAGTTGAAGAAAGTTATGAAAACTTTCAGAGCCCCAGATTTCTTAGGTAAAACAGAAGAGAGACATTCCACATTTGGGGCAAGTATTAGCATTAAAGGTCAGAGTTTTACATACTTTTTTTTGTTTTACCTTGATCTTCATTGAGATAAATGTTTTACATTTCACATCAGGACCCAGTGCAAGTTTACACACACACACACACACACACACACACACACACACACACACACACACACCTTACAATGTAATACTCATTATATGTGATAAACTGATATTTTTAAAATAAAGAGTGCCAGTTGCTACCATTTAAATCTATTTCCTCACCTACTTGTAAGCCACTACCCACAGTTTGAAAAGCACTAGTTCGAGGCACACAGTCATCTGGCATACATGGGACCACCCATGTTGGATAAAATAACTTCTTTAGGTTGGATAAAATAACTTCTTTAAAATTCCATAAGACCAAAATCCTCTATTCACTAGCAAAACTGGGACTTCCAAAGCAAAAATCCCTGACATGTGCTTCTTGGTGACACGCCTGGCTTTAGTAGTGGTTCTCGACCTTGGCTCCGTACTACAATCACCTCTTATGCCCTAAAAACTCTCCAGGGCCAAGCCACACTCCAGGCCAGGCGTCCTCAAACTACGGCCCACGGGCCACATGTGGGTGTTTTTGCCGTTTTGTTTTTTTACTTCAAAATAAGAGATGTGCAGTGTGCATAGGAATTTGTTCATAGTTTTTTTTTAAACTATAGTCTGGCCCTCCAACGGTCTGAGGGACAGTGAACTGGACCCCTGTTTAAAAAGTTTGATGACCCCTACTCCAGGCCAATTAAATCTGAGATCCTGAAGTCAGACCCAGGCTCCACTGACTCCTGAAGCTCCCCAGGTGATTCCAATGCGTGGCTAAGACTGTGAACCACTAGTTTAATTTGCCACATTAGCAGACTGTCCCTTCTTCAACTCACTCTTCTTCTTCCACAGGGGTCAGACACAACTGGCAGTCAACCCTCCATGCTGTCCAGGCTCCGGATGCCCAGCAGGAGCATTATCCATGCCCCGGTTGTAACACGTTGGGAGAGGGTGAGAACTCACTTTCTGTGGTGCTGAGGCATTGCCTACAGTTGCAGTTACCTGGGAATTCACCTGAAATGCCATGAGTGGGCAGCCCGATGACCTTCTTCAGGCTCTTGTTGAAATTCGCAGGCTAATGTTGGTAAAGTACATTGAGGTCCATGGACCAAGTGACCGAAAGGTTATGCTAATGAAGCTGTGCTATTTGGAGTTTACTACTGAACAGAAATAAAGTCAAGGTCATGTCTCCCTTTGGGGTGTGCCGGGCTCATACAGTCTGCAGCTGTCACCTTGGTTTGCAATGTGTCTCTTCATGGGGTGGGCAGAGATTTAGCTAAACGAGAGACCAGAACTTGCCTTTCTACCTGCATTCTGAAATATGCTTTTAACCGAAATATCTCATGGCCCATAAGAGACTTTTCCAATCACATGGGAATATAACTGTAAAGATGCGCTAAAATTTCCAGTCTAATTGCAGCTTCACCAGCAGCCTCTCCCTCTTAAAGGAAACGTGACTGAAATGTTGACACAACAGAAACACTCAGCAAGTTTTCTTTCTTTGCTTTTTGTAAGTTACCAGCATTTAAACTCTTGCAAATGAGCATTTAAGAACAGAAGTTTATTTTTAGTGTTATTTCTCATATAAAACTATCTTTCCACTTAGCATTCTTAGTAGTGCTAACCCGCAGGGGAGGAGGGAAAGAGGATGGAGAGAGCGCAGAGAGCACATCCATCTTCCCGGTGCCATTCTGATCAATCATTTCATTCATCACATGACACCAGACACAGGAGTGATTGCATTGCGGGGCTATGGAGCTCAGGTCTTCGAGACCCCATTTACTCTTCCAGAAGTATGTGCTCTGATTAATAATAGATGGCTAGCCACAGAGTTAAGTGGAATGATTGGCAGTTTTATTGGTTGTCTTTAAGAGAAATTTAACGAAACTGGCTGACTAGAGAGCAGAGGTTTGTTGCTGGGCTGACTAGCAAATGCTTGCCTGTTTGTAAACCACGAAGGCCCTCCTCCCAAAGATCAAGCCCTTGGAGCTCTCTAGAAATTCGCTCCTTGTATGTGGTGCTTGAGTCCTTCTGGAGCAGTGGTTCTCAACCTTTTTAATGCCGCGACCCTTTAATACAGTTCCTCATGTTGTGGTGACCCCCAACCATAAAATTATTTTCGTTGCTACTTCATAACTGTAATTTTGCTACTGTTATGAATTGTAATGTAAATATCTGTGTTTTCCGATGGTTTTAGGAGAACCGCTGCTGTAGAGGCCTAAAACCATCGGAAAACACAGATATTTACATTACGATTCATTAACAGTAGCAAAATTACAGTTATGAAGCAGCAATGAAAATAATTTTATGGTTGGGGGTCACCACACCATGAGGAACTGTATTAAAGGGTCGTGGCATAAGAAAGGTTGAGAATCAGTGTTCTGGAAGCTATGGCCATTGAGTCTTTCCTTCCTTTTCTATAAGGATATTTCACCCTTTTGGTAATTGTCAAAAGTTGATGCTGACACATGTATCCCCATAAAAAGGCAACATAATTAGACCTTAACCCCCTTTTTGGTGCTGACAGTAACACATGGGCCAGGTTAAGTTTGGGAAGGGTGGTATGAAATTTGGTTGCTAAAAACTCCATGAAAGAATGTGGAATGAAGAAACCCTCAAGCCAAAACCTAAAAATTAAAAACAAATGTAGAAAGCCTGACGTACCATGAGCGTTATGTGCACGTGCAAGTGTGAATGTTGAGATGCGTATTGAATATGGGACAGTGACTGTGGCTGAAGGACTGTGGGTTTCTCTCTGACAGCTGGAGAGTGGGGTGGGTTTGGGGGGATTAAAGTTACTGCACTCCTATCATGTGCCAGGCACTGACAGGGATTTTACAAACTGACTTATTCTGTGTTCATACCAACCTTTCTGGGTGGTGTCTCAGCAGGGCGGGGTTTCTTCCACCTCCTGCCTCTCACCCCAGATTCACTCTCCCCTTGTTCTGTGCCCCCAGGAGGCTGGTCTGTATGCATTGCATCAGCAGGCCCCCTGTTCTAGGGCTTTCACTTGGGTTTGGCCAATAGCTTAGCATCAATAGGGAAGGGAGCAGGAGAAATGCAGTTAACTTACTCTTCTGGTCTGTTCCTACAAAATTTCCAAGGGTTGGCTGTATCTCTTTACCCAAGGTCACAGCACTAGTGAGATGACCTCTCTGCAAAGTTACCCTCTCCTGGGTTCTGAAAACTATTCCTTCTTCCATTCATTCAGGCCTATGACTGCTCTTGGCCCTCTACTACCAGTGCAGTCACTGTACCAGCCCTGCTGATTTCCCCAAACCTTGCCTGTAGCCTGTAAATAATCCCTTTATTGAAATCACCCCCATTGCCCAGCTTGAGTGGACCATCTGATTCCTGCCTGGGCCCTGATGGAGACAGTATCCTAAGCCCTATTTGTAGAAACAAAGGTTTGAAAATTCAGATTGCATAAGTGATTTGCATAAGTAATTGGCAAAATTGTGTTCTGTCTTAAGTGAACACAGAGCTAGTATCCTCAGATGTTGCTAGTATCCTCAGATGTCACAGCTGTGGCTCAAGTTTCCTCAAAGGGGAGTGGACGACAACTCAGGTGGGCATATGAAACCAGTGAGGCGGTGGGAGTGCTGGCCAGCTCTCTGATGCTTCCCATGGGTCAGTCACCCACTTTGCTGTGAAGGGATATTGAATAGGGGGACAAAGGCATCAGCATGTTAGAGAATTATAGGGTCATCGAGATACCAAGATCATCTAGAGGCCAAAGTGGAGCTCCTCAGAGACAAGAAATGGCCACAGTCTGGTATTTGTCTTTTTATTGCCAGCTATCTGACAACTCACCAAGGGATTCTTACTTTCCCCAGCGCTTTCTTGAAGCCTTTGCAGTACAATAGGAATTAATGACGAACAGGATTGCTGTACAGCAAAACTTATGCTAGGGGATCTACTCATCCCATTAAAAAATAATAATACAACTAATATTTATTGAGTGGTTATTGTGTGCTAAATACTGGGATCATAACTGTTTGTTAGTTCTTCCAAAATCCACGTAGTAGGTCCTGGTAACGGTAACGTTTCCATTTTACGAATGAGGAGACTGGGTTGTAGAGACACAGAAACTTGCCTAAAGTCTTAGAGCTAGTCAATGGTAGCACTGGGCTTAAATCCAGGTCTCTTTGATAGCAATATTCTTGCTTTGAACCGTTATACGTTATAGGTATATTGGTAGCTATGTATTTGTCTTTTCCTTGCTATTTCTCCTCTAATATAGGTAATACAGTTGCAGTTATCTGATGAATATGATCCACTTTCCATCTCCTCCTTAATGCACATTTTCTCTTATTTCTTCTCAAGCACCCAAAGGATGTTTTTTTCAAGAATGGGGGAGCTCCTTTCTCCTTGTGTAAGCAAGACACTGTCTTTGATCTTCCATAGCTTTGAAATGATTGAATCTAGATATCATCCAACTCTCTCATCCATGCTTTAAATGGAGAGAGCAGGTTTGTACTAAATGTTAAAAGTAATGGACCAATATTTAAGACACACTAAGAGCTCTTCTATTCAATACTTTCCCAGAACATAGAAGTATTTCCAATTATCCTGCCTTTCTTCAAACTGAGAATTAACAAATAAATAACAGATGTTAACTTCCATGGAAGGCTACTTACTGAATACTGGTTGTTCTTGCTTATTGGAAACTATTTAGCATGGGTTCTTTGTGTTTCTGTTACCATGACAATATTTGGCCTCTTCCCATATTTCTTTTCTCCAGATCCGAGGCACACTTGACACACTTACAACAAGAATCATTCGTTGTGTATGATGACAGTCTTAGGTGGATTTTGTTAATTGTCCTTTATCAGGGGGGAGTTGTCCATATGATTATTAAAGTTAGTCAAGTTATAGAATTTAGCACAATTGATATTTCCACTATTTATGATACAGATTTCAGCTCAAGGATCATGTACTATCAACTGTTTTCCCAGCTCTACAAGACTATACTAGACTGCTAAGGTCCCCACATTATCTCTTTCATTGTATTTTTCACAATGTAGTTGTTTGTTTTTTTTCAAAAATAGACTTATTTTTAGAGCAGTTTCAGGCTCATAGAAAAATTGAACAGGAGTTATAGAGTTTCTATATACCTCTGCCTCTTCACACCTCCCCCCACTGTCATATCCTGCACTATAGTTATATATAGGTACATTTGTTGTAATCGATGAACTCACACTGACACATAATTATCATCCCAAGTCAATAGGTTACATTTGGAGTTCAGTCTTGGTGTTGTATGTTCTATTGCTTTTAGCAAATATATAATGACATGTGTCCACCATTATAGTATCATACAGAATAGTTTCACTACCCCAAAAATCCTCTGTGCTCTGTTTATTCCTTCCTCCTTCCCCACCAATCTTTGGCAATCACTGATTGTGTTACTTTCTTCAAAATTCTGCCTTTTCTAGAATGTCATATAGTTGAAATAATGCACTATGTAGCCTTTTCAGATTGCCTTCTTTCACTTATTAATATGCATGTAAGTCTCCTCCATGAAAAGATCTTTTTATGACTTGATAGCTCATTTCATTTTAGCACTAAATAATCCATTGTATGGGTGTACCACAATTTATTTATCAACTGACCTAATGAAAGACATCTTGGTTGCTTCCAGTTTTGGCAACTATGAATGAGTGCTAGTTCCTGTTGCTCCACATCTTTGTCAACATTTGATGTTGTCAGTATTTAGGATTTTGACCATTCTACTACATGTATAGTGGCATCTCATTGTTATAATTTGCATTTCTCTGATGACATATGGTGTGGAATCTCTTTTCATATGCTTATTTGCTATCTGTATATCTTCTCTGGTGAGGTGTCTGTTTGGGTCTTTTGCTCATTTTTTAATCAGGTTGTTTGTTTTCCAGTGTAGGTGTGTAAAGCCTGTGTTCCTGCAGGAGTATAAAGTATTTGAGGATAGAACTGTGACTTTTTTCTCATGGTTGTAGTCACAGCACCTAGTTCAGGGCCTGCAGAGATACAATAATGTTTGTTTAATTAAAGAATTAGGGTGTGCACAAACTTGAACACTGCTCTTGCAATAAACCTCGCATCATTGATACTTATATCTGCCAGTTTACTCATTTGTAGACATGAGTAATTTGGCCTGAATCTCAGTTTCTTAAACTCTTAAGTGAAGATAATCATAAAAACAAACTTTCTGTTATAAAAATTATGTAAGTGTGAAAACCTTTTATAAACTGAGGTCTAGGTGTTTAAAAGATATTACTTATTATAAAGTTTAGTAAATTGGGCCTAAAGAAACATTCCAGGAAAACTTTAAGGTGCAATATAATTGTCATCTATGCCAATATTTGCAGTCTGGTTACCGAAGAGCTTAATTATAGCTGCTGTTAAAGGAGTGTGGTCTACATGCTAAGTATCTCACCACACATGATTTCTAATCATTACAACCACCCTGCCCTATAAAAATAATTTTCTCTTTTGCAAGTGAAAAATCTAAAGCTCTAAGAATTTAAATAAGGGGCTGAGTAGGAATTTGAACCCAGGTGAGTTTGACAGCAAATACTAAGTACTTCCACTTGCCCTGAATGGGCTCTGCAACTAAACTAAATTGGCCCAAATAAAAACCTTTAATCTGCATATTTTTAGAAATTTCTAGAAAAATAACTCAGTACATGCAAGAGAAAATTGGGAAACTAGAGAATTCCATTGGTTGCTTTGGGTGGTCTTGTATTTCTACCATGTACTCTCTTCATTTGAGCTGTGTATATTGGGTCAATGGGAGCCTGAGGCTCTAAGTCCTCATGCAAAAATGGTCAACAAGGGCCCAAGCAAGGACAGTTATAGACAGCTATGCTTTCCCCAATGCAATTGCATGTTTCAGCCGGAGGCCCAGATTCAAAGGCATGATGTATTTTTTCCTTACCCATTGGCTCAACATAAATCTAAAGATCAGACTTGACTCGATGACATTTTCTTTATTACTTACAGCAGGACTGCTCATTCATATGTTTCCAGCGACTAAAAGACTGGACTATTGAGAGTTGCTTGCCCAGTGACCCTTTTCCCCGCATCTTGCTACATCCATAAAACTTTGACAGAGAGAGATTCGGAGGCCACCTGGTGTACAGAACACCTTAGACGAGAGGGATTGGAGCTGTATCTATTTCTGAATATTCAGCCACAACACAACAGATGTAGATCTAAAGGAATCTGTTAGAATAAGTCCAAGCAAATTTTAGAAGCTTGACAATTGCTAGGATTTCTATTTTAGTCTAGAGTCTCAAATGTGTTTAGTGCTTATTCTGCTGCCTAGGTACAATATTCTCCCAAAGAATCATACTTCTCACCCCGTTGTTTAAAAAAAACAAAAACAAATAAAATATTCTCTCTATATTGCTGAAGATTTCTCCTTATAAATGTGTCACTTCAGCTATGATAAGACTAGAAAAGTGCTCTGTCACTATTGAAGGTCTACAGGTACAAATGACCTTTCTTTCCAACTCTCTACCTAGCCGCCTGCCCCTGGCCTGGTCATCATCCCTGGTCATCATTTGATGAGGTCTGTTAGGATCTCAATGTGAAAGGGCGTCCCCATCACCAGGTCTGACTTCTGCCCTGCATCAGTGCATTTTATTACCCTATCTGCTTATTGGATTACCATTAGCTATTTATCTTGACAAATGCACAGCCATAAATATAATTTACTGGATTTTGAAACTGTAAGCCATGGCTTGTTTATATCATTCTTTGTTTCTAGGCAGGATTTAGGAGTACATATGTTTTATTAAGGAATCTTTCTTCTGCCCCACTCTGAGCAAGGGAACATATTTCCCAGCTCCTTTCCCCTTTATTTCCCTGACGAAGAGACCCAAATAGAAACTGCTGCTTGGTTTATATCATATATATATATATATATATATATATATATATATATATATATATATATATATATTTTTTTTTTTTTTTTCCCCTGAAACAGAAGGATGTGGCGTTTGAGCAAAATATGGTACTTCCTTTATAGTGATTGTATGTTAGTGATGAGCATGAGCCAAAGAAAAATTTAAAAATATTCCTGACACCTATGTCTCATATATGTGCCAGTGAAGTTTTAGACAGGAATTCATGAAGTGAAAATCCTTTCACATTTTGCCCTTAAGGGATGCATGTCTTTCTTCATCTGAGCACTGTGTCTCTTCTGAGCCCTTGAAGACAAAGCACCTACACATTGGGTTCCAGCTGCCAGACGTGGAATCGCGATTGGCAAAAATGCTCTGGAAGTTCTTTGAAATGCCTCTCACTTGCTCTGAAACTACTAACACCTTACCCTTTGCCTGTAAATGCTTTCCCTTGGGTTAACTCACATTTCTATCTGAATCCCTTTCCTGGAATCTGATGAGAAAAACTCAGGGGAGGGCACGAACATCTGGGTTAAAAATTCTTACCTGGAGTTGAAGGCAAATCCAGAAATAGAATTCAGTGGCTTGGGCATGGAAGGACTTCAAGAGTCTGCAACTGTGCTAGTGTGTTCTGCAGTCACTGCTTATAGAACTCCCACCAAGCTGTTCAGAAATAAACAGGGAGGCCCTGCCATTTGCCTATGCACTACACAGATGCTCTCCTTCCTTCAGCTCTCAGAACCCCCAATGGGACCTCAAGGCATTGATTCAGGCTGCCTTCTGGCCTCTAAAACTCCCTGGGTTATCACAACATTCCCTTAGAAGTTAGGAGCCGGTATATAGCTCATTCATTCACAAAGGCAGATACAAGGAAAGAATGTTTGCAAGTGATTTTATTATTTCTACCCAATACACTTAAGAAAACAAAATACTCAAATCAAAAGCCCCCAGTATCCACCATTTAAATGTCTCAAACTTCTGGAGTTGACCTTTATCTCAGTATGACACAGTAAGACAACTCAAGCCACCATCCCACCCTCCATGAGGTACTCCTCTCAATATTCCAGTAGACTTCTGGGGAATTCTTGGTCTCTTGTTAAGTCCACACAGCATCCAGTTGAAAAACAAATTTTTAGGTTTTATATTGTTGGTTTTCTTCACCGCATGTTGGAAATCACTTCAAAACCTTTTTGCCCTTAGAAGACTTTGTGTATAGTGAAATTTATAGAAAGTTTGACATAATAGGAGGAGATCCCTGTGTAGCTGGGCACAGGCAACTTCTTCACCTTGGATATTAGACATCACTCTCTAGAGATTCCACCAGGCCTTCCTCACCACAGACAATTTATCGGTAGCCAAGACTCCATGGGTGCCATCTTGTCAGGATTTTGGGGGGCCTCCTCTTACCTTGATAGTCTCTCTGTGTGCCAAAACTGATAGAAGGTTCTTGTATATGAGAATCAAAGTCTGTTTTCCAGGCATCAAGTTTCATAGAGGGATAGTGCATAGGTGCAACCAACTATATCTGTGTGTGTTTTGGGTGAACACTTCCATTATTGATGTTAATTTACTCAGTTTATACCTTTGCCAGCCAGCCTCTGCCTAAACATCCAAGGGATTAGAACTCAACTGAACTTCCTGTAACACTAATCACCTAGTGTGTTCTGCATCTGTGTATGCCAGTATACGTACTTCATCTTCCCTATAAAATTACAAATGTTTAAAGATTAGAGACTGAATCTACTTTAAAAAATTCACGTATTTCTTGTTACACAGTGTCTTTGTAACAAGAGGTGACAGTTTGTCACCGAAATTACCTACAACTGGGGACTAAGTGCCCTGTGGTTGATGGAGGAGTGGGGATAGGAGAGGGCAGAGAACTAAAGAGCATTGAGCACCAGCTCTTGACTGTCACTGGACTAAGTACCGTACATTACAAGAGCTAATTTTCCCCCATAAGACCTTTTAGGTGCATATAATTAGCCTCACTTTATGATGAGGAAAATACTTGAGAGAGTAATACCACTTATAAGTGGAAGCATTAGGATTCAAAAGCATTTCAGTCTAATACTCCAATTCTAAGTCTCGTGATTGACTGTTCCATGACTTCACAATGCCTTTGACTTTAAAATTTCCTGACAGTCCTGGAAACTTTATTCAGAGCACAAGAACTGCACCACCCCCCTCTTGCTTTTCTGTAGTGTCCACTTCCCCATCTGTGAGGGGCATCCAGAACCTGGAGAGAAACTGTTTATTTTGAAACTTGGCTTTGAATATTAGACCACCTAATTGAAATCCTAAAGGGCATTTGAGAGCCCTCAGGGGCTGATAGCTCTAGTATTTGCAGGTTGATCCCTGACCAAATCTAAGATTGCTTTTCAGAGAGTAACAGTTCCAGGCAATGGCTTTTCTTTATCCCTGTTTTCTTACGTTTTTTTCATGGCAGATTATGCAACTGTCAACAGCATGCCAATCATATCTTAATATTAATTATTTAAAACTCAGACTGGACATTTTAAAATGTCCACACACTGGGCCTAGCTGGTGTGGCTCAGCAGTTGAGCGTGAACCTGGAGGTCATGGTTTGATTCCCCAGTGAGGGCACCTGCCAGGGCTGTGGGCTTGATCCCCAGTGGGGAGCAGGTAGGAGGTAGGCAATCACTGATTCTCTCTCATCATTGATGTTTCTATCTCTCCCTTCCTCTCTGAAATCAATAAAAAAGTATATTAAAAAATAAAAAATGAAAGTGGACACACTGGGTGGCACGTCTCAGAATGTATTTGCTGGTGTGCATGACAGCCTATAACAAAGCACGTGCTTTCAGTCCGGTTCCTTCACTGACTCCAGCAATGAACATGCTCGAGCAGCTTAAAAGGAAGGTCTTGCTGCCCTTTATTGATCACTCTAGTAAGCCAGCCTCTCTCCTTCTTGCTCACAGCATTATAGGCAGCTGGTGATCTTGGAGACACAGCTTATATATTTAGGGGAAGGAGGAGAATTGGGAAGGGCTCTTGGAAATTATAGGAGTGAGCTCTGTGCAGCCAAAATACTGCTCATGCAGGGGAAGGTGAAGTTAGAAATTTAGAGGAGAGGAGCCAGGAATAAATGAAATGACCCCACCACAGCTGGGACCCCTCACTCATCCAATGGGAGTGTGAGGCTCCCTCTTAACCTTTTCTTAGCCTCAGCTTACCCCAAAATTGTCTGTGCTCGCTAAGAGCTCGGTAACGGCCTTTGCTCACAGGAATGTTTACATGCACCAAACCTGTGCAAAAGGAGCTCACCCTGAGACTTCACATAGCCCTTGTCATTAGCCAAAATGAGCATCTGGAGACAGGGCAAGCATGAGTGTGTCTGCCCACATGCAACAGAGACTTGAGAGAAAGAGCCATTCTGGACACCACATGGATGGCCAAACGCAGTGGACTCAGAGAGAGCCCAAGTGTGCTGCGGGCTTTTCCAAGACAGGAACTAACCATAGGACTCCGTGCCTGTGGTTTCCGTCAAGTTCCTTCCTCTGAAGACTTTATTTTCCTTGTGTTTTTCTTTTGGGAGAGCTGAACTTGAGACATGGTGAGTAGTTAATGAAAAAACAAATAAACATCACTATTTACTGAAAATTAGACTCTCGTCCATTAAACATTGAGTGACCACACGAAATGAAACACCCTCACGCAGACAAGGCACAGGGGGATTGCGTAACCCAGGCCGCCTGCTTCTCTGCTTCCTAATGAAACAGCCTCGCCTCTGGTTTTATGGGCACAGCTGAACCTGGGGAAAGCGCAGGTCAGCTTCCCTCCTGTAGACCCGGCAGGTGGGATTCCTTAGTCCTGAGCTGCTTCTCTTTCCTTCACTCCCTCTGCTGGGTTCTTCCTTCATTCCTCCGTGGAGGGGGAACTGATTTGTGATGGAAATAAACTTAAAATGAAGTCTGCCTCCTTCCTTACATTGGTGACTTCCTCCCACATGTGTTTCTATGTGTGACACTCTGTTTTTTCCTAGATGTTTGCCAATTTTCATGAGCAGACATTCTCAAACGTGTCATGGTGGTGTTCCTAAGGCCAGTGATGGGTTTGTGTTAGAACCCAGAATGGGTTGTGTTTGGAAGTTGGGCCCCAAGACCAGCTCACCAGGGTCTGATGTTCACTGAGGTCATAGCAGAACCTGACCACTGAGGGAGAGAGTGTTGCTATGTGAATCAGCATCCTGATTCCAACTTGCTAAGGCAAGAACATGGCTGAGATTTTGCTGAGAGATGGGAAATATCCCCACCAGGGAGGTGAGGGAAAGGTGTGTGTTTGGGTGGAGAAGGGATGGAATGCAGAAGGGTCTGGACTGAGGCACTGAGGTATATTGGACCCAAGCTATTTCTCTCTGTCTGAACTTTATCTTAGCTGAATACAAAAGAGAAGAATAAATATGAAATGAATATATTTGTCCCTGTTATTCCAGACAGATAGCAGTTTGACTTTCCCTCCACCAATTTTATTTTCTCCCTGTGGCTCTCTCATATGCTCAGAGGCCAATGCCTCTAAAAAAAGGGATAAGTCTCTGCTGGACAATTTTAGGTAATGTGGCTATCAGGGAAAGGTTATAAAGGAGATTTTCTCCCAGTTCACATCAATTATCATCAAGATGGCTGCTGACTGGCTATGTGAAGGTCAACTAGGCCAGCTTTCAACAACCTCAAGCTGGATCAGCCACTTAGAGCAGCTAATTAGTAAGGCCGAGATGTCTTTGGTCAGGAGGGAATCCAGGAAGAAGAGTGTTTATTTTTACAATGGCCATTCATGCCCCTTTTCCCCAGCTGCTTACTCCTAGAACCGCCTCCCAAGCCTTGGCACCAGCCCATCAGGCCTTGGATCTGCACATTGCTCAAGTCTTTGGAACAGCCTGGCATTTCGTCACTGTGCACATCTGGGATATGCAGCTGGATTCAGAAGTTTCCAGTGGACTCTCACACGGGCTAAGTGTTAGGACTGTCAGTGTTGACTCAGCGTGGAGGGATTACAGCACATGTTTCCTTGGAAGAGGCTCTCACTCCACCAACACCTGCAGCCCAAGGCGGGAGAAGGAGCCTCTGCTCCACTCCAGGCAAAGAGAGTGATTAAATGATGCTTTCTGTCCAGAGGAGAGCAGTGAATGACAGAGTGTGATTAGGAATTCACAGAACTAAGTGGTTGCTTCCCATCTCCCCAGCAGCCTGTGTCTGCCTCATGGCACTCGCAAGTCACTGAGATTTCAGAAGACAGGCAGGCAGATGAAGCCATTCCAACCTTCTCTTCTATCATCCTACTTCTTAAGTGTATCTGACTCTTGCACAACAGCAACAACCATTTGTTGACTACTTATCAGGTGCCAAGAACTTCATATACATTGGCTCATTTAACCATTACGACAACCCAATGGTATATATTCTTACTCAAATTTGAAACAAAGGAAACTAAGCTCAGATATATTAATGATCTCAGCCATGGAGACACAGCTAGGAAGTGGCCAAATAAGATTCAGTATTGTTTCTATCTGATTTCAAAGCCCATACTTTTCATGGTTACATCATGCTACCACCCAAACTTGTTTATTCTATTCCCAAGATTTTTATTAGGAGTTACAGCTATAGCCATAGTATCTAAAGCCTGAGATATCTAGGATACAGTACGACTACTATAACAAAGACCTGAGGTAAGAGTACCTTGTACAAATTAGAAGTTTAATTTTTCTCAATCCAAACAAAAGCAATCTAACACTTATGTGGCAGCTCCACAGTGTCAGGTAGCTACTACAGCCCCCTTATCATCCACAGGGCCCAACGTGGTTCTTCACAATATCTGCTTCCAATTGTCAGAATGAAGCAGATTATGACAAGACAGGAAGGACCGCCCACCCCCTCAAAATAGCAAGATCCCTTTAAGCCATACATAGCAATAAGGATGCTTGAAAATTAGCTTTTATTATGAACATTAATGTGGATGATCACAATCTAGTACCAAAAAAATCATAAAAGATGGAAAGTGGGACATTCTGAAAGGAACTGAGCAAGGGTAAGTGTAATAAGAATCTGAGGTACAACCAAGTCATACTCCTGGGGGACGGGGGGGAGGGGAGAGAAAGAGAGAGAGAGAGAGAACAGAGAGATAGGAGAGAGGGAGAAAGGAGATATATAAGAGAAAGACAAACATATATTTGTAAAGGAACCAGTAATTTATATGTCACTCACTTCTATTCATAGACCATTGGACAGAATGATCACATGACTCTAACTGAACTACAATGGCAGCTGAGAAGTGTAGAGATGCTCATGGATTTGGGCATCAACTGTATCTGTCATGGAGATTTTACTTAAAATCAAGAATTTTCAGCGTTTCTTGGAAAATCAGATATTGCAAACTCAGAACAACTTTTACTAGGCAAGAACCACTGAAGCTCCTCAGTTGCCCTCTTAACTCAGAAAAATTGGTTTCCAGTGTGTCTCACTCTCTACTTAACACCCCATCTTTGGGAACTGGTACTGTCAGAATACAATTTGCAGTGATTTCAGGAGTCTCTTTCCAAGTTGTTCCTGATAATCCAGGTCAATGCATCTAATAACCAGAGATTGAATAATTTCTTCCTAAATGCACTGCCTTACATTTTCCTCATTGACTCTCTACATTTTCTCACACATTATCTTGTGAGAGGACCTTAATGTGTCCTTGGAGAGTTGACATTTTATCACTCAAAAATTGTGGAAAACATTTAGTGTGGGCTTTGTAAATAAATATAAGAAATATTAACATTTTGTATATTTTAATCAAAGCTTCATGAATGGCCATGCCTCCTTTTTTATTCTATTTTTGGAAGGTGAATGGAATTAGTAATTTAAAGACCTAGTTTGAAGTGTTGGTCCTATGACTTGTTAGCTGTCTAACCATGGATACATCTCAATCTCTTGGAGCCTTTATAACTATTTAGTATACATAATCAGTGCAATGATGATCATGAGGATTAAGTGAGGTTTGTGAAGACATTGGAAATGCAACATCAACTGTCTTTTTAATCTAATTATCTTTCAAGTTTCTTGCTTTCCATTTCTTCTAAATTTTCAATGATTCAGTCACCTCTACATTTCATTTTCTTTATTTTAGTGTACTTACGAAATATAAGACAAGAACTTAAATACAATTCTACCTATCTAGAAGGGACAAGAATAATTTTCTCCTTATATATTATTTTATTTCCAAAGAAACTGTAGAACATGAAGACTTAACAGAGTCAAGTAGCCAAGAAATTGAATGGAAAACCAAATACAGTTAATCCTCATTATTTGCAGATTCCATAAAATTTATTTGTAACTTTGAAATCAATAATTCTGCTAGTTTTGCTGTCATTTGCAGAAATGTGCAGAGCAGCAAATAATTTTTTATTTTTTAATTTTTATTTTTAAAAAAAATCTCTATTGTTCAGATTATTACAGTTGTTCCTCTTTTTTCCCCCATAGCTCCCCTCCACCCGGTTCCCACCCCACCCCATGCCCTTACCTCCACCCCTCACTGTCCTCATCCATAGGTGTACGATTTTTGTCCAGTCTCTTCCCATACCCCTCATACCCCTTTCCCCCCAAGGATTGTCAGTCCCCTCCCTTTCTATGCCCTTGATTGTATTATATTCACCAGATTATTCTGTTCATCAGATTTTTTACTCACTTGATTTTTAGATTCACTTGTTCATAGATATGTATTTGTTGTTCATAATTTTTATCTTTACCTTTTTCTTCTTCTTCCTCTTCTTAAAGAATACCTTTCAGCATTTCATATAATACTGGTTTGGCGGTGATGAACTCCTTTAGCTTTTTCTTATCTGTGAAGCTCTTTATATGACCTTCAATTCTGAATGTTAGCTTTGCTGGGTAGAGTAATCTTGGTTGTAGGGTTTTGGTATTCATCACTTTGAATATTTCTTGCCACTCCTGTCTAGCCTGCATAGTTTCTGTTGAGAAATCAGGGGACAGTCATATGGGTGCTCCCTTGTAGGTAGGTAACTGTTTTTCTCTTGCTGCTTTTAATATTCTCTCTTTGTCTTTTGCTCTTGGCATTTTAATTATGATGTGTCTTGGTGTGGTCCTCTTTGAATTCCTTTTGTTTGGGGTTCTTTGCGCTTCCTGGATTTGTAAGTCTATTTCTTTCACCAGGTGGGGGAAGTTTTCTGTCATTATTTCTTCAAATAGATTTTCAGTATCTTGCTCTCTCTCTTCTTCTGGCAACCCCATAATTCGGATGTTGGTACACTTGAACTTGTCCCAGAGGCTCCTTACACTATCTTAATATTTTTGGATTCTTTTTTCTTTTCCGGTTGGGTGTTTTTTACTTCTTTGTATTTCAAATCTTTGACTTGATTCTTGTGATCCTCTAGTCTGCTGTTGTATCTCTGTATATTATTTTTTTTATTTCAATCAGTGTATGCTTAATTTCTAGTTGGTCCTTTTTCATATCCTTGAGGGTCTCACTAAATTTATTGGCCTTTTCTATAAAATTCTTGAAAAACCTTATAACCATGGTTTTGAAGTCTATATCCAGTAGTTTGCTTTCCTCCATTTCTTTCATTTGTGACCTGTTTCTTTGTCTCCACATTTTGGCTGCCTCCTTGAGTTGATAGAGTGGCTTTATGTGCGAGGTGTCCTATAGGGCCCAGTGGCTCAGCCTCCCCAGTTACCTGAGGTGGACACTCTTGGTTCTCTCATTTCTGGGCTGTGTGCACAGTCTTGTTGTAGTTAAGCCTTGATTGTTGTTGGTATCACTGGGAGGAATTGACCGCCAGGCCAATTGGTTGTGAGGATCAGCTGTGTCTATGCTGGGAGAACTTCTGTGCTGGAGACACCCTTATGAGGCAAGACTTGCTTCAGTGGGGCTTTGGTACTCACTGAGTCTGCCTCCTGAGTGTGTCCCTTATGGATCTGAGGAGTTGTAATCTGGATGGTCCTACTCTGACCCTTGGGTACACTGGCTCTTGAATCTCCAAGAAGGTGCTAATTTAGCCTCTGCCCGAGGCCACCCAGCAGGATCTATTGAGAGATCTGCAGATTCCTCTTCTTTGTTTGGGTTTTGGAGGTGCCCAGATGAGGCCCAGCTATGAAGCAATGCAAGCTGCTGTGGGGCCTTGGGCCTTCTTTTGGATGTTCTGGGTCTCTCTGACTCAGCTTCAGTTTGTTAGGTAAGTTTAGATTTCAAAGGACCAGGCCATTCATATGCAAAAGCCTCTGTGCACAGTTTGGATGGGGTGGAGTCTCAGGGCGGAGAAAACAGCAATGACTTCCCATCAGCCCTGCCCTAAGAGGCCCCCGGGTCTCAGTGTCCCTTGGTAATCGCTGCAAGCACCTCTGAGAGAAAGCCGCTCTTGAGTTCTGCCCACTGCCAGACAGTCCAGTTTCTCCCTGTATGAGTCTGGGTCCCCAGAGTCTCACCCGGAACTGGAGTTCAGAGCATTCGGGAGCTTGTGTCTGTCTGCGGATTGAAAAAGCCAGCTGCATCCTCAGTTGCCAGCGCTCTCCGTGCGTGTGCCTCCATACCTCTGCACTTTACTCCCGCATCTCCTCTGAGGCTCAATGTGCTTTTCTCTTCCCTTCTAGTTGTAGAATTTCCACTTAGCCAGCCTTCCTGTGGTTCTGGATGATGTTCGTTTTGTCTTTTAGTTGTAGTTTTGAAGTGGTTGTGCGAGGCAGTAAGTTCAGGTTGTGCGAGGCAGTAAGAAACCTATGCCACCATCTTGGTTTCTCCAGAGCAGCAAATAATTTGAGTCACCTACTGTGAACATACCCAGTTGAGTTTGAACAAGGGGGCACTCTGCTTACTTGTTTTAGCTGTGAACAAGTGTACCTTTTGCAGTTTTCTGCATCTTTGTACTCTTTGTTAGTTTTTTCACTGTTTAAAATATCCCCCAAATACAGTGGTGTAGTGCTGTCTAGATTTTGTAAGTGCAAACTTGCGATATGCTTTATAGAGAAAGTATGTGTGTTAGATAAGCTTTATTCAAGCATGAGTTATATTGTTTTTGGCTATGAGTTCAATGTTAATGAATCATATATATAGATATTCTCTCCATGTAAAAAAAAAGTGCCTTTAAATAGAAACACATGAAACAAGTTCATGTATTGATTGGTTGATGAGAATGTTGTGACTACAGGCTTGCAGGAACTTATCTCTGTATTTCCCCTAGGAGCAATGGTTCAGTATTAGCTAATTCTTTATTTGAGGCAATTTTATAGAACATAATTACTGTGAATAATGAAAATCAACTGTGCACTGACAAAGGGAAATCCTTCATCATAATAAAAAAGTTTTAACAATATTGTTTTCATTTCAAGCCTCCTTCAAGTACAGGGATACAACCAATGAAAAGTTCTGTGTCTTGGTGGGCATCTTTGGTATGCTACTGACATTGTCAACTAACTTTGGAAATGCATACCCTAGACACAGGTTGCTTTTGGTTCCATATGAGCTGTGGCATAATCCTAAATTCACGATTTAGTTTCTAAACTCAGAAATGAATGCACTTCATTCATTTTGACTTCCCAATCAAAATAAGCTAAGATTTGAAAATTGGTGAGTTTAGTTAACGGGACAATAAATTATGGAGTATTTAGATTTCTTATCCCCTCCTGAGATAGTTACATAAACCAGTCTGTCTTTCTTCTCTCCTTTCCTTTCTTCCCTATTTTCATCCTTTTTTCCTCTCTTACTCCCCCCCTCTCTCCTTATTTCTCTTTTCCCTTTCCCTCATTTCTCCTTTCTGTTGTTATTACACTTTTCCTGCATACACAGCACAAAGCAAAATGGAGACTTGACAATTTGACGAATACAGAGAGCCAGCAGCACATCAGACCCAGTGTGAAAACTCTCAAAATCCAAAGATTAAAGGCAACCTGAAAAAAGCTGTGTTTTGATATAGCTTTTTAAACTCCAATTTGTTTTTCCTCGTAGTTCGTGGAAAAGGAATGAAAAGTAATGGGAATACATTTTAAAGAAATTCTTAAGAGTAGCCCTGAATTTCTAGGTAACTTACATCCCAAAGGTGACTTTAAAAAACATCTTTAGGTGTTGGCTGCTTTGAACAAAGCCTGGTAATGAAATGAAGAAACCATCTCATTTGAAGGTTTAGTTAGGAACGACGTAAATTTGGGGCTTCAGTTGCCCTTCATGAAATCTCTGCCTGGATTGCATATCTCACATTTTAACAACTAGCCTGCTTTTGTTAAAGATGTGTACCGTTAGGAGGTAAAGTGCTTGATCTAGTTTAGACCTGTAGGGGCCCCTCTCTCTTTTCTCACTTAGATGTAGAAGTTTCAGTCCTGGTCCCAAGATAGGAGCTGGAGAGCTTTTAGTAGAGGGGTAGCCTTTTAGTGCATCTGAAGGAAGTCTCAGAGATGCTTCTCTGTTTGCCTGGAGTCACGTTAATGATGCAAAGGACTACATAATGCACTTTACCCTGACGTTTCATTACTTTAGGCACTAACCCATTGTCAGATCCACCATCAATATCTTATTAAATTCATCATGTCCTTGACATTATTTTAATAGCACTGGCAACTGCACGATAGAAATAAATAAATCAGGAGCTTGAATTTTCTTTTATGTGACTTCCTGACTTACTCTACCACTCACTTTCCTTTAGCTCTAAAACTACTTAGGCAACCAGCCCCTCTTTTTCAATTGGTGGGAGCACTAAGATGGGAGATTTTTGTGGTTGCTTTCATAGCATTTGCTTTAGCACTGCAGATTTTTCCATGAAGCCAAACTCTTGAACATCAAAGACAAAATGTGTCTGATAGCCCGTGGTATGATAAGAACTTGGTCACAGTTGTCTGCAATTCAAGCATAGATTCTAGCTACCTGGTGAACGCATGTTCTTCTGATTCCTCCACAAAGGTAAAGAGTGGATCAACATGCTTTCTTTAATCCTTGCTAGATGGAAACATTGTTACTATTTCAAGCTTCGTAGCCACTCTGGATTTATAAATGTCACAAATTTAAATAAATTGAGTATCTCATTCTGACAAGTTCTCTGCCCTTTTCTTTCTTTCTTTTTTCTTCTTCTAGCAACATATGAGCCTTTACACCATCTACTAATGCAAACTTCATATTGTTATCTTTTTGGAACTATGCTGTGGCTAGCTTCTTTAGGCTATAAATACTCCAGCTTGACTGTTTTAGAGACAGATAACTTATGGAACTTGTGGAAAATCAGGGTAAGATCAGGTTTTTATGAGATAATATTATGGCCAAGGACACAGTTCTCTAAATGACACTTCTAGAAAATGAACCCTTCCATGAAATGTGCCTGAGAAGCAGAGGTAACCACAGGTAGAAGACAAAAGTGGCACCATTTTTAGCTCATCCTCATCCCAGTGAAAAATTTGAGTGAGGTGGATTGGGTCGCAGGAAAGCAACTTTCCTTCCACAAATTAGACCAGTTATTCTCAAAATTGAACATGCATCAGAATCACCTGGAATCCTGGTTAAAATACAGATTACTGCCCCCTCCCCAGTGTTTCTGATGTAGGACGTCTCGGATGAGGCCTGAACATTTGCATTTCTTACACGTTCCTAGATAATATTAATGCTACTAATCTGGGGACCCAACTTTGAGAACCACTGAATTAGGCCTCTATTACTTAAAGAGAAAGCAAAACATGTAATCTGACTTGTCTGTACACCCAAGGTTTTGATCTTATCCCAGTAGTGGCAGGAAAGCCCCCCTCAGTTCCTGGCCCTGAGCTGGCCCCTGCCCAGTACTCTGGGCATCTCATTGCATTTCCCTAGTTTCAGGTTGCCTGATAGATGGAAGGAAACTCAGTACTAGGCCATCAACTCCCCTTAGTGAACTCCCACATAAATTGTTCCCAGTCCATTTATTGAACAGATCATTCCCCCCCAACACACTAAGTTGAAATGTCACCTTAATTATATATTAAAGTTATCTATATAATAGAGTGTATTTCTAGATTTTAAAAATTCTGTTCCATTCATGCATCAGTACCACTGTTTTAATTACTGAGACTTTAGAACAAGTTTTAATACCTGATAAGTTAGGCCAACTCTCATTTTTTTTTAGTTTTAGAATTTCCCAACCTATTCTTATTTATTTATTTTTTTGGTATATGAATTTTAAAATTGGCCTGTCTAGTTCTAAAACAAAGCAAACAAAACCACAATCATTGGATTTTAGTTGATATTAGATATTAACGGGAGAATTGATGTCTTTATGATATATCTTCCTTCCTAAGAATAGGGTAATGCCTTACGTTTTTTACATCTCTCTTTTTTTGTCCTTTAAGAGTGTAGGAATTGCAGAAGAAAAAACAACAATAGAGGGGAGCTATTTGTTAAATAAATAATGCTGAAAAATTTCCATGACCTCAAAGACATATGTCTCCCTGTTAGAAAGACCTAGCAAATACCCAGCCCCATGAATAATAAGTGATTCAAACTCAGAAACATTGTGGGATTTTAGAACACCAAGGATAAAGGCATGGAGAGGAAAAAAGACAAACAAACAAACAACAAAAACAAATTGGAAACAAAGGAATGAGTATCAGATTGGCATTGGGTTCTTGATCAAACACTCTGAGCACAGCCTGGTCAGAGCTTGCTTGCCCCTTCAAGATTCTCTGCTCATGCTGGCTGCTTGGTCAGCTTCACTGTGAATGACTGCATTAAATCTGCAAATAAATATACAATGATGGTAAAGGACACTTGTAGGCAATGTTACAGAAAATCTGAACTAGATGGTCCCCAATTGCAATGCAACCAAGAGTCTGAAATCCCAGAGCAGGTGGAAGGTGAGCAGCCACCCATAGAACGAAGTGGTCATTTGTCCATTTGGCACATTATACCACAGGATAAGCTCCACAGGACCTGAGGCCTGTTTTATCTGCTCATGAAGGTATTTGTGGCATCTAAAATATTATGTGGTATACTTGGGTCCTCTTATTAAATACATAAATGAATGGACATTTTCTCTTTTAAGGTCATTACCTATTGTATGAGGAAGGCAGATACCATCTAAATAATGTACATGGTCCTGGCCAGGTGGCTCAGTTGGTTGGAGCTTCCTCCAATACACTAAAAAGTAGAGGTTTGATTCTAAGTCAGAACATATACCTAGGCTGTGGGTTCCATCCTTGATAGGGGCATGTATGGGAGGCAACTGATTGAAGTTTCTCTCTCTCTCTCTCTCCCTTATTCTCTTTAAAATCAATAAAAACATATCCTCGGGTGAGGATTAAAAAAAAAGTACGTTATAAGTTAGTAGCTAGAGGATCCTGGCATGGCATGACTTTGAACTGGCAAGGAGCACAGAGGGATCTGATCTTTTTCAGGGTGCATTGGAAACTTGGATGTTCCCCTTTGGCCTACTTCATGGTACATACATACTTAGTTTAAATTCACAATGGAGACCTTAATGAAACATTGGGAAGCACAAAACTATTTAATTATAACACAGAAACGCTTGCTATTAGAAAGCCTCATTTCTAACACATGCCCCCTTATTACTTTTAGGTTTGCTTTTTTGTTTTCCTACAGTTTAAAATACATGTTTCCTAGAGAAGTCAGCATCTCTATTTTCAGGGTTTGAAGAAAACATATTTTTGGCATTGATATAGTTTATGTCTCATTTGGTGGTTTGGTTTTTCTTTTCTGGTATTTATTTTTCTCCTATTTCTAGTCCGCATAATGAATTTAACCTCTTCTTTCACATATATGCCCGATACAGTGCTATGAACCCTGGAAGGTCTCAAATCAATACTCACGCACTGTTATTTTCATCCCTGGTTTTATTGGGACAAAAAAAAAATGTCCTCCTGTGTCTAGCAGATGCCTTGAGGTGCCCAACAGCACACTGAAGACTCCTTTCTTCTACCTTAGAGAAATGTCCCAATTTTAAAACGACTCCCTGCCCCCCTCGATCTGCCCTGCCCTCCCCTGGAAGAGGGAGCACAGTAAAGCTGTGTGATGTTTCTGTTTAAAATCTTGTTAATCTGATTTTCAATTATTTTGTGAAGTTTCCCTCTGGTAAATGTACCAAGTAAGTGCATGTGAGTGACTTCAGGGAGCAAGGCAGTTCTGCATTAGCAACAGGCAAATCCTGGGCGTGATTAGGAAGTTTCCTAGGACCATTTCATGCACATTGGACTTAGCACAGGATCTGACTTCAAAGGGCAGAATTGATGGTTAAGTGGAGAAAAATGATTCCCTTATGATTAAAAAGAAAATGCTATTGCTTGTACAAACTAGCAGCAACATTTTAATGCAAAAAACTTTCCTCTCTCATTCTGTTTCTGCCTTCTTGGAGGAAGCAGGGGGAGAGAGGAACCAATCACACCCTTAGGATTCCCAGTCCCAGGGGAAGCACTTAGGCCAGGGCTACTTTAAGTGAGATCTGTGCCCCAGCTGCCAGTTCTCACACCGCTGGTTACAGTTAACAAGGCAAAGAACATGCAAGGGAATGGAAATCCATCCCATCACTAAGCACACTCTTTGATTCAGCTGACATTCACAAGGAGACTTTCTTGATGAAGGGAGCAGTGAGTTGATTTCACATTTTGGTGAAAGCTTCTTATCTCAATTGGACCGGCACTTTGGGTAGCAGTGTTGTAGTCCATGGTAGAAGGAAGATGGCTGAGCTGTCTCCTGAGGAAGCCACTGAACTAGGTGGTTGCAGACAGCAGCAACACACTTCAGCCAGTTTAAGAAAATAATTTACTTTAGGGATGAAAACATGGAACGTCAAGGAAATGTAGGAGCTGAGATCATGGAGCCAAAACTCTATGAAGCTGATGCCAGAGGCCAGATTGAGATCTAGAGTGCTCTAGGGAAGGCAGCTGGAAAAACCTATGGACCTACATACATATATGGTTCAATTAACAGGTTTTAGAGACTTGTTACTCCTTCGCTTTTACTTAGTTTCTGCTCCCTCCTGACTCCTAGTATTTTATAGTATCCAGCACTTAAAGAATTGACCCTAAAAGCAGTATTTGAGATCACTGTTTTCTCAAATAATTGCATCGAAGGTAAAGGGAACTTAAGAGTTATTAAACCTCTGCATGGGGATGTGGGCAAATACAAAGGCTTAAACAATTATTGGCAAAACCCTTTACATTCCACTGGCAGTGATTAAAAACATGTTTGATGAAGGCATAGATCACAGTGCTACAAATAAGAGAAAGACAAAAAGCAATATTTAAAACAGACCCAAATTAATTGTCTGAGGCACAGATCTACCTTGAGATGTGCTTCATTTGGCTATATGTCACTTTTGAACACACACACACAGTACATACACATATGTGTATTTACATATACATACATAGGTTGTGTGTATTTGAATTAACCTATGTGTATTAACCCATATGTGTTAGTTTCCTGTGGCTGCTGTAACAAATTGCCACAAACTTTGTGGTTTAAAGTAACACACAGTTCTGGAGGCCAGAAGTCCAAAATTATTTTCATTAGACTCAAATCAAGATGTTGGCAGGGCTGTGCTCTTTTCAGAGGCTCTAGAGCAGTGGTTCTCAACCTTTCTAATGCTGCCACCTTTTAATACAGTTCCTCATGTTGTGGTGACCCCCAACCATAAAATTATTTTCGTTGCTACTTCATAATTGTAATTTTGCTACTGTTATGAATCGTAATGTAAATATCTGTGTTTTCCGATGGTCTTAGGCTCTACAGCAGCAGCTCTCAACCTGTGGGTCGCGATCCACAGGTTGAGAACCGCTAGCAGGGTCGCCTAAGACCATGGGAAAACACAGATATTTACATTACAATTCATAATAGTAGCAAAATTACAGTTATGAAGTAGCAACAAAAATAGTTTTATGGTTGGGGGTCACCACAACATGAGGAACTATATTAAAGGGTTGCGACATTAGAAAGGTTGAGAACCACTGCTCTAGAGGAAGATTTGTTCCTTGAATGTTCCAGCTCCTGGTGGCTGCCAACATTCCTTGACTTGTGGCTGCATCACTCCAGTCTCAGTGGTCATATTGCATTCTCTTCTGAGTGAAATCTCCTTTTATTTCCTTTTATCAGGAAATTTGTGAATACATTTAGGACCCAACCAGATAATCCAAGATAATTTTTCATTTCAACATCTTTAATTTAATCACATTTGTAAAGACCCTTTTTCCATATAAAGTAGTATTCACAGGGCCCAAGGATATCTTGGAGGTTATTACTCAATATACCACATCATATGAAATTATTATTACTTGTTTTATATTTTTATTGATTTTTAGAGAGAGAGAGAAAGGGAGAGGGAGAGAATGAGAGAAACATCGATGTGAGAGTGGAACATCCATTGGCTGCCTCCTCACAGCCCCTACCGGGGGATTGAGCCCACAACACAGGCATGTGCTCTGACCTGGAATAGAACCAGCAACCTTTTTGGTGCATGGTATGATGCTCACAATTGAGCCACAACCATCAGGGCTCATATGAAATTATTATTTGACTGTTTTTGATCTACAAAAGCAACTTTCATATGGTAAAATCTAATAGTAGCCAGTAAACCAAACAGATTTCACATAAAATATAGCTCTTCAGCCCTAGCTGGTTTGGCTCAGTGGATAGAGCTTCGGCCTGCGGACTGAAGGGTCCCAGGTTCGATTCGGTCAAGGGCACATGCCTGGGTAGTGGGCTTGTTCCCCAGTAGGGGGCTTGCGGGAGGCAGCCGATCAATGATTCTCTTCATTAGTGTTTCCATCTCTCTCTCCCTCTCCTTTCCTCTCTGAAATCAATAAAAATATATTAAAAAAATATATAGCTCTTCATCTCTTTTTTAAAAATCGTAAGATCTGAGTACGCCAGGTTAAATTCTGAATAGAAGCATAGCTGGATGTCAGCAGCATCTGCCCCTGTTTAGGTTTTACCTGTGATCTCTGGCTCACTGTTGCACCCATATGCAACACTTACTTGGATACTGAATGACTTTGAGTTTGTAACCTCTGACTTGAAATCTACAGAGTTGCAACATTCGCACCCCACACCTCTAATACAAAGCACCACGGACACCCTCCTTGAGAAGGTATTTTTTTGAGCTGGTTCTCAGGTAGGTCAGGAAGAGTTTAGGGTGGGGTGGAAGAGAGGGAATTCTAAGTAGGAGAGCAAAGCTTGGAGAATGGAAAATATTAGTGGCTAAGCCACTTTAGGGCACCAGAAGGTCTCCTCCTATAACCCTGAAGGCAAGACTGCTCTTACATGATGCGGCTGAACATGGATCAGGGATCAAGGGAAGCTAAAAGAGCCTCAGAAATCCCACTGTGAATTTCACCTCATTAACCCTAATTCAGAATCAACTGAATGAGGCAGCTGGACTATTCTACAAGGCCGTGGAAGGCATTTGTCCCTATAGCAACTTGCAGACACAAACAATAATGCAGACACAAAATGAGAACTAATGATACTCATTGATGATGAAAAAGAAATATACCTTTTTGATTGCTTTTATCATGGTCCTAAGATGCTTTGTAAGGAAGTAGTATTAGTTTTTTTCCTTTGGAACTCATATTATAATGATGTTAAAGTCTATTATTTTTTGAAATTATGAATTGAACCTTATTAAAAATCTTCAAAGACTAAATGTATCCTATTAGAAAGAGGTAATAGACTTTAACAACTGTTGATCCAATCACTAAAAAGTGAGCTTAGCTGAGGTCAGGTTGACATTTTTGTAGCCTTTTTATTGAATCAAAGGGAAGAAGTGGGAGCAGAGATGTGTGGTTTGTACTCACAGGTGAATTGCTGTCTTTGAGAAAAGTAGAACTGTGAAACTCACCTCTTCTTCCTCCTCTCTCCTCCCTCTTCTTCCTGCTATGCCTTTCCTGTTCTCATGCCTGAAATAAGTCTATTCTGTGATTTGGAAGGAAAAAAAAGGAGAGGGGTAAAAATAATGATGTTTTGAATTAAAATATAGTGACTTGAGATTAAATAGTCAAAACTTTGATGAGGCAAGGTAAGCATCTCCTCTAACTCAGAATCCTGGCCAGGAAACTCAGGAGCTAAAGGTCCTGGCTATGGTTGAGTTAATAGTTTTCTCCTGAGAATTGTAATGTAGGTATTAAGTTTCCAAGTTCTCTGGGGGAAAATAAGGGAAGAGTTAAAATATACAGTTCATCAAAGTCTTGAGCATGAAAACATGCAGTTTTGTCTCCACATTCTTCTTCATCACATCTTTAGTTAGTATCTTTTAATTTTGTATTTATTAATTCAACAAATATTTCACAAGTATCTACACATGCTTGGTACTATATAAGGTGATGGGAATATTTCAGTGAAAAGAATAGATAAAAATTTCTGAAACTTGAAGATTGTATTTTAGCGGGAAGAGCAAGCAATTAACAATTAACTCAATAAGAAAGGGAATTATCTCATTTATTAGAAGCTGATAAGGTGCCGTGGGGAATAAAAGGAGAATCATAAGGAGCCAGGGTACCAGGAAATGAGTTGCAGTTTTAAATGGGGTGGCAAGGTGGGTTTCATTAAGAAGGTAAAATTTGCACAAAGACTTGGAGGAGAAGGAATAAGCCATGTAGATATCGAGAGGAAGAAGAAACGTGTATCATACAGAGAGAAAAGTTCGGACCAAGGCCCTAGTTCATAGAACAACAAAAAACAACAACAACAACAAAAAATAAGATACCTAAGACTAAATATAAAAAGACTTAGGACCAAACACTTGAGTAAGTATGATATTGAAATTAGCAGAAAGGACTTTGAAATAATTAAGATTAATATGTTTAAGAAATTAGAAGAAACAAATGGAACTTCACTACAAATTTAGTATCCTTAAAAAGAATCAAATAAGAACTCTTGCACTGAAAAATACAATATTTGATATTAAGAACTCAATATATGTGTTTAAAAGCAAATTAGGCCCAGCCAGAATGGCTCAGTGGTTGAGCATTGGCCCATGAACCATGAGGTCACAGTTCATTTCTCGGTCAAGGCACATGCCTGGGTTGCAGGCTCAGTCCCCAGTGCGGGCCATGCAGGAGGCAGCCAATCAATGATTCACTCTCATCATTGATGTTTCTATCTCTCTATCCCTCTTATTCCTCTCTGAAATCAATAAACATATATATATTTTTTAAAAAAGCAGATTAGATGTAGTCAGGCAAAATTGATAAACTCAATAAGAAAGGGAATTAAATAGTAAGTGAATAAAAATATCTAAACTAAAGTTCAAAGAGAAAGAGAAAAAGTGAGAACTATGGGGAGGGGAGGAGCATAAGAGCTGTTTGTAGAACAATAGAAATAGATTCATGCATGTAAACAAAAAGTCAGGAGCATGATGGGTGGTAGTGATAAACCCAGATATATCACTACTAGGTAATTACAAAAATGAAAAGAACTCAATATTAAAAGTCTCAGATTATCAGACTGAATCTTTACCTAATAATAGACAAACATGTAAATTAACCGTACCTCCGCTATGCCACCAGCCAATCAGGAGTGATATGCAAATTAAACCCAACAAAGATGGTGGTTAATTTGCATACACAGGCGCCCAGTGAGCAGGGCGGGATGCTTGAATTGTCGCCATGGCAATGACGCAGGTGTTCTGCCCCACCCCTGGTCTCTCAGGGCCTCTGGGCAGCGTGGGAAGGCGGGGCCTGAGCAGAAAGGGGCTGGGCTGGAGTGGAAAGGTGGTGTTGGCAGCCAGGGAAAGGAAAGAAGGAAAGCCCATTCTAGCACGAATATTCATGCATCAGTCTTCTAGTAAAAGGTGACCAGACGTCCCGCTTTTGGTGGCACAGTCCCGATTTTTAACAATTTGTCCCACGTCCCGCGGCGTTTTAAAAAAGTTCCAATTTTTGGAAAAAATGCACGACAAGCTAGGGAACGGCAGGAGAATGGGAAGGGAATATACGGTTTTCAGAGGCCATGTGGCTATTTAGCCAGGATATGAGTTTTATATTATTTTTGTTAATTTTATAATGTTAAACTTTAATAATAACAAATAATTGTTGAGAACTGATTATCGAGAACTGCTTATCAAAGTTCGCATTGTTGATCAGTTGTTAGAATTCGACCACCATTGTTTGGACTTAATGAACAATGGCATTTTTTGGGATTGGCAACGACGAAAACATTTTGTAACCGTCTCTCAGACGATACACATCATACTGCGTGCTAGTAAGCTAGTTAAACAAGTGATGTCATTACAAATCAGCTATTCAGATAATTTAAGTAAGTAATTTATTTATTTATTTCATAAATACATAAATTTTCTTGAATTTAGCAGACAGTACTCGTATTATTTATATTTTATAGTGGCAGCAAAAAGTCTAGCGCCAGCCTTGAAAGTGACACTTACGACTTACGTTATGACACATTCAGAGGAAAAATAATACAAGTTAGTATTGTTATTATTTAGAAAGAAATATAGGATTAAAATAATTTTTAAAATATAGTTACTTTATAACAAATTAATTTAATTTATAAACTAACAATAAAATACGTTCATGTAATTATGTACTTACTTACTGTGTTTTTAAGCAATATGTATACAAAAATTTATAATATAATTTTAAATTATCTTTTTAGATTTTTAACATAATGAGTAAGAAAAGAGGATGCAAATTCAACAATGATCTAAGAAGTGAATTTCCTTTTATTAAAAAAACCAAAAGCGATTACAAGACCCTCCCCCGCCCCCCCAGGCCGAAACCGGTTTGGCTCAGTGGATAGAGCGTCAGCCTGCAGACTCAAGAGTCCCAGGTTCGATTCCGGTCAAGGGCATGTACCTTGGTTGTGGGCACATTTCCAGTAGGGGGTGTGCAAGAGGCAGCTGATTGATGTTTCTCCCTCATCGATGTTTCTAACTCTCTATCCCTCTCTCTTCCTCTCTGTAAAATATCAATAAAATATATTAAAAAAAAAAAAGACCCCCCCACCCCCATCCCGGTCAATGGTGTCCTGCTTTACCAATGTTAAAATCTGGTCACCTTATTCTAGTACAAATATAAAAGTCATTTCTATGCTGCTTACATAACACACACCTTAATATAGATAAAATGATATTTAAAAATATACCATTTAGCCCCACAGTTAAGCATTGACCCAGGAACCAAGAGGTCATCTATTTTATTACACTGGGGTTGTGGGATCAATTCCCAGTAGGGGGAGTGCAGGAGGCAGCTGATAGATTATGTTTCTCTTTCATTGATGTTTCTACCTCTCCCTTCCTATCTCTCTAAAAATCAATTAAAAACAAACAAACAGAAGAAAAACAACATAAAATTATACCATTAAAACACCAACCTTCCAAAAAAGCTGGGTAGCTATGTTAACATCAGACATGGTGGAAATTAAGGCAAAAAGCATTTTTAGAGATAAAGTAAGCTATGTCATAATGATAAACAAGTTAATCCACTGGAAAAATATAACAATTCTGGATCTGCAAGCACCCAATAGTATGGTTTTTAGATATAAATAGCCAAAAATTACAATTAAAAAAAGAAATCACACAAATCTAAATCATTTAGATTTAGAGACTTAAACTACTCTCTACTGATAAAACAAGCAGACAAATAAAAATGATATAGAGGATGTAACAACACAACTAACAAATATGACCTAAAAGATACACACAGAATACTGGACCTGATGATAACAGAATACACTTTCTTTTAAATTTGCATAAAATATTTACTACAATTTCTAGGAAAAAAAATACATAAAGGTTTTAAAAAACACAATGCAAGCCTCCATTTCAAGGAGCTAGGAAAAGAATAGCAAAAGAAACTCAAAGAAACCAGAGGAAAGAAATAATTAAAAACAAAAATCAGTGGAATGGCTATCAAATGTTCAATAAAGAAAATCAGCAGCACAAAGTTGATTTTTTTAAAAAGATTCATAGAATTGATAAATTCCTAGTGACATTAATGAAGGGAAAAAATTAAGTTATCACTAACAGGAATAAAACGAGGATACCAGTATGCATCCGACAGATATTGAACAGATCATAAGAGGATACTATAAACAATTTACACCAACAAACTTGAAAATTTAGAGCAATTCATAAAAAAACAAAAACAACAGCTGCCAAACATGACCCAAGAGGAAATAGAAAAAGAAATAATTTCAAAAAATTAACTAAATTAAATAAGATTTATTCCAGAAGCAAAGCTTCAGTCCCTGCTGGCTTCATTGGTAAATTTTTTCAACTACTTAAGGAGGAAATAATATCAATCTTACATAAGCTTTCCTAGAGTAAAGAAAAAGATGGAGCACGTCCAAACTTGTCTTCAGAGAACACCTTAATTTTGATACCAAACCTGCCAAGGACACTATAAAAAGGAATATTACAGACCAATGTCTCTTATAAACATATTTGATTTCCATATACCAGAAACAAACAAATAGAAAATTAAGGTAAAAGGATCTATACACTATTAAAATGAATACTTGAATTTAGCAAGGTAATAAACAAATAGGAAATTATGAAATAGAAAATTATGAAAGCATCGGAATGCTTAGAAATATATGTAACAAAAATAGTGAAGATTTCTACACTGGAAGCTACACAACATTATTGAAGGAAATTAAAGAAGATCTAAATTAGTGGTTCCAAATCTTTTGTTGGCCATGCCTCACCTAAGCATCTCTAAAATTCTGATGCCCCACCCCATATCCTACCTAATAATAGACAAATATGCAAATTGACCATACCTTCGCTATGCCCAAGCCACACCCACCAGCCAAGCCATGCCCACCAACCAATCAGGATGAGCATACAAATTACCCCAACCAAGATGGCGGCTAATTTGCATATCAAGACAGCATAGAAAGAAGCCAAGAGCTGCAGAAGGGAGCAAAGCTGCGGAGAAACAAGCAAGCTGGGGGGAGGAGAAGGGAGGAGCGGAGGCGGGGCCGGGGGAGAAGGAAGGAGAGCGGGCGGGCTGGCAGAGAAGGGAGAAAAGCAGGCGGGCTGGCGGAGAAGGCGGGGCGGGGGAGAAGGGAGGAGAGCAGGCGGGGTGGGGTAGAGTGCAACAGGAAACCCTATTGCAGGATTTTTCCTGCAACGGGAATGCTAGTGTCATATAATTCTTATTATTCAAAAAGTGAACTCCTATTCATGTGGAGGAAGCCTAAAAGGCCATTAACTTGGTCTAAACAAGCTTCCAAAGAACATGGCATCCATGAAAGAGAGAAATAAAAGAACAAAAGGGTAGTTAAAGTATTGAGGAAGAAATCACTAAGAAATTGTTTAAAAAATAATAATAATATGAAGTAATATGAAAAAATAGTAAAGAAAGTTTCAAAACATATAATAGAGAACTGAAATGCATAAATGTCACAATAGATATTTATATACTGTATGAGGCCCCTAGAACCAAAAGAAGTACAAAAAATTCACTGTTAATAACTCATTCTCGAATTGCCCCTCATAAAAATCAAATTGCCCCCTATGGGGCATGTGCCCCATGTTGAGAACCACTGATCTAAATAAAAGGAACAACATGTCATTTTCCTCAAAGTTTATCTATAGATTTTATACAATCTTAATTAAAATCCTAGCAGGTGTGTGTGTGTAAATTAAAAAACTGATTCAAACATGAATATGGGAATGCAAAGGGGCAAAAATAATCAAGATACTTTTGAAAAAGAGCAAAAACAAAGTTGGAGGACCTAAACTACCAGACACCAACAACCATTTCAAAACTACAGTAATTAAGATAATGTGATACTGACCCAAGGATAGACATACCAGCCAGTATAGTAGAAGAGAGAATCCATAAACAAGCTTACATATATACAGTTTCCTGGTTTATGGCAGAGACATTACAATACATTGAAGAAAGGACAGTCTTTTTAATAATGGTGTTGATTCAACTGAGTATCTACAGAGAAAAAAAGTAAATCTTGACTTCTATTTCACCCCACACATGAAAATCAATTCCAGATGAGTTCCAGATGAAAATATGAATGATATAACAATGAAGCTTTTAGAAGAATGTCTTCATGAATGTAGGCAAAGATTTCTTAAACATAGTACAAAAAGCACTAGTCCTAGAGGAAAAAATTGATATACAAGATAAACTTCTACATGTGAAAAATTACTGTTAAGGGAGAGAAAAAGCAAGCTACAGAGTAGAGTTGCATTATTTGAAATGCATATATCCAACAAGGGATTCATGTTCATAATAGACAGAATAGATATATACATATATAATGCATTTTATGTGTGTTTACATATTATATATTCTATGAATATATATTATTATATACAATATTTATATAGAAATATACAAGCCCTACTAATCAATAAAGAGGTCAGAAAACCAATAGAAAGAAGGACAAAAGCCTTGAGCAGACACTTACAGAAGAAGATATTCAAATGGTGAATAAACATTTAAAAAGATGCTCAACTTCATTAGTCATCAGGAAAATGCAAAATAAAACCATAATGTATTATTTCAACACACCCACCAGAATGATGAAAATGTTATTAGCAAGACTAATCAAACGTTACTATCATATATCTTATGCCCTGCTTATGGGAATGTAAATTGGTAAACCATGTTGGATAACTTTGTGGCAGTATCTGCTAAATCTGAACATATGCAGAGTCTATGACCCAATAGTTTCACTTTTAGGCGTATGCCCAACAGAATGCAAACATGCTCACCATGAACATGTATAAGGATGTCCATGGAAGTACTACTTGTAATAGCTTAATATTGGAAATAGCCCACCAAAAGCTGGTTGGCCAGAAGGGAAGTCATGGTTACAAGAAGGGGTCCTTTATCAGAAACTGGCAGAGGCACTGTGGTAGGGGATCCTCAAGGTCTGAGAGTGTGGATGCCCAAAGAGGATAGTTTATTACAAACCAGGCACTTCTTCATTCCCTCCCCCATTCCCACTCCATGATGTCAAGTGAGCCCACATGAAAGAGGGACAAAAATACAACAACAAACAAACACTATTGTCTGTGCTTAAATCTGAAAAGTGTGAAAATAACACTTAAGTGACTGAATTTCTTTGGAAATTATTTTCTTGTTTCTTACCTCTTCTTTTAAAAAATTGTGGTAAGACACACCTAACATAATATTTGCCATCTTAAATATTTTTAAATGTATAGTTCAGCGATATTAAATGCATTCATGTTGTGCTACATCAACACAAGAACTCTTTTCATCTTGCAAAACTGAAATGCTTTACTCATTCAACACTAAATCCCCATTCCCTCCTTTCCCCAGACTCTGATAACCATCATTCTACTTTCTGTCTCTATACATTTGACCACTCTAGGTACCTCATATAAATGGAATCATACAGTATTTGTCCATTTGTATCTGGCTTATTGTACTTAGCATAATGTCATCAATGCTTATCCTTGTTGTAGCATGACTCAGAATTTTCTTCCTTTTTAAAGCTGAATAATATTCTACTGTATGGATATACCACATTTTGTTTATTCATTCATCCATTAGTGAACATTTGAGTTTCGTTCACCTTTTGTCTATTGTGAATAATGATGCTGTAAACATGGGAGTACTCATATCTCTTTGAGTTTCTGCTTTCAATTCCTTTAGGTATCTACCTAGAAATTTGATTGTTGGATAATATGGTGATTCTATGTTTAATTTTTAAATGAATTTAGGAGATTTCCAATATAGCAGCTGCACCATGGAATATTTTAGATTAAGTTTTTAACTGAAAAGGAAATGCAAGACAAAAGCTGAGTTCCATTGTAGGAAAACAAAGATAATCACATTTATTTTTCACACCTGTGTTTTTCAACTGAAGAAATGTCTACCAGCTGTCCTCATTTGAATTAAGGATTCTGTTTTCTATCTCCTGAAGTTTGAATGCAATAACTTGCCCCTTATTTCTTCTAGTTTTCAGAGTGCCTAAAAAGATGACTTGCATGAATTTTTCCTTTGTATTCTGTATCTCAGCATTATGGAAACACAGCCCTTTCCTTACTTTTCATTGGTCAAGAAGTAAGTAACAGCTTTAATTATGGACATACCTTCATCCTCCTTGACATCTTCATTGGATTGGGAATTTCTGACCGGCCTCCTCTAAACTTTGTCGTTCCTTGGTTTCTGTTCTTTTTTTTTTCCTACTTGTAAGACTGCTCCCCTACATCCTTCTGTTCCTGAAGTGTCACCAAAGTTATGCCCTTGGCTTTCCTCTTCTCTTGGGAATATCAGCCAGCTGTGAGTGAATCTTAGGTAAGCAGAGTGGAGCCTGGAACATTGACACAGCTCAGTGGCCAAGAACATGGTATGGTTGAGTGAATGGAAAAGCTGGGGATCAGATGACTCAGAGGTTCTTGTTTGGGCAACTGGATTTTGACATCACTTGTGAGTGAAAGCAGACAGAAGGGCAGTGTTGTAGAGAAAGATAATAACCTAAGTTTTAGACATGTTGAGTTTAAACTGCCAGGAGGATATTCAGGTGGCATATAGTACTGTGTTATCTCTCACATCCATCTCAGTTTCAATCCCTCTCACCACTCACCTGGCCAACCCAAACGGCCTCTTACAAGCCTCTTTCTCCTGGTTTCTACTTTTCAGTCCAAACTACCCTGTGCTACCAGATGAATCTTCCTAGACTAGAGCATGACCACAACCATATCCCATGTTGTCATATTCACACATCACATAGTACACACTACCGCATGATCATATCACATACTACCATGATCACATATTACATGGTACTACACAACCATATTATATACTATCATTATATATTACATGTAACATAGTCCACATTATCATAGCACATGTTATCATATATATCAGACACTACATGGTACACATTACCACACAATCATTTTCCATACTGTCATATATCACAATTCATATAGTACATACTGCCATATAATCATATCACATTTAGAAACTCTAATCATTCAACAACTTTAAAGAACACTGCAAATTAAGTGTAAGTTTCCTACTCAAATTCCATAGAAGTTAGGATGGTTTTTGTTGCAAAACACAAATCCTGACTTAAGAAATCTCAAGCAACAGGATACTTGACATTTTTTATACCAACTTAGATAGATAACATTAACTCCAGTTTAGAGAAGAAGAAACTGAGGCCCCAAGTTCTTAACTGACTTGCCCAGCAAAAAGTAGCTAATAAATGTCTGTGTCAAGACTCTCAACTTCCCCTTCTCTGTCTCCAAATCTCCAACTCTAAACCCTCCTTAAATGATCTGATTTGAATTTCCTTTGTCTTCTCCGTTCCTTATTCTAAGAGATTAGGGTAAAGAAGATCTTGCTGAATTCCAGGAGATCTTGCTGAATTTCAGGAGCAGCATTTTTTTTTTTTTTTTCAAATTTGAGGCAGTAAATAAAAAAAGTTCTTTTGGAGAATCTGCTGTGTCCCAGCACAATGGGAAATATTAAATATTCTAAGGTCTCATTCTTGCTCTCAAGGAGTGTTTGACCTGGTAGAGGAGAGAAAGCATCAAAACGCAGGTCATCTTTAGAGATCAATAAGGAGGGTTTAGTTTATAATTGTTCAGAGCAGAAGAGTCTATTGCACTGCAGAAGGCCTGGACATTATAAATGGGTAGGATTTTCAGAAAGCCAGCAAGGAGCGCCTTCTTAGGGAAAGCAATAGCACAAACAGCAGGAATTTATGAAGAAACTGGTGGCTATTAAACAAAAACTTCTCCTGTCCTGCTATGTTTTCTGTCTACCCACCACCTCTTCTCCTTCCTGCTCAGTTATAAGGAAAAGCGTGCATGACCATAGCATTGCATCTACCTCCATCCTAACCCTCCCTCTTTCTTGGGACTGTCCTCTGACCAGTCTATCTCCAATTTTCTCTACAGTCACAATCTCTTCCTCTCTATTGGCTCCTTCCCACCTGCATCTAAACATTCCTACGTCTTTTCTCGACTTAAAAAGAAGAGATGCTTTCACAAACACAAATGCTTCCATCTCTCTCTGCTTCACACCCTTTCATAGTACGTCTCTCATTATTTACCTGATTCTGACTGGACTGTGAGCTCCATGAGGATAAGGACTGTGACTAACATTTCAATTGCTGAGCCCTTTGGGTCTAGCCCTGCGCTTGGCACCCAGCGGGCATTTAACTTGCTGTTAAATAAAGGAAAAAAATTGTATGAGATGACTCTGACAGATTCCCCTTCTTTCTAGGTGAGTTGATGGAAAAAGGGAATGGTGAATTGACAGAATAATAAGAACATGAAATGAAGATAAAAACATTAATAAGAGAAAACACCTGGGCTTGGAATTGGAAAGTTTAAACCTAGTGTCATAAATTTTCAAAATATTTGAACTGAAAAAGCCATCAGATATCCCCCCCCCCCCCCGCGATTTTTAAGAAAATTAACATGTAACTTGTCTAAATCTGCAATGGCACTAATCTAGAACCAAAGTCTTTGGGGATTAGTGATGGTTATACACAGTGAAGTCACAAAGCTCCTTAAAGTCTCAGGGTTCTTCCTACAGCTGCAATTAGCGTCAGACTCCAGTTCTAGGCAGGAAGTTGGCCTGGACACACAGTACCACATCTGTGCCGTGGTTCCCACAGCCTCCACCACTGACTGCATCTTATTTCCCTCTGCGGACCTGCCCTCAAAGGCTGCTTTACTCTGAAATAACCCCCATGAAACCCAGGTGAAATAAATTAAACTCCCTCCCAATTTTCTGTCATCCTTCACCATAAAGACAACTCACTCATCTATCAGACTCAGGAGTCTCCCATCACTTTGTGCCAAAAGCTAACACTATAATCCTTCCTCACCTAAGCTGCTGCCGCCAGATTTATTAAAAACATCGTGTTCTTTCCTGGTGCCTGTTTATCATTATTGGATAGTTCTTCCATAAAATGTCTATGTGCACATAATGCTCTCCCAGCATTATTCAGATAGGACAAGTAGTCAGTGCTGCTGTAGGAACAGAAATTCTAGAGCCCACACAAAATCTACCTGACCACTAGCCAGTTGCAAACAGAGAAGGTCTTCTCAGACCTCGGCTGGTACTGGGAGGTTTTGGTTGACCTTACAAGCAGGCACTGAGTTCTGGAAGGTAGATAAGGAAAGGAAGAGAGAACACGAATCTACCCCCATGAGTGAGGTAGGAAGTCAATTATTTCTGTCCACCTCTTATGAGTGACAGAGAGGTGACACTTTACCCAGAAGGTAGGATACAGCATGTCGGTGAGGTGGTGGTGACTGAGAGGTGGGGGAAGAGAGAGAGAGAGAGAGAGAGAGAGAGAGAGAGAGAGAGAGAGAGAGAGAGAGAGAGAGACTAGGGAAGCACTTTTACCAGAGGATTGAGGACTCAGGCCCTGACTTAAGATTATGTTTTTCGTACCCGGGGTATAGCAGGTGAGAGGAGCAGAGAGGCCATATGCCCCGTGGGATCAGTCTATCTTTAGGATAAATGTTTATCTGACAGTACCAGCAGTTCATTGGCCTGTGGCCTGTTCTTGTATGCCTGGGGGGGGGGGGGGCAAAAATGGTTTTTATGTATTTAAAGGAAAATGCTATGTTTGTTTGTTTTTTGAATATGCAACAAAGACTATATGTGACCCCCAAAGCCTAAAACATCTACTGTTCAGCCCTTTACAGAAAGAGTTTGCCTACCCTAGCGTAGAGGACCAAGCTGCCTGGATGACTGAGGGAAGTATGTTGTGGGTGTTTCCATTTATGGAACTGCCTTCATGGCCTCCGGCACAGCCTCTCTCAGGGCCCAGGAACAACCAGACTCTGGTCTCTGAGAGCTTGTTTGGAGGTTCTAGCAGGGGAGCGCAGCTACTCGTATACCCTTGACCGAAGACCGGTCCTCTCCTCTGGGGGGAAGGTCGTCCTCTTCGACCGAGCGCGCAGCTTCGGGAGGGACGCACATGGATCGGTGAGGGAGGAGGGGGACACCCGCCTAGCCAGCCAGATCAGCCGAATCAACCCTGGCGATCAATGGGGTGACAGATGTCGCAGCCAGATCGCCCTCACATCCCAGACCCTGGTCTCTGAAGGTGCAAGGGCAGCCCCACTCCTTGGGCATCTCCTTCCTGGCTTTGCCCACATGGGAACTTAGGGTCCATTCTAACGTTCAGGATTGGCCTCCTAAATGCTCTATGTACTTGGGGTATATTTCAACTTGAAGACTAATACAGACACATGATTTCTTTTTAAAAGAAGTTATGTAATGAAGAATCTGCCTCCATCCTGGACCCCCAATTCAAAAGAACTACGATTGAGAGTTTCTTGTGCATCCTTAGTCTGTGTGTTCTTTTACTTTATCCAGATAGGAACAAGTTACACCACTGCCATGACTCTTTCTTTCTTATTGTTTTGTTTTTTAAAAGTTAGTAATATAAGATTCTTCCACATGAGCAAATATAAATCTGGCTTGTTTTTAATAGTAGAGTGGTATTCCTTTGACAATATGTATATTGGAGCACAGCTATACCCATTTATTTGCAAATTGTCTATGTCTGCTTTCCTGCTCTCAAAGCAAAGTTGAATAGTTGAACAGAGATCCTATGGCTTGCAGAGCCTAAAAATTATCTGGCCCTTTACAGAAAAAAGCTTGACTGCCATTGTTTTAGAATGTGAGTTCCTGGAAGCCAAGTGTTTTGTCCATCTGTCTACATCTTTATTTCCAGCACCTACAATAGTGCTTGGCACATATTAGGTACTCAGTCAGTACTTGTTAACTGAATGAATGAATGAGTTAGCAAATGAATGAGTGACCCCCTGAATGTGAGGAATCTCATCCTTTCCAAGCTCCTTTCTTCAGAAAGCAGGACTGGTCTCAGCTGTGGAGAAAGCAAGGTTTACAGAGAACATACCAGAACCCTAAGATCATTCTGTAGGCAAAGAGAGGTTTTCAGACATTCCTAACAGCTTTCCCAGCAGAAACTTCTCCTGTGTTTATTTCTAGAAATTAAGGCTAATTTTAAATCTGTAGAATTAGCTAAGCACCCTGATAGTTTTCACTAATGAATTCTAATGGTTAATTATGCTTAGTCTCTTAATGGTTTTCTCCCTTCATCAGGCCCTTCCCGCTGGCTCTGCTCAGAGGGCACAAAATGATACCTACTGATTATATTTCTTAAAAAAAAAAAAAAGCTTTGAGGTCACTGCAGGTTTTCTTTCCTTTACTTATTGATCCTCCTGGTGTTTACTGATAATTAAGAGCTTATAGGGAAAGGATATAAGGATGGCAACCAGCTAAGTCATGTTCAATTTTCAGTTTCTAAATGCCTGCAGCTCACTTTTTCAGACATTGGACTTGGGTGAAGGTTGGTATTACGTAACTGCCGTTCCTCCCCAACCACTAAAGTTTCTAAAGAAGCAAAATAAAGGCCCTATCCTTAGGATCAGAACTTGACAAGAATATCAAACCCAGTCTAAGGCACCAAAACTGCTAAGAGGCACCCCACTCCTCTAAGCCTCCTGGGTGATATCTAAGGACCCTGTGATCCCTTCCTCAGTCATTTCCCTCAAGTTTTTCTTTCTTAAGGAAGAAGGGAGATTATGCTATGAATGACAAGTCTTCAAACCAGTAAATGTGGTCACTCTTCGTCCGTTCAGGCTGTTATAAAAAGAACACCACAGACTGGGTGGCTTAAACAACGGACATTTATTTCTCACAGTTCTGGAGGCTGGGAAGTGTGGGAGCAGGAAGCCAGCAGATTCAGTGTCTGGTGAGGCCCACTGCCTGGTTCACAGACGGCTCTTCTCATTGTGTCCTCACCTGGGAAAAGAGAAATCGTCTCCCTCATGTCTCTTCCTGTAAGGGCACTAATCCCATTCATCAAAGCTCTCCCCTCATGACCTAATCCCCCCACCTCCAAATATCATCACACTTCAACATATAAATATTGAGTCCATAGCACCTCTCCATCCTCATCAAAGCCCCAACATTAGTAAATAAAGTATATGCTTTCCAGGCCTCCCTGGTTGCTTCAAATGATTTTGATTAGTCTACATCTCTCAAGGTTTTCTTTTTTAAAAATATATTTTTATTGATTTCAGAGAGGAAGGGAGAGGGAGAGAAAGATAGAAACATCAATGATGAGAGAGAATCATTGATCAGCAGCCTCCTGCACACTCCCTACTGGAGATCCAGCCCATAACCTGGGCATGTGTCCTGACTGGGAATCGAATCGTGACCTCCTGGTTCATAGGTTGACACTCAACCACTGAGCCACACTGGCTGGGCTCCAGAGGTTTTCAATCAGAGGGTATTAGATGTTGGTTCCAACCAACGCAGAGCTATTCTCCTCACTTCTGTACTCAGTGTGCACTGTTCACAATATCTGCTGTAATGGAAAATGAAGCATCAGCGATACCAGAAACCAACTTCAAAATTGAAGGAAAAAAGGGAAGATCATGGGAGTGTACAAAAAATGTGCAACCAGACCCCCCGTACCTGTGAATCTGCCCTCCTATTTGACAGGTTTCAGCACATTTAAATCTGGAGTGACATGAAATTGGAGCAACTTTAGTCCGTGGCTTTCTCTGAATCATCATGTTGGAAGGAATCCAGTCAGTGTGCCTTTTCTCCCCGCTCCAAAAGAGTTAGCAGAGAATGCTAACAGTTTAACTAAAATGAGACTTCATAACATCTGGGAGGAGTTTCTGTAACTTTCCCCTCCCTCAGTTTACCCCTCTGTGATTATGGAAATTAATTACCAAGACCTTTAGGTATTCAGTCACTATGCATCTCAGCCCCTTTTTACACATGAGTGATGAAGAGCATTTCTGTAAAGCTATTGTATCACTACTGAGAAGTAGAGTGTGAAGAGTAAAACCCCCTTCGGTGGCTAAGATATGTTTGAGATATGTGTCAATATATGCAAATTGAATTGTGTCTTGCAAGGTATATAAGAATGTCCCTTAGCACAGTGCCTGGCATATAGCTGAAGCTTAATAAATGCTTTATGTTATTGAGACACTGTCAAAACTCAATTAGTGTAGTCCTTAACTTTTTCAAAGAGAACTATTACCATTGATGCCCATTGTAAATCCTACATGAATCCTACTGTAGACATTTCCTGCCAATACAGGTGATTTCCCAGCATGCAAAACCTCCTGATCCATTGTCCCAATAACTTGTTATTTCAGGTGATTCTTTATCATTCATTCATTTATTCTTTCAATTATTCATTTATTTAACACACACTTAGGAAGTTCCTGTCATGTGTTAGTCTCTGAAGACCCACATATATAGTACACACACACAAAAAGGTTAGCTGTGTATAAACAAGCTAAATCGATAATTGAGTAGAGTGAATAGAACAAAATATTATATAGAGTACAGTTTTTATGTAAAGAATTAATATTAAAATAGACATATCCATCCAGCTCTCTGTATTCTACAGTATTAAATAATTGCCAGGTGTCAGGCATTGACCTACTGCTCTAATGTATTATTTAACTTCATCCTCAAAACTCCTGAAGATGTAACAATCATATCCCCATTTTACAACTGAAGAAACTCAGGGTAGGAAAGAAAAGAAAAAAAGGAAAAGAAAGACTCAGAGAAGACAGTATGAAACGAGTGCAAAGAGGAAAGAGGGGAGGAGGAGGAGGTAATTAGGGAAAAACCTGGAAATGAGCATCCAGAATATCTTTCTGCTGAAATCTCACAAGTCAGCATTTAGGTTTTACCACAAGGAGAAAAACTTTTCTGCTTTGCTTTTAAGGAAAAATGTAAAATAATCTCTTTAATTAATTTTTCATTTGGGCATCTTTACAGTATTTTACATTGAATGTGCTGTTCTTACCAATGGCCTGACAACAGTGCAGTAACCTGAAATATTGAAAAGCACCCTAGAGAGAGAAAGTGATTTCTTTTTTATATTTTTAATCCTTGAGGATATGTTTTTCATTGATTCTAGAGAGACAGAGAAATATTGATGTGAGAGAGAAACATTGATCGGTTGCCTCATGCACATGCCCTGACCAGGGTTCAAACCCACAGTCCTTTGATGCATGGGATGACACCCTAACCACTGAGCCCACAGGCCAGGACAAGAAACAGATTTCTGAGAGAATGTGTTTTTCTTATGTATGATATAGCATTTTGATTAAGAATTAAAAATATGTGATTTTGAACAGAGTTGTAAAATAATTTCATGATGCAAACTTCATAACAACATCCAGTTTTCTGAGCAAATATTGGAAGCGTGTTTACCACAGTTCATTATTTCTATGAGGGGTGGGGTGGGATGGAAAGGACTTTGTTGTGAGGAGAGGAATTTTATGGGAATGTTCGGGAAAGATTTCCAGCCAGAAGGTGGACGGTAACATGTGAAATAATTTAAGAATAGAAGAGGTGTTCAGTGCCCAAATATAGGGTATTAATTTTATAGAAGAAGGAAACTGATGTCCAGAGGGATTAGGTCACATGTTAGTATTCTCAGAAGGTCTCCCAGGGAGGCTAGGTAGCAGATTACCCTGATGGCAGTGATTTATATAAACTTTCTTCAGGTGATAAGAAGAGCAACTGGAAGGGGCCTTGAGGGTCCTTTGTTCACATTTGGGATTTTGGAAGTCCCAGAAGTCATCTCTTTGTCTCCTCTGCACTAGCTTTTGGTGGTGAGCAAGAAGAAGAAAGGATGGAGAAAGGAGAGGAAAAGAGGAGAGAAAAGAAGAAAAAGAAAAAAAGAGAGAGGAAATAACTAGATTACATGATTGAGCCGTTATTAACTGTGCAGTAAGTATGCTGGTAGACTTTATAACTTCTTCTATCTCACTTAATCCTTTAACCACCAACAAGGAACAGCCAGTAGAGGTAAATGTTCGCTACCCAGATTTGAGCTGATCCTGTGTGGGATCTGGTTTAGCGTCTGTGCAGCTTTCACCTCTGTTGTCTCTGCATCTGAGGCTGGAGCGTGAAGTCCACCAGACAGGCAGTGGGGGAGGGAAGATGGATGTAAATTGAGGGTGAACATGGCCAAGCCAGAACCCACAAGGATGAGTTGGAGCCTTGTGAGGTCCACAGGAACTGACTGGAATCAGCATTGGTTCTTACTGCCATTGACCTTGATGGTGTGGGGGTCCTGCAGAGGCTTGGGGGCCTTTGCTGTGGAGCTATGTACACACCTGGCTCGGGAGACAGAGAAGCTGAAGGAGGGTCAGAGGAAGTAGGAGCAGCTGCAGGCCTGGGTGTGGCCTCCTACCATCCAGGTGAGCCACAGGTAAGCGACGACCCATGTGACCTACAACGACCTCTGTGAGCTTCTCTTCCACCCTCCAAATCTCCCACAAAGATTGTCTCTTCTCACCTGTGCTAACCAGAGACATAGAAAAGAAAGGGTATTCTAGGACATGTAGTTCAATCTAGCCAAGTTAACACATTACAAAACCACCACAGAGGGTTGCTATTTGCTTTATTTAACAGGTGAGAAAATTAAATTGAGGCCCAGATGGGGTAAGCAACACATCCAAGGTCACAGTTAGCAGACCACTTGTTAGCCTCAAACCCTGGAGTAATATTGGCATAGAACAATGGCGTCCCGTGACTTTGAAACTGCCCACAAGGCCTGAGAGGCCTGGAACTTGCTAAGGGACAGCCCAACGGCCAAAGTGCCTTAGAAGAAGGACAGAGAGCAGGTGGGCCTGACAACCTCAGGCCACAGAGGCACCTGGTCACCTCTGACGATGCAGAGTGCTGAGCTGATACCCAGGACAAGTCGGGTGGACCACTGAGTAGCAAAGAAGGTCCCCTGTCTGGATTCTACAAACCTCTAGGCAAAACTATTGCACTGAATAAGGAATCTGTAAACTTAAGTGTCACCCTAGGATAAATAGGAGATTGGGAGAATTCTGAATTGACTGGGTTGAACCTAAAATTGACTGAGTTTAATTCAAAGTGATTGAATATCAAGGTTACGTTTCTTTCTTTTTCTTTTTCTTTCTTTTTTGCTTTTAGCAGAAATAAGGATTTAGAGCTATTTAATGTCTTGCCATAGAAAAAAAATAACATTGCGTTTTTGCACCACTGAATTATGTGATCCATCTCTGAGAAGAGTGACATCCTCTCCAGGAATGGTTAGGAGCAGGGGCTATGGATGAAGACCCAGTGACATTTCTCAGCACCTCCCACCCACTCTTTACTAGCCACAGGAGCTCAGGGAAGTCATTCATTGATTCTCTGCCTTCCTTTCTTGTTTGGGAAAATCATGGGAAGAACAGCAGCTCACTTGTTACCTGAGAATTCAGTGGGCTCCTCTGTACAGCACTTGGCAGCATCACAGAAGGCAGTCAGCTCATCACCTGACTCCAGGTGGCATACTTCCATCATGTTCTGTCAGCAATGCTCCCCAACATGGTAGTCCTGCCGCTGTGGCTGGCAGGTAGTCTCAATAATGTCGGCTACTATCACTTTAAGTATCATTACTGAGTTCATGTTTCATCACATTCCCTGGAATGTCCTCCCTGCTCCTCCAGCCTGGATGGAGTGCTTATGAGCGAGCACCTGTGAGGTCCCTAAGAGCCCTGTCGTTTGTCTCTTTGTCTCACCCACTAACCTGTGAGCTCCGTGAAGGCAAACATCATGCCTCTTGTTCATCTGTCCTCAGGCCAAGTAGAATTTAGGGAGCATATGCACATGCCTGAGTGAGCACAGCCATTACATAAAGAGGGGGCATGTGAGGCCAGGCCTTCCGATATTAGAGCTCATGACCTTCTTATCACACATTGTGGGGTTTTGAAAATAATAAAGAGGTTGCTAAGACGGGGCAACCAGCTGGGAAAAGGACCAAGATAGGTAGTGTATTTATTTCTTATTGCTGCTGTAACAGATGGCCACAAATTTGGTATATTTAAACAATGGGAATTTATGTTCTCATGGTTGTAGAAGCCAGAAGCAGTATCACTGGGTTAAAATCAAGGTGTTGGCAGGCCTGTATCTGTTCCCTGCCTCTTCCTGCTCTGGTGGCCATGGTGTTCCCTGACTCGTGGCCTCATCATTCCAGTGCTCAAGGCCAGAATCTTCAACCCCGCCCGCCCCCCCCCCCCCCACATCTTCACATGGCCTTGTCCTCATGTGCATCAAATGTCCCCCTTGCTCTTCTCCTGTAAGGACAGTCATGCTTGCATTCAGGGCCTACCCAGATAATCCAGGATAATCTCAAAATACTTTAACTTAATCACATCTACAGAGATCCTTTTGTTCTGAAAAAGGTAACATGTACAGGTTTGAGGAATTAGGGCCTGGATTCTATAGGAGTATTATTCAGTGCCTATAGTAATAGGCACTTTCTGTACCATTACCTGCACTATTTTTTTTTTCCTTCCTGTTTCAATGTGGAAGGAAGCAGCAATGGCCGCATTCCAAGGAAATTTCCTGGGATCATGTCATCCTGGGGCCCTGGGAAGAAAGGCTGTGACTGACTTTCCTGGGCATTCCTCCCTGAAAAGCAGAGCTGCCTAACTGCAGGCGGTCAAGGTACAAGCATTCATTGTGCGTCTTCCACGAATGTGACATTGACTTGGGTGTGTGCGGGAGATGAAAGGATGACAAAACAAGAGGAGGCTCCATCTTGAGAAGAAGTGAAAGGGAAGATGAAACTCAGAGGCACACATTTAGCTACTAATCAACAAGTGCTTGATTAAAATCCCAGGAATTTTAATTAAAATCGTTGGAAAATAGAACGTGGTCCCATGGAAATACCAGCCAAATGTCCCATCCTCCCAGGTGATTCTGGCGAGCACCGTCCGCGAGGCAGTGAAAGCCGCCTTCAGCAAACCTCTGCAGAAAGTGCAGGTGACAGCTCTCAGTTCTTCTTGGCACTTCTGTTTCTGCTAAGCTAGAGCTCGAAATAGTTATCTCCATGGGACTGTGGGGACACGTTTGTAACTGGGTTGTCTGGATATTTTTCAGAATTGATGCTGAATTAGAAAAGACTAGTAGTTGATTTGGGGTGAGTATTTATATACTTTCAAAATCTTATTTGTAACTTTCCCTGTCATCTTCCTGTCATTTATTTTCAAAGCAAATTTAGAATTGGTTTTGAAAATTATTGGTGCATATGAAAACCATGCACGTGTACATTTTGCAGACTTAGTAGAACTACAAAAAAAAAAAAAAGAGAGGACTATTGTATGTTGTTTTTAAATATTAAAGCATACTCCCAAATAAGCCCATAATAATAATCACTGTGGAAGAGGTTTTAGTATGGGATGGGTGTGTTTTGGCTAGAGTCATTGAATTTCTGTTTCTAAAAGTAACATTCTGAGACAATGTCTTCTATTACATAAAAATCCCAGGCCGCCCCTGCTTCTCCTCACTGCACTTCACTTCTCAGGTACTGCCGCCTGAAAAATGTCTCTCTCACTTCATCCTGCCTCTTCTCACCCTTCAACAGCTTTCTCTGGCCACTGCCCATGTCCAACAGGAGAGCACAGCAGTGCTTTTAAATACGAGAAATCTGCCTTATGAATCTTTGGTTTACTATTAAACAACTACAATTGTGTAAGAATAGTATTCAATTTGGAGCTTGATGTATCTGATGGGTATTTGTGAAGTTCAATGTCAAAACTTAGGATGCTGCTGGGGGGAAGAATAGGAGGGGCTATTTAAACTGGCTTCTGGGGCACAAAGGACAACTGACTGAGACCCAGTGACAGGACCAAAAGCAGAAGCTGTCCATCACACTTGCATTCTGCTGGAACAATTACCCACAACTTAGAAATGAGACAAAGGATGACTGTATGTCCTTTAAGGCCACACTGAATACTGAAGGGACACCTGACTCCCTAGGGCAGTGATGGCGAACCTCTGACACGCGTGTCAGTGCCATTTCTGATGACACGCGGCCACATGCCGAGGATGAAACATTTATGTTATTTAAACTATAAATATCGCGAAATAATGTTTTTTCCTCAAAGGGACACACTACCCGAGTTATGCTTAGTTTTTTGGCGATGTTTGAAACACCGAGCTCAAAAGGTTGCCCATCACTGCCCTAGGGGAATGTAACTGGTTTGCACAATCCATTGAGGTGGAGGTAGTTACAATCGTGTGAAACTGATAATGTGTGATGCTTTTTTTTTTTTTTTTTTTTTCTGAAACAAGATAGCTCGCCAAAGGGTGTGCTTTCATTGCTCTAGGGCACATCCACCAGTTAGTGGCTAATTTAGTAATCTTATTTTAGTGTTCCTCCTGACCACAAAATTCCCAGGTTTTCAAATTCTCCTTTTGAACTGGTGTTATCATCCTTCTGTTTTCCTTATTCGTGAGCCAAATAAATCTTTGGCATGGATTTACTGTATGTTGTGTGCCATTTTTAAAAGTTTTTTGAAAATTACATTTCGCACCTGTTACCAGTCCACTCTACCTGCACTGAACTATGACCTCACTCTATTTATATATCTCTCAATACCCTTGTGAATGGCTTGGTCATATGGTGGTGTGTGTTTGTTAAGAGCATTACATTCTTCAATGTAAACATTTAAAATATGGCACAATTTTGTATCTCTGTTTTGACATTAAAATTTTTTTTTAATATATGAGGAGTCCCCCAAAAAATGAAAGAGGCCTCTCCTGTTGTGTGAGAAGCCCTGGTTGATCACCGCCTACTGGAATGTGCCCCAAAATGGGAGAAATTATTTTCTTATTGCTAAATTGTGATGGAATTTTAAAGACTTACTGAGCAGTGAGAAACATTAACACATACTCCCCTTTACTTTTCTGAAATAAGAAGTTAAAGATTCTCTTAAGCCTTTACATTTGATTTTTTTTATGTCACCCTCACAGTCTGGGTATCATTAACACCTGACTTCAAAGACATAGGCCAAAGGCATGACCTCCCTCAAAGGGATTCTAGAGAAAATTACTTCTTGAAAATGACCCCAAGGAATTTTGGGAGCTGAAGATTGAGACCAGAGATTAGAGAACACCTTCTAGGGCTGTCCTTGATAATACTAAACTTTGTGTTCTTGGCAGGAGCCCCCTAGATCCAAGCAGTGCATCACCTGTATGTACAGCAGCTCTGGATGGGGGCTTACAAGAATCACAGATTCAGCATGTCTAAAGCAGAACTCATGATGCTCTCTTTCTTGTCTTCCCCACTCAGTCAATAGTCCCTATTTTCTCATGACAAATTTGGGAGTCAATCTTAAAATACCCGACTCTCTGATGCAACCCAACCAGACCTTAATGATTCTACCATCTAAATATCACTTGAATTCATCCACACCTCCCCATGACCATTGTTAACAGTTAAGGTAAGACAACATTCCTGATGACTTCAAAATGCATTCTGTTCTAAGACTCTCTGAAATTAGTGTGTCATGACAGTGTGCTGAGAAAATTGTAAGCTGTAAGAGGTTTAAGGATGAGGCTATTTTCTTGATACTTGAGACTAGAATTCCTGGCCCCAGAAACAGCTTTTGATAGCACAATGTGATGAGCTGATTCTGGTATTTCAACAAAATAAAGAAAGGTTTCCCATAGCTGTGGGCCTGTCTCACACCCTCCAAATGGTCAGTAAACATTAACCTACTCAATTCCTGCTTTGGAGAGGGAGGCCTGTCTAGGCCCTTGCTTCATATAAATCCCCAGCCCTCTCATACTTAGATGTCAAGATTGAGTGTAGGAACATCATTTTCTCCATGCCTTAATCAAACCCACTATCTGCCACATGTGTCCAGATCCCAAACAAGCCCTGCTGTACCCCACCAGGACCTGTTACCAAGACCCAGAGAGCTCTGTTCTCCTCTTCTTCTACTTACTCTTCATGACTGGCTTTTAGACTTAAGGGACTGTCCCCACTGAGTAAAGATGACAGTGTTTTCATTGCATTTCCTAACATGCTGGGACCAGATTTTCAGCATTATGCCAGACCCTTGTGACAGACATGCAAGTTAGCTTAGATCCAAGGGACCCTGATCTGTAAGAAATTATGGGGAATTATAGCTAATCACTTGTAGGAGAACACGTTTTATGTTGAAAATATGACTCATGGCTCTAGGGTGGGCAATTTAGCCAATCTCTTCTCCCCTTAGTACAGCTGATTGAGAGAGCCTGGATCCTGCAGTTCTAAAATCCATAGATGCTTAGAAAGAGGACCAAATTCTCCACGCTGTAAGAGAAACCAGCATTTACATCTTCATAGGCAACTATGGTTATGATTTTAGAGCTCAATTTAATATTTGATGGACCCTTGAAAAATATCACCTGTGCTTTTTTATTGAAAAAAACGATTATGTTGCTCTCTAGCTGTGCTCTGGAAATATTTCTGTCTGACAACAGATGGAATTTGATTGATCTTCATGAGAACAATTTCTATAAACCCTAATTGCTTTGATTTAACACTATGGCTTCCAAATTCTTTCAGCAATGGGACTCCTGTCTCAATCAACCACCCATAGCCGTTTCCTGACATATTCTCCTACCCTTTCTTCCTCACTCCTGCCTTTACTCAAAATGAATGACCCCGTTACACTAATGGGGAAATTCAGGCTTGTGGCTAGTAAGTTGTGAAGCCAGCAATTGAACACATATGCGTTTCCAAAGGATATATTTTTTGCTATCTCCTGGAATGAGTTATCTATAAAATTCTTCCTCCACCAAGATTCTATCCATTTAATTTTTTTTATTCTCTATTTATTTCAGCCCATCCATCTATTTCCCACCCCCACTCCCCATATCACTTCCACATTAAGCCACATTTTTTGCTTGTCAGAAGGAGCACACTGGCCATTATGGTTCCTCTTGTAGGAAACATAATTCTCCCCAAGGCAAAGGTAGGTCTCTTAACAGAAGAGGAGACTGGTTGTGTTCAAGGTGATGAGAAAGGAATGACATTATGTTTCTAAGTGAGTTAGCCATGAACTTGTATATATGTGGGTATATAATTTTCACGAATACAGCGAAAGGTCTGAGCGAATAAACACAACATTATTAACCTTTCTTCCTGGGCTGGGGGGAAGTGGGGTGGGCTTAGTGTAGGTTATCTGTACTGTATTGTTATGCACATCTTTAATGTTTGAATGGCTACAGTGAACACAGTCACCTTCAAAATCAAAATCTTGACATATTAGAAAAATGTTATAAGACTAAAGATGATCCAAAAAATGCTGGAATCCTCTTCAGAGTTTTATGTGTCTGTATGCTTATGTGTTTGCTCTGAAGCAGTACTTGGATCCCTTAGGTGTGCGAGGATCACGGGGGAACTGGCTAAAAACCCTAAGGTCTGGGCTGCTCCCCAAATTAATTGACACTGATTGTCTTGAAGTGGAGCTCGGGGCGATCCTTATGCAGAGCAGGCACTGAGAACCACACTCTAGCATGAAGAGCGGTCATGGTGACCTGCTGTCAAGAAGTCTTCCAGGAGAGGCAAAGTCGAGAAAGAAACCCTCAGATCGAATCCCGTGCCCTTACTGTCTCACTCCCCCTCAGAGAGTAGTTGCAGACATACTCCTTGGTCCAATAATAAGCAACACATTGCCAGGACTGCCCAGATTCAATGCAAGTCATTAATTTCTTTTGCAAACATTTATGAGATACCTACTGGGTATATGGGCACACCCATTGCATGGGTACTATTGCAAGGTCCATTGCAGGGCTCAGAGGTCACCCACGGGTGATGGGGTGATAGTGTGTATTGACGTCTTTGTAGAAGCTGGTGTCAGTTTTCAAGAGGCTCCAGGAGTCTTCTGGGAAGGATTTTGAGGCAGGCAAATTTGGCGCATGGGCTAGAGAGTTGGAGTGATTACGACACAATCCTGTCACTCCATGGAGTCTGCAGCCCAACTGGAGGAATATGCAATGAAAAGTGAGCCAAGACTTAAAGATCTTAATATTGCAAGGCCCCAGCAACACTGCCCAGCAGCTCCCATAATAAAAGGAAATAGGGACCAGGGTTTTGAACCAGTAAACACACAGGATTGGGATGGCTTCTGACGACAGAAAGGGCCTATAAGAACAGCCTCTTAGAGGAAATCATCATCAGCTGTGCTGTTGGGAGAAGTGACTCAGAAGTGAGTACCCTCGGTGTCAGCATTGTCACCTGTGCATCAGCAGCCTCTGCTACATCCTAGGGACAGGAGGCATCGGCATGCTAATCTGCTGCCACAAGAGTTGGTTCATGGAGCACACGTGCGACACTGCCTGGGAAGCTTCCAGAAGTATGTGTCAGAAATTTGAGTTGGGAACAGAACTATAAAAATACTAGTAGTTTCATCATTGGCCTGATTCAATTATGGGCCCCCCTCCAAAATAATTACACAATGTGCCAATCGCCCTTCACCAGCTTAGAGCTCTGAGTGCTAAAATAGACACACCTGCAAGACCTGGGGGAGCAGGGCAGGCAGGCAGAGGGTAGCATGATGGAATCAAGACAGGAGGTGTGCCCCGGGGTGGGGGTTAGGGAGAGGGGGGAAGAAGGTGGGTCTGCACGATGCAGGAGTTGAGTGGAAATTGTTTTGTCTCTGTCACAACCCACCATTCCCCAAGGATATCAGGGAATCTCAGGGCCTGATCTCTTGGAATTCACCCATCCGCCTGGGGGTCTGAATGACCCTTGATGAGGTGGGGAGCTCTGGTCAGTGTGTTGTCTGAGAATGTATTTGTGGTTTCATCTGAGTAGAACTTCTAGTTACCAACCTGTACCAACAAGAAGAGAATTTGTTACCAGCTACACTCCAAGCCCAAGGTTCAAAGCCCCAAATATTTATGAAAGAAGTCTAATGCTGCTTCTATTTTTTTCTCCTTCTTTCCTAATGTCTCTGCTTGGTCCTCATGTTTTTCTTATTTGTGATGTACCATTTGCCTCCAGCTTTGGGTCTTCAGTCAACAAGGCCCAGGCCAATTTATGGGGTTTATGTTGCAACTTTTTTTGTGTGGAAAAAAAAAAAAGGTAAATGTGATTATGCTCAGAAGACGAAAGAATCAATCTGCTGTCTTATTTTTGTGAGTTTTGCAATCTTATGTTTCAACCACTCTGAAGGAAAATTCAGAGCAAAAAGAAAAACACCCAAAGATACCAACTTACCTTTTACCTCTATTTCTGCACACTCAGTGATCTTACAGCTAGAAAGAAAACACAGCAGCACTTGGCAAGACGTGTTTAAAATATAGATATATTTCAGTAAAATGTAACTATGGTTAAATCATGTGAACTATGTCTTTTTAAGGTTTATTTAAAAATAAATAACAAAACATGGTTGTAAAAACTAAAGTCTATTCTACATGTTTCAATGGAAGTATGATAACAATGTAATTATGCTATTAACAAAAACTTTACAGAATTTACCAAAAATATTAATTTCTCATGAAAAGAGAAACAAAGCCTAGGAATAAGACCCAAGATCAGAGTTGTATGATGAGCGTCTCATTTGCTTCCTTTTTGTGCTTCTTGGAGACTCTTTGTGCAACTTCATTTAAGGCCCCCTGTGGACATGAAGTACCATCCAAAAGTCCCTCTGGCCCACTATCTAGGCTTTGCTCTGGGTTAGACTAGCCTTGATCTACCAGTGGGGCCAGTTTTGTGTATGTGGCAGTGACTAAGAGTAAAGACCTATGTTTTTCAATCAGCTTGCTTTCCCTTTTACAAGGGCTTGGATGTTACTGGACCATGAATCCTACCCAGAGAATAAGAAGAGATATTAGGAGAGAAGGAGAAAAAAATAGAAGAAGCATTGGATTTCTTTCATAAATATTTGGGGCTTTGAACCTTGGGCTTGGAGTGTAGCTGGCAACACATTCTCTTCTTGTTGGTGCAGGTTGGCCTTTCCCATGCTGATCTCTTGCCTGTGGAGCCCAATAGATCTCACTCTTTGCTGTTCCAGATTATAACTTGCTCTCTTATATATTACATACACTGTTCTCCACAATCTATACAAAATGATAAAGGGAAGCAGGACACATAAACTTACCCTGGCATAGAAACAGTATAATTGGCATGGGTCCCCAGCCTAAAATAAAAACAAAAAAACAAGAGAATGGGGAAGTACAAATTTTAACTAAGATTGAAAAACAACCTCCAGCATTCCCCCAGCTACAACTTCATTAGCTATAGGTCTGTGGTGGCCCTTGAGGGCGATGTAACATTTTCCCGGGTTGATAGGAATGTTTGTGAATTAGTATGTATAAACCCAATAACTGTACCCTACTTATGACATTTTCTTCAGCAAAATTCTTATATAAATAAATCTCTTCTAGAGAGGTTTTCTGAGGCAATTCCAATATGGGCATTGATTCACTTGGGAGGAAATGGAAGAGATAAAGGGAAAGACCAAGTCCAAACAATGTAGGGATTTTCTTTTTAAAGAGTGTGATGAGACAGGGAAATATGAGGTCAGCTATTCCTTAGCCTTGGTCTGAATGCTCACTGTGACTAGGGAGGGACTAGGGGTGTGGAGCTGGCTGTAAGTTGGTGTCCCGTTTTCAGATGCAGTGACAGGTCATTGCCCTGAGCAACAGCTACATGACTCATGGGTAGGGAAGGGCGTTTTAAAAGTCTCCAAGGTAGAAGAGAGGATTGGTTCAATAGAGAAACCCCCAACTTTTTCCATCAAGAAGCCAAGCTGCTCTGTGTCTGTAGGGTAGGCATAGCACAAAAAATGTGCATTAAAAACTTTGGGTTAACAACAACAACAACAGAAAGGTGTCAGAATGTTGAAAGGAGAAAGAGACACTAATACTCCTATGAATTTATCATCAGTAAAAAGGCAAACTGAACTTCCCAGACTTGATTTGAAACCTAATGGGAGGAAGAACTTAAAAGTATAGAGCAGAAACTCATTGTGCAGGATATATGATTACTGATGTGAGATATGTAGGAGATATGTAGCGTGGCATTGATATTACATAAATTTAGGGTGCAATTTGTGTCTCATTTTGTACACATGAAATAATATCAGGAGCTCTTTCTCTGGACCAACTCTGAGTGGCTCGCCTCTGATGCATCTGAAGCCCTGCTCACATGTATGTTCAGTTTCCTCCCTACAAGAAGAAAAAAAGGAATGGAACCAAATGCAATTTTAAAAAAACTACATACAACTTTTGGCGTGGGACCTGGAAAATTTGAGTTCCAATCCCAGCTCTGTCACCACCTGACTGTGTACCACCTGACTGCACGTCTCTGAGCCTGCAGTTGCTTATTTTTAGAACGGACAGGTGGAGCTAGTGCTATAGGAACCTTCAGCTCTTACACGATAAGATTCTTTTCAAGTATACATTTTCATTTCTTAGGACACCTTGATGCCCATCACCTTCCTAAAACACCCTAAATCACCAATACTCTTCTGTGTCAAATTCCTCTGAATTATCTTCTCTGATTTCAATTCCCTCCCCCCATCTCACAGGCCTATTCTGAATACAGCATTTGTTATTCTTTGCATTTTCTTTATACTTTAGTTACATATGTATGTTTGTATCTCTAAGCAATAGAGGTTTCCCCCACTATCCGAAAGTAGAGCGTTCCTATGAAACTTTTTATAAACCAAAATGGCATTAAACAAAGAAGCAATTACCATTATTTATATGGAAAAATGTTGAGCATTCCAAGATCCTAAAAATAAGCTACTAAATCATACCAAATAATGCATAAATATAAAATAACACTAAAATATAGTAAAAGCAGGAATGATATAAACTCACAGCCTGTATAAAGTAGACATAATGTTTGTAAAATGTTTTCACTTATTAAAAAGACTGACTGACTTCTCCTTAAGTATATGATAATGGAACACCATGCTTTATACAGCCTTGAATCCACTCAAGCCATAGACATTCCATTTTACCCACTATTGGATACTGACTGAAAGAGACCACTTGGCTATTAGCAGAACCAATAGTAACTTCCAAAGCTCTCAAGATTTGTTCTGTGTGAAAATAGTACAGACAATGGACATAGGCAACTTCAACACACACACACACAATGTCATTATTTCATTCAGCACAATCTAAACACTTACTTATCAACAATTTTATACTAAGTGTTAACAATCTCATGAGCTCTCTTAGGCTTTTCTGATACTTTAGGATACATCTTGCTGATGGATACACAGAACAAATCGAGATAAAGCACGGATGCTCATAAACACAGTTCAAAGCCATGGAGGTTTGATGCTGAGATGCTGAGTGTAGTTCAGGGAAGCTCAGCATTTAGATTGTTTTCCATTGTTTGCTATTTTCCACGTTAATATTTTGGTAGATGTAGACTTGCATACAAAGGTATATTCTTAGGAGTATATACCTAGGAATGGAATTGCTGGTCTCAAGGTACATGCGTGTTCAACTCCAGTAGACTACTTTTCTGAATTGTTTTCTAAAATGGTTGTGTCAACTGATATTCTCACCAGCAGGATATAAGAGTGCATGAATCTAGGAAGTGAGGCTCTGCTATGGCTTCTCCTGATAAAGTAATATAGTCCTTCCTTCATTGGAGGTGAAACATTTTGTCTTGTTTATAGGGTGACAGTGATGGAAAATGGAAAAGAATTAATATGGTTCATTTATTCCACAGATATTTGTGAGCACCTACTAGCAAGTTTTGATGATCAAGACAGTTCTGCTCTTATGGAACTAAACCACACATGCATTTATAAAGTGTCTCCTTTGTCCAGGGACTTTATTGCCTATTATTCTCATTTATTTATTGCAATAGCCATTTGAAGTAAATATTGCCAAGTCCATTTTACAAACGGGGGAACTGAGGCACAGAAAGAGCACATAACTAAGAATGGGAATGGATCAGAACCTAGGCATGACTGCAAATGCCCCATCCATGCCCCTGTTTGGTCCTTCCCCACTGGTTGCCTGAATGCCGCTGCACAGGTTGCGAAAACCAGTCTATGTGCTGGACTTACCATGGGATCTAGTGTGAGTGGAAAATGCAAAGCCGTATGCTTGCCTGCCTTTCAGGTTGAGAAGTCCGGAAATCACCAAAGAGGGAACTGTTCTCTAAAACTCTCATATCTGGAAATATTTTTAAACTCTTGGGAAGAGTTCTTGTCTCCTCCCTGCTTTCTTTTGGGAGAACTCATGTGTGAGCATGGAAGTCTGGGTTATGGTCTCTGAGAAATAATACACACTCTTACCCCACAGAGATATGAAACTGCAGGTGCTGAAAATATCAAGTTCTAAAGAGTTAGAGTCTTGAGGTTTTTGTGTATTTTTTTCCTACAACATCTTGAAAGTATTTTCTCTGTGTCAACTACATAGTCTAATCCTAAAAGAAAGATCTTGATATTTGGAATATACAATGCGCCTCTTTCCCTCAGCAAGGTGTACAATGAATTCCTTATGTTCTGGAGTAAAATGGTGGGGCAGAAAGTGTCCCCAGGTCCCCAGAGCTTCCAGGCACACAATAAGCATGTTTATCTTTTCATTTTCAGAAGCAATCATTGTACACCCCTGCCTGCAGGAGAATGAGTAACTGTGATTTCTTTCAATTGTTTTCCCAAAGAGAGAGTAAATGAAGTCATCAAGCCATCTGGTTGACCTTCAGCAGTCATTTACTATATTCATTTAGCAGATCTATGAGTAAACTGGAATAACAAGTAAAGAGCTAACACAGGAATAAGAATCCTGGGACAAGTTTGTGTTAAAAGGTTAAAATTTATAAAAGAAGGAAATGGGAAAAGGGAATATAGCTTCCTTATACCTCACACTCTCCTTTGTCTGCCTGGGTTTTGCCATCTGTTCTGCAGTCCTGGTTCTTAGTTCTGACTACTCCTGGTGACAGGTAGTTTATATACCTCCTGACCCTTGGGGAAGTGGGAAAGAGGGAACCAAATTCTTGGGGAGCACTCTCTCTCTCTCAAAAAACAGGCTTTTGCCTCTCAGAGGCTGAGGAGCTGCCCTAAATCAAAGAATTTTTGACAGATAGCTGAAATTCAAACTACAGGGCCGCCAGGCTTCTACTAGTAAATCCTTGTTCCTCACCCCTCTCAACTCCCCATCATGGAGATCTAACCAGTTCATTAAAAACAAAAATAATGCTCAGCCAGTGTTGCTCAATGGTTGAGCATTGACCTATGAACCAGGAAATCACAGTTCAATTCCTAGTCAGGGCACATGCCTGGGTTGTGGGCTTGATCCATAGTGAGGGGCATGCAGGAGGCAGCCAATGGATAATTCTCTCATCATTGATATTTCTATCTCTCTCTTCCTTTTCCTCCCTCTCTCTTAAATCAATAAAACGTATTTTAAAAAATATCAAATTAGAGCAAGACACACAAAACCAACACACCAGCTCATGGGACCTAGGGCAGCAGAAGTGAGCCACAGTAAAATCACCCCTTCCCAATGTCTCTCCATCTCCTCTGATAGTGTCCCTATCTTCTAAGGACACCTTATTTGTAGGCTATTAGATAAGAGAAGATCTGTGATTAGCTGGATGTGAATATGCCTACAGGAGGGACACCTCAGAGCTATATTCCATGTACCATCATCTGACTACACAGGTTTAGGGAACAAATCCTAGACCCTGCCCTTCATCTACCCTCTACATTAATCATTTTAGCTCTTTGGATCGTCCTTTAGGATGCTGTTAAAACAGATTTTTCAGAACCTTAATCTAGCCATTAATTTAGCTTTTAGGCTTCCTTTCCTGGAGAAAGTGGCCTTTAGCAAGTGGAATTTGGGTGAGGAATTTTACCTTTAATTATTTGGATGCATAAAGTTTTATAACTACACAGAATTCTTTCTTAGAGTGTGGGAAGAGAGGATAATGGGAAGACATTAAGACTGTAGCTGAGATTTTAAAGTTGAATAGAGATTTTAAGGCATAAAGCTTTTCTGGGCCACTCAAAACATAGAAGAGACTACCTAATTCAACTAGACATGAGGCTGACCCTGGGTTATACAATTTTTCAGGATAATAGTCTGTTATTCCAGATGCCCAGAATGTTTTCCCAGATGTTCCAGTATGTCAAGTAGGAGATGTGCCTGTTCCTCATACTATCTTTGACTTTTACATATGGAGGAGGTAGGACAGAAATTAAATTTATTAATGACTGGGATACATTGCCCAAGTGTCCCTTTAATGAAAAAATTTTTGCCCCACCTGCTAGGAATACTTTCAACAGAAAGCCTTCATCCAGTAGTATTTTCAGGTCTTCTTCCCCTAGAGAGAGCCCTGTGGCCTAACTCATGCCCCTTCCTATGGTGTCCCACCTCCATGTCTGGTCAATATGGCTATATAGAAGCCTGGCCCTCTTAGGCCAACTCTCATGGGTTATCTAGCTTCAGAAACCCTAGGGGTTTGGCCAAGGCTGTTGTTGGGCATGCAGGTAGCTCAACTTTTATCTCTGGCCAATATTTCTTCTTCAGTCTCCCTTCCCTAAATATTGACCCAAAGAACATACTATATAATAAAAGCCTAATATGCAAATTGACCATCACTCCAACACACAAGATGGCTGCCCAAATGTGGTCAAAGATGGCCAACCCCATGTGTACAAAAGATGGCCACCACAAGATGGCCAGCAGAGAAGGGCAGTTGGGGGCAACCAGGCCTGCAGGGGAGGGCAGTTGGGAGGGACAAGGCCTGCAGGGGAGGGCAGTTGGGAGGGGACCAGGCTTGCAGGGGAGGATAGTTAGGGGTGACCAGGCCAGCAGGGGTGGACAGTTAGGGGTGGCCCGGCTGGCAGGAGAGGGCAATTAGGGATTATTGGGCTGGCAGGGGAGCAATTAGGCGTCGATCAGACTGGCAGGGGTGTGGTTAGGGGGTGATCAGGCTGGCAGGCAGAAGCTATTAGGGGCAATCAGGCAGGCAGGCAGGCAAGTGGTTGGGAGCCAGCAGTCCTGGATTGTGAGAGGGATCCCAGATTGGAGAGGGTGCAGGCTGGGCTGAGGGACCCCCCCCCCCCCATGCACGAATTTCATGCACCGGGCCTCTAGTACTCTAATAAGTATCTTTCATACTAATCTCTATAACAGTAGATACAAGGAATGGTCTGGGAAAGTAGGTTCTAAGACAATAGCTAGACTACTGTCCTTAATAGAATGAAAGGCCCGTCACTAGTGGTAGGAGAAGTTCAAATAATCCCTTGCACAGATAGCCATAAAATTGTTAAAAACTTCACTATGATGAATTTGGATAGCATTAACTAGTGAAGACTTTAAGAAATTTTGGGGAAATCTTAAGTATAAAACTTGGTGGCTATTGCTAAGTTAAAGCTCTAGGGAAGGATTAGAAAAAGCTGCACTGCTGGTGGGAATGCAGACTAGTGCAGATACTATGGAAAACAGTATGGAGGGTCCTCAAAAAATTAAAAATGGAACTGCCATTTGACCCAGTGATCACACTTCAGGGAATATATCCTAAGAATCCCATAACACCAATCAGAAAGAATATGCACCCCAATGTTCATAGCAGCATTATTTACAATAGCTAAGATATAGAAAGAGCCCAAGTGCCCATCAGTAGATGAGGGATAAAAAAGCTGTGGTACATTTACACATGGAATACAATGTAGCTGTAAAAAAGAAGGATCTCTTATCTGTTTGTAACAGCATGGAGGGACCTGGACATTATTATGCTAAGTGAAATACACCAGTCAGAGAAAAACAAGTATCACAAGATCTCACTCATATGTGGAATCTAATGAACAGTGTTTCTCAGTGGTTAGAGCATCAGCCTGTGCACCGGAGGGCCTCAGGTTCAATTCCCAGTCAAAGGCATGTACCTGGTTTGCAGGTTCCATCCCCAGCCCCAGTCAGGTGCATGCAGGAGGCAACCAATCCATATGTCTCTCTCACATTGATATTTCTCTCTTTCTCCCTCTGCCCACCTTCCACTCTCTCTGAAAATCAATGGAAAAAATATCCTCAGATGAAGGCTAAAAAAGGGGGAGGGGGTCCAGAGGTATGGATACATGGAATAGACTGAGAAACCTGAGAGGGGAGGGAGGTAGGAAGACGGGAAGAGATTAACCAAAGAACATATGTGCAGAGCCCATGGACACAGAAAATAATGTGGTGAAGGGCTAGGGTGGGGTGGGGGTTGGATAGACGGGGGTAAAGTGGGGAAATGGGGGACATCTGTAATACTGTCAACAATAAAAAAATTATAATAAAGTTTATTCTAAAAAAAAGATAAAAAGCTGAGAGCATTAATGGCAAGTTCAGTGTGAAAGCCATAGGATCTCTGGCATTTTACAAAGAGATTCTCATGTCCTCAGAGAAAGGGCACAGAGATCTGAGAACTGGGTACAGGACTTACTTTCCAGAGTAGTCCTACTCCAAAGAATGAACTCCCAACTCACACACTAGAAAGGGGGCACCAGCACCAGTGGTAGTGATTCTCTTGGGCCAGAGCTGATAGTAGGACAGACCTGTTAGAGTTAGGCTTACTGATAGCAATGGGGAGAATAGGATCCTAAAATAATAGAGGCCGAGTAGCCACGTTTAACCATCAGAAGCCAGAGGAACACAATTATATTATTGAGTGGCTAGGTTGGGCCTTACCTGAAGAGAGTTATGGGGATGGCTGATGGGATATAGCATGCTCATGGGGCAGAATAGATGGGAGGCTAACAAGGATACTGTCAATTTGCACCATTAAAAATATAAAGGATATAAGAAATGACAGCCCATCACATATACCATAATCTATTGAATAAAAGCAAGTCACAGGTTGTGCCCACACTCAAGGGAAAGATAATATACTGAGGATAAATATGGGGTCACCCTAGGGTCTATCTCCCACATTGAGTGATGATGTGAAAGGCTACCAACTTCAAGTATTCATAGCAGGAAAGGACTTTGTAGCAGGACTATAGTGCAGTGCAAACAGTCCTGCTATTTGGGTCATAGAGCCTTAGAGACCCTATGGTAATAGAGGTAAAGTACTGGGAAGAAAGGCCATGTGAGTTTGTTAATATTTGGGGCACCATAATTTGATATAGTACAACTAATAATAAGGCTTTCTTCATGCAATATTTTGATTGATCATGTGATTTTTTTTGTGGCTCACTTTTCTACAAATTCATCAAAACTTAGCAACTTTATTCTCAATGATATAATTGAAAGCAACATCAGTTGATCTTGGTAAATGTAATATCACAAATAACTTTTAATTTTGAGAGGGATCTTTCTGTTGATGCCAACATTACTGGAGCTGTGAAGGGTAGATTACAGGCTATGACAGCATTGGGACAAATTTCTGATAAATTATTTCAAAATAAGATTTTACTATATCTAAAGCATGATTCTAAATCTTTTTCTAAAGATATTTAACTCTTTATACAAATCATTTTTGTGTAAGTCTGAGTTTAATTTTAAACATAAATTTATAAGATGACATTTTAATGCTTTCTGTGACATTTCCTGTAACTTGTAGAGTTTGTACAAAAAACCCAAAAGTGACTTCATGATTTGTATATAACTCAAAATGTCTGTTATGTGGTCTGTTGCTATATCTTCAATGACAAGAAAATGTTAATTTTAAAATTGGCTTTCTTGTTAATAATTGGGAAGTTTGTATGAAACTACTGTTCTTTTTCATTGGAAGCAGCAATTTTTAAATATAATTTCTATTTTTAAACCTTTGGATTTTTACTTTCCAATTTTGAAGCAAGTTTTAAAATCAGAGCTTCAAAACTATTTGAAGAATTCTAGGAACTCCCTGATATGTTTCATTGCAATGTCCATGTGTATGCTTTCTAAAGAGTTCCAGAACCAATTTCATTGTGGGTGTGTGTCAGGGAGGAGCCGTTTCCCCGCACATCGAAACAATTCTGAGATATCAACTGGGAGACCCACAATTCAACTCAATTCTGACACTACTGGCTTGCACATAGAATCAGATTCCACGGTGAAGAGCTCAGTTCTACAAGACAACCCCCTCTCTCCAACCCCTACTGCACACACACACATATCAAATGCCAATTGCAAGTTGAAGTTGTCACCTGTGCTTCTGACTGACAGGCTATAGAGTAGAGGCTCCAACTCCCTTCTTGGGTTTAACTTCCTAGCACAACTCAGACAAACATTTTAATTACTAAATCATCAGTTTATTATAAAAAGATAGAACTCAGGAATAGCCAGATGGAAGAGATGCATAGGGCAAGGTATGGAAGCAGTGGGTGGAGTTTCCATGCTTTCTCCAGACATGCCACTCACCGCTCTCCCCAAACTCCACATGCTCACCAACTTGGAAGCTCTCCAAATCCCATTTTTTTTGGTGTGTTTTCATAGAGACTTCCTTACATAGGTATGACTGATCAAACCACTAGCTATTGGAGATTGATTTAACTCTAGCCCCTCTGCCCACACTAGAGGTCAGTGGGTGGGACTGAAAGTTCCAAACTTCTAATCATATGGTTCGTTGTCCTGGCAACCTGCCCGCACCCTTTCCAAAAGTTGCATCATCAACAAAACAGAAGACATCTTTGTTGCTCTCAGGACTTCTATAATTCCAGGAGCTCTGTGCCAGAAATGGGGATGGAGTCCAAATCTACATTTCTTATTATAAATCACAACATTACACTTTAATTTTTATAATAATTTACTGAAATGTTTACTGGTAGAGCACAGGCAGTCCCTATTTGGTGCTCAGGCCAGGGAGTTAATATATATATATATGCAGGTGCTATAGAAAAGGCTCCAGGGCTGGATGGGAAAGCTCCCAACATTGAACTCATGAGGTGTCTCTCCTTTCTTCCAGGGCTGTCACCATTGCTGCTTCTGCTACTGTTGCTGCTGCTGCTGCTGCTGCTGCTGCTGTCCCAGCCCAGGCACCCCTTGGTGTCTTCAGGGTCTTGACCTGTCCCAGGTATCCTTGTGTGCACCCAGGCAGTCAGGCCAACTGCTTGGCATGTACACTGAACATTGCCTGCTGTGTCCATGAACCTGAGCCCTTGTGTGTGCACACTGTTACCTGGTTCTCTCCCCTGTGCACATGCATACTACATTCTACCACTGGATTTCATTTACAAGGCATGAGTTCAAAAATAAAACTAGTAAGAATTTCAAGATGGTATCATCAGAACATAAAACCGAGCATGTGGCCCCTTAGGAGACTGGGGTCCTATGCGATTACACTGGTTCCATGCCTATGACTTCAAAGGAATGTCTGGGATGTCTACCATGTTAGCTACAGCTGTTGTAGGAAAACAAAATACACTAATATTAATTTCATATCATAGACTAGACATTGTGTTAGGCACTTGTACCTACACACCATTCAATTTCCACAGCTAGCCAATTAAAGTAGAGAGTTTTACCCCTCATTTTACATCTGTATAAAATCAAGACTAAGAGACTTGCACAGGGTTAGAGGCAAAGTTGGTTCTGGAACCCAGGCCTGTCTGGATTTCAAAGGCAGTACATTTCCCTCTCGATCAAGCTGCTTACTTTGTCCAAGATGAAGAGCCACTTGGAGAACACAGGAGACTGGAGGCCCTGAGGTATCTATTTGCTCATAAACAGCCCAAATTATGCAATAGTCATTAAAATAGCTACTATAAGGGTGGGTCAGAGGAGTCTTCCACCAGCCTCCTGAGCCCTATGGTTACCTATAATTAGAGCGCTTATATACTTTTTTATCTGAAACAGGATATAGATGTTATGGGACAATAGGAGTACACCAGAATGGCCATGGGGAAACAGAGAAATGCCTGCCTGATTATTGGGAAAACCGACATGGTTCTTAGGTACCAGTCTTAGTTCATACTTAGCTGGTGCCTCAAACTAAACCACACAATAAGTTGGGTTTTAAGAGAGTGGCACTAGCTTTCGTGCATTAAGTTTTTCTGAGCAAATTCAACAATGATTCTGGCCTCTTCATCACACAGCCACACAAGTTCCACTCTGATATAAACACTGTGCATTTCCCATTTGTGGAATTGTTTTCCTTTAATTAAATGAAGGAGGGTGTAGCTATTTTCAACTCTCTGCACAAATTATTACCCAGTAGAAACTGAATAATGTATTGTAAGTAGTACTTATTCTATTTATTGTACCATCTATTGATGTGGGTTGGACTTGTTCTATTTTGGAGACACTGCCATGGTAACTGGGCTTCTGACAAAGGCCTGTGTCAGAGCAGAACTTGAACATGCAGAACTTCAGTTAAGTGATGAAATAAAGAATCAACCTCAGCAGGCTCAGAAATAACAATTTGGAGAATTGTGCTTTGCTCTGCGTGTATTTGTCCATAAAGTTAGGAAGTCCTGAGAGGCAGCTCATGGGATTTACTGAACATTTACTGATCCCGAGCAAAATGGTGGAAGAAAGTCATTTCACAGTCTTGTAGCTCCCTTGTCAGAAACTGTGGCCCTGCTTCTTGTTCCATTTTGACCTGTGAGTCAGGATCATAGCTTTAGGCAGAAAGCTCAAGCTGGTGGTCAGTCATCAAAGAGCCAGCGTGGCTTTAAACTCTAAAGTTTAGAGGACTGGCCTTGAGTCCTCAGTCTTGAGATATGGCCTCTGGCCCTGCCCTTAGCTATCAGAGGGGCTTCCATGAACTGCCATTCTGTTTCACACTTACACATGTGGATGCCCTACGAGGGCCTAGGATATCTAACCTCATGTTCTTCTTGAAGCTGGTGCTAGGGGAGCCAGGGGAGGGTCCTGATGGATTCATCCTTCTCTGTGGAACCAGCAGATTCCAGTGATCCTGCAGGGTGCAGGCACCTAAGCTAGGTTGACTTTCTATAGTCCACACCTATAGAGTCTGAGGACACCCGAAGGTAAAACTCCTTTTCCTGAAGTCTTGTTACTTCTGCCCAATTTCTCACTTCTAGGGAATAACTGATAAACACAGCAGTGACCAGGTCCTGCTCTACCTTCTTCATCTCTCCCCCCTCCCGACCATCCTTCCCCTTCTCACAATCCCTCAGCTTTTCAGCCCAGGCTCAGTTTAGCTACTGAGTCAGGCTGAGGAATGCAAAAAAGCTCATGTGCCCCTGGTGGCTATGGGTCTCTCCATAGACGTTGTCCTGGGATTCAGAGACATTGTGAGACTTGTCTCTCTTCCCCTTTTCTAGTAGAGTTTTAGAGCTAAATTGTTCAGCTTTGAATTCCAGCGAGGTGGTCATGATTTCTGGAACTTTCTCAGAAGGACTAGAAAAGAAGGTTCTGGTAAACACTCTATATGGTTAGCTATGGGCGCCAGAGGGGGAGGCTGATGGAAATGGAATTATCTGTGCAAACTTCCTGACACATGGAAGAGTGAACCAGGGCATAGACAGGAAGAGGAGGAAAAATGGAGAGACTTCTCTGCTTATTAAAGAAACAGCATCTTACTTGGCTGACATAAAATTTGGAAGATTATCTAAGAATCCCAGCTCCTCATCTCAGCCATCATTTTCTATACCCAATATTTAAGAGGTAAACTTAGTACGGAAGGGCAGGCTTAGTGCCTCGTCCTGTTCTTTCAATCAATGTTCCTGCAACAAAGCACTCAGTGTCCCACCTCCTGGTCTTTGGCAATTCCTCAGAAAAAATTATTTCAGTCCTTGGCATTCCTATTGGCCCTCCCTTATCCTCAAGCCTTGCCAGAAGCCTTGACCCTCTGAGGGCTTCCAAAGTTGAGAGGCCGCTGGGTCAGAAATAACAGATGTGGGTCTTGGATTTAGAACAGACCCAGCTCTCCTCAACTCTCCCATATTTTAGGTTTTCTTTTATTAATAATGGAAATCCCACATCTCTCTCTCTCTCTCTGATCCTACCTCTATTTCTCTTCCCTCAAATATCCCACTCCCATAAGCAATAGAAACAACTGCTTTGTCACTCAACAGCTTTCTCCCTTGTGACCCTGAGTATTTCTACTCAAGAGGGTCAGCTATCATGCTAGTTCATACTTTCCTCCCTCATTTAATCAACTCTTACTCAACTTAATAAAATATTTCCTTTGTCAATGACACATTTTCTGTGGGGATAGTGGAGCAGAGTTCAAGATCATGGAGGTGTTGAGACAACAGGTGTGGAAATCTGCTCTAGCTAGAGTCATTTTTAGGTTAAAAAGAAAGCTGAATGAGATGCCCAGTGACTTGTAATCTTTTTATTTTTCTAGAGAGCAGAGTTGAAAATGAAAAAAGAAAAAGAAAAAAAAAGGTGCTTGAATGTCCACATCTGGGGCGAATATATGTAAAGGCGAGAGAGGGCATGGAGGAAGTAGGGGACTGGACACATTCCTAACAAACAAGGGAGGAAGACCAAGTTGGGGCTCTGTATTTTTAGAACACTTCCGGTCTGTGAAAGCTTGAGATGTTAATTTTAGGACCTGTGGATGTCAGCAGAGATCTTTTAAAAGAATAACTTAAGTGCCTAAACTCCCCCAAGAACAGAGAGCCGGTTTTAGAAATGGCCGTCAAAGGCAACAAAAGCGAAATGTGAAATGCGCAAATGCCTTCTACGCAGGGTGGTGCTGGGCAACCAGCTCGTTTTCCAGCCTCCCCCTTGCTGTTGCTAGGAGACCAAAGGGCTATACTTCCATCATCTCCATACTTGCTAGGAGATTGAGTAATTGGTCTCTGGATGTGCGTGTGCTGCTTCCCAAAATATCTCTTTAAAAAGACGTGAGAGGGATGCTGGAGGATGGTGGAGGGCGGACTGTGTCCCAAGAGGGCAGCGGGTTCCAAGAGCCAAGATTGGAACTAGAAGGTGGGACGCTCACATGTGGGACTGAAACAGGGAGCTGTTTATACAGTTTTCCCAACCCTGTTATTGGGGACTGAGCTCCTAAGTGAAATCTGGAAATGAGGGATAACTAAAATTTAGGGAGGGATGTGGTTTGGTTTTTCATTCTTACTATTGAAACACAGCAAGGCTAGGAGAAACATTTTAATTTTATTTTGTAGATACTTAAAATGTAAATGCACTCCATTTATAGTGCTTGATTATAGGTGTCTGTTTTGTGGGGGAAGGGAGGATGAAGGCACAAATAAGGCATGCTGTGGACACACACCCACATGTATACATGCACATATGCCCCGGGGTGTATGTGCACGCACATGCGCGCGTATACACACACACACACACACACACACACACACACACACACACACCGTGTCACTGTGGATCATTATGATCAAAATGCTTGCTTCAGCTACAGGGAGTCAATAAAATAGAACATTAAGTCCCGCAGCTGTAGTATCTCTGGAAATTAGGAAATCCGGGAGTAAGAGTGAGCACTGCCTCTAGCATGACTCTTCATGACTTTTCTGTGCCTCAGTTTCTTCATCAGTAACCTGATAGGTTGAGCATCCCCAAGGCATGCTCCAAATCTCCAACTTTGTTAGAGTATGACATATACTCCCACCTTCTCCTCCTAGCCAAGGAACAATGTCATATCATGTCTCTATGGAGTTGTTTAATTCTCTCCTTTAATTAATGGGGAAAATCCAATTGGTTCCTGCATTTTGCATTTTTTCAAATGACTATTCAATTAAGTATTGAAGAGTAGATTTGTAAGTGTAAAAACTGACTTTTAAATTTTATTATTTACCTCTTTATCACACTTTCCATGTAATACTTAACATGTTAAAAAATCAAAATTTTAGTGGCATCACTTTTGCTTTTTTTTTAAACCAAGGAAGGAGGGTGGAAGGAGGTGAGGGGTAAAGCTATATTGACACTATATTCTGATCTTATAAATGAGAACTAAGAATCTGGGGAGTTTTCCTTAAAGTCACTGGCCAGATGATTGTGTTCTAAGGATTAGAACACAAGAATTAGGAAACTTGTCTTCTAGTTCTGACTCTATCCTTAACTCAGACCCTTATCTGTAAAATGGGATAAGGGGAGCCTGTGCTCCAGTCCTCATAGGAAAGTTAGGAAGAAAAAAAAAGCCATAATAAATGTAAATGCACTTTGGAATACAGAAAGGGTGCACAGAATGTTCTGTATTCTTTGCACTGCGTGCCTGAGAAATTTATTCATTTATTCAGCAAACATCTTCTGAGATGCTGCTGCCACTAGGCCCTCATTAGACCTTCATTCACATGCCATGGTCAATGTCATCCATCGTCCATCCTGTCCCCCAGTTCACAGGGAGAATGACCTCCTGACTACTACAGTTAACTGAACTCTCAGTGACCACAGTGAATACTAGACAATCTCCTGGGCTGAACCTTTGCAAAGTGCGAAAAATGCTCTGAAATCACTCCCACAAGTATCTGTCTTATTTTGTTCTCGAATACTCCCAGTGACACAAACCTCAGACACTTTACTTCCTGTGTTAATGAATGCCAGTGCCTAATCATTGTACGAGCAGATGTTCCTTAGGAAAAACAAATAAAATTAAGGCTATCTTTAGGTTAGCAAACACCCCCACTCTTGGCTGAGTAGACAAACAAGCAATGCCTTTTACCTTGTTTTCTCTCTCTCATCAAAGATGGCAAAGCTTACTATCCCATGGAAAGCCCAAACTCCCTCCTCTTCCGTGTTTTTAACAACATCCAGGGAGATTTTGGATGGTCCTGAGATATGAGAGTAGTGGGAAGCTCTCTTAATTGTCTTGACACCACTGATAAATTATTTTTCCTGGAGAAGAGGAGACACACCTCATTTTTAATCTCTCTGATCCCTTAAAAAAGTTACTTTATCCTGTGCTAAGAATGAGTAGCATCCTGAAGAACTGGTGGGCTGATGCAACTAAAGAGTAACCAGGGAATTGTGGACTGGGCACTAGCTTTATTAGACAGAACTAGGTTCCTTGCCCTTCCTCCTGGGTACTTGGCAAGCACCCAGAATTTTCTGTAGAGGGATGGATGTGGGAGGAAGACCACAAGAAGTCATAAATGGATGCCAAGTCATAATGAACAAGAGTTTTTCTGTGCACTCCCAGGAGATTTAAGCCCATGAGAGGCATTCGTTGGTTCAGCACCAGGAAGTGCTTGCTAAGGAAGCTTTGTAAAAGGCAAATGGACTGGGACTAGGGGCTTGGGCGTCAGGGGGAGGTGTTCAAATAAATTCACTCTCACTAGTGCTAGACTCCTGGCAAGGATGTGCACAGGACTGCCCTCTATGGCCCTGTCAACCCTATGAATCTGTGATGCTGTAGGCGAACCAAGAGAGCCAGGAGAGCCATTCTATCATATTCACCCCTCTACCCCAAAGCCAGAAAGGTCACTATTTGTCTCCAAAACGTTCTGTCCTAGAACTGAGAAGGTACTAATAACTTTGTAAAGTGCTTTCTGAAAGTCCACTATAGAAAAGTTTCCTGGCTAGATCCAATTGAACAAAATAACCATCACCCAAAAGATGCTGATACTACAGATTGATTTTTATGCTTTTTCATTTGGTGTAATTTCCAGCAAGCATAGAGGGAAGTCTTCTCCAAGGGACTCTTGATATTTCTGAAGATATGGATTCTTTTTACCACCATGGTAACTCAGTTTTCCATTTGAAAATTAAAACCTAGTCATTATTATTTTCAGTCATGGTAACCTTGTTTCTTCTGAGGTTCCTAAACTACGTTTGGAAGGAAACCAACTCTCCTTTCATTTGACAATATTTGAAGTCATTTATACTAATCATTTATGGTTTCAAGGTATGAATTAGTTCAGCTGAACCTGGAGTAAAAGCCTATTAGATAGTTGAGAAATAAGTAATCTAAGGCTTGGGAGAGTTAAAATGACTTGCCGATGGTTATACCTCTGGTTTCTAAGCATCAGTATACCGTAACTACCTGCCTAATTTCTTGACCTCTTAAGCTCCTTAACATCCATCCATCTTACATTCATCAACTAACTCATTCAAAAATGTTTGAGTACCACCTATGTGTCATGACAGGAGTCATCTTAGGGAACCAAAGACACTAAAATCTCTGCTTATATAAAACTTACATATTAATTGTAGGAAATGGCCAACAAAAAGCCTATCTAATAGAAAAGCAATATGCAAATTGACCATCACTCCAACACACAAGATGGCCGCTCCCATGTAGTCAAAGATGGCCACCCCCATGCGGACACAAGATGGTCACCACAAGATGGCCGGCAGGGGAGGGCAGTTGGGAGGGACCAGGCCTGCAAGGGAGGGCAGTTGGGGGTGACCAGACCTGCAGGGGAGGGCAGTTAGGGGTGACCGGGCCTGCAGGGGAGGGAGGGCAGTTTGGAGGGACCCAGGCCTGCAGTGGAGGGCAGTTGGGGGGGACCAGGCCTGCAGGGGAGGGCAGTTGGGGGAGACTAGGCCTGCAGGGGAGGGCAGTTGGGGGTGACCAGGCTGGCAGGGGAGGACAGTTAGGGGTGACCAGGCTGGCAGAGGAGGGCAGTTAGGGGTGACTGGGCCAGCAGGGGAGCAGTTAGGTATTGATCAGGCTGGCAGGAGAGTGGTTAGGGGGTGATCAGGCTGGCAGGCAGAAGCGGTTAGGGGCAATCAGGCAGGCAGGCAGGCAAGCAGTTGGGAGCCAGCAGTCCTGGATTGTGAGAGGGATGTCTGACTGCCCGTTTAGGCCTGATCCTAGTTGGATCAGGCCTAAACGGGCAGTCAGGAATCCCTTGAGGGGTCCAAGATTGGAGAGGGTGCAGGCTGGGCTGAGGGACATCCCCTCCCACCCCATGCACAAATTTCATGCACTGGGCCTCTAGTCTCTCTATATATAAAAGCCTAAGCGACTGTCTGATGTTTGACCATCCAACCAGTAGCTATGATGCGCACTGACTACCAGGGGTCAGACGCTCAACACAGGAGCTGCCGAGCTGCGGTGACTTGGAAGGTGTGGTTTTCAGATGATGCACCCAGAACAAGAGAGGAGGGAGCCTGATTCCAGGGTGTATCACCCTAGAACCACCCTCTTGCAATCCGGGACCCCTCAGGGGATGTCAGAAAGCTGGTTTTGGCCTGATCCCCGCAGGCCAGGCTGAGGGACCCTGCCAGTGCACGAGTCCATGCACCAGGTCTCTAGTTAATAAATGACAATTACAATATTGTCATGCAAACACATGCAAATGGCTAGCTAGTACTTACAGCAGACCTGTTGGAACATCATGATGTGGGGTAAGACTCATGGTGACAGAATCAGTAACTGGTATGTGTGTTCCCAGTTCAGTTGCCCATCACTCTCTGGAATTGCACATAGCAATCTGGTAGTACTGAATTTAGTCAAGAGGGATCCTGACTTTGGGGTTTGAGGGCTTTTCATTACATGATTAAGGAATTCCTGGCCCCTCCCCTTCAGTGACCTAGGGCATGGCAGGACTTCAACTCCAGTGTATCCTGCCAGCTCAGTTTTCATGGTCACAGGCTGGGTCCAAGCTTTGTGGTTGCTCTCTATGTTATAGCAAGTTAGCAGCAGGATGATCCTTATCAGAACCCATGCTTAGAGAATCTGCAGCTGCTCTGGCATAATGGGGAGTTAAAGTCCCAGCCTTTTAATTTGATGAGGAATGCTTGATTGATTGCCTTAACCACTGGGCCATAATCGGTTTCCATGGAGCTTTCTTTGTAGAAAACATTTTCTGTGAGAACATGTAGTTCACTTTTGAACTCCTTGGATACTGATGATCTGTTATTCAAAACTATCTAGTGCTCTATCTCTCATTCTTGTACTAAAGTTCTAGGCCCTTCTCTGTCTGGCCCATTCTCTGCTGAGTCAAGTCCTAGGTCTAGAACCAGGTATTTCTATTTGGATGATTGAAACTCTGGGGCCAAGACTTAAGGTCCCTAGAACAATATTTCTCTACCCCAGCTATACATTAAAAACACCTAGATAATCCCCCCCCCCCCCAGCCCCGAAAATGCCTATGCATTGTCCCCCTTCAGGCTAAATAGAAACCAATTCTTTCAGGGTACAGCTTTGGCTTCTACATTTTTCTAAGTTCTACAAGTGATTCTGATCCACAACAAAAGCTGAGAACTGCTCTAATATTCATCTTGCCAGAAAAATAAGACCATGTGAAAAAAAAAACCCTCCACTCAAATTCAGAAAGAAAGCTTGAACAGTAAATCAGAAACCCATATTTCCTGGGTATCAATGAGACTTGGGATTCATCAGTTACTCTAAGAAAGAGAGGCACACCCAGTAATTGTTGAGATTGATTTTATCGATGAAGAATGTAGACTTAGTTAAACAGCATGATGTAAAGAAAATGAAGAAAGTGGCATTTTATACACTTGGGTTGGTATCTAAAAATCCATATCTACCATAGGAAAAAAAGCTATAGCCATCCATAGGGAGGTTGTTACGTTGTCTGCGTGGCAACTGACTTTAAATCCCTTGGTGGGTTTCTCAGGCCTGACCTCTTAGAAATTATGATGATTCCATCTTCTCACTCCATGCTGACTAACATGGTATCCATGAGCTACATATGGCTACTTAAATTGAAATTAAATAAAATTTAAAATTCAGTTATTCAGTGACACTGACCACATTTCAAGTACCAACTGGCCACATGTGGCCAGTTATCCAAGATATAAGTTGAAAGTGTCAGGTTAGGGAGGGCTTAGTCAGGAAATTGGTGCTGAAGACTACTTACTCTCTTTACCTTCCACTAATGAACACTGCAGGCATCTATAGTAATCGTTTCTAAAATATAGGCAGACAGGTAGACAGGAAAAAGGGCACACCATGCCTTATGAAAATTCTATACATTTTTAAAGTAATCATGTCATTTTTAGTCTCTCTTTTGGAGGATGTTATTTATTGTTAAGACATCATTTTTATTAAATACACTGTAGTACAAGAGACTTTCCATGTCAGGTTGAGAGAAGCTGGTCACATGATTTACAAACAAAACTTTTTATTTTTAAACATTGATATTCTGGTGTCACTTTGAAATCAGCCAAGATGCAGTGGGTCTTAGTAAAGCAATGGACCTCAAAACAGATTGCAAAACAGGAACCAGTAATTATCAGCACAGAGACGTCACATTAAAAAGAAATTAAAGCAAATAAAGAGTTCCAAATACCAGGTCACAATTTAAGGGGCAATATATCTTCAGAGAGATATTGAAATGTGTGTGTGTGTGTGTATGTGTGTGTGCACGTGTGTATGGCCCGGATATATACAAACATCTCTCCATGTACAGAAGCAAATGCAGAGAGTGTCCACATCTCTAGGCAGATTTGTAACTGACAGGTAATGATCAATGAAGGCAGGGAGCAATATTTTACCATAATTTGGTCATTTGTCAAGAGATTACATATTTAAAGTCCACATTTAATTCAAAGACCTTGCATTTAAAACATTTCCAGCAGTTTTATACATTTTTAAAGCAATAGTAAGATATACAAGCTGCAAGATGTAGGCTGTTACATTTCATTTTATGTTCTCCAATTTTCATTTTCCAGTTCAAACGTGACTATTAGCAGCTTTTATTATGCTTGCTCCAGTATGTTCAACATTCAGCCAACCTTCACTCGGGATCATTTTTATGAATGCACAGACCAAAGGAATAAAACAAACACAGACCTGGTCTAGAATGCATAGACTAAAAAAATGACATCCCATGTTTTCCCATTTCGTCTCCTGAGACGTATGGTAAGATGGCAAAATAGTTGCTTGGTTGCTGATGTGAAATTCACAGTGTTTTGCCTGCAACACATATACATATATATATATTTTTTGCTTTGCTTTGTGTTTGTGATAAATGGAGCAAAATAAATAAATAGATAGATAGATAGATAGATAGATAAATAAATAAATAAATAAATAAGAAAAGAAGAGAAAGGGGAAACATCAGAACCTAAAGATATTGAATAACCTTTGACTCGAGAAGCAGTGATTCATTCCAGCCTTGACAACAAGAAAATACCCTTCATGTACTGTCATATTTAACTACAAATACCACCCACCTCTAATTCTTTAGAATAACATTTACTATCACAACCTGGGAGTCTCTGCATTCCACAATGATGCATCGTAAAGAAATTGCTTTAACTGCTCATTTAGCCATCTGAGGAGTTAAATCACCAGCCATCCTTCTTGTGAAATTTTCTGAAACAGTGATGGAGGGCCAAACCAAAGCTCAAACATTGGAGATAAAAGTCCTCCACTGAAAGGAAAAAAGAGAGAGAGAGAGAGAGAGAAAGAGAGAGAGAGAGGGAGCAAGAGAACCGAGGGTATGTGTATGCAGTCATTTATCTAATTAGACACATAATTTAATGCTGTTGGAATTATAGAAGGTCCATTTTGTGAAAGGAAAGGATAAAAAAAAGTCTACTCCTGACCAGGGGCTCCTCTGATCGTGGTTCTTTGCCAAGGACAGACTTGTGCCCTGTTGCTGTTTGCACTCCCATCTGGATGTGGGAATTCCTCAGAGTTGCTCACCTCACTGTAGGGTCTTGGACTTCTCCCCATTGGCCTTTGAAGCACTAGGCTCCCAACATTCCCACTCTCTTCTGGAATGTTTGAACTCTGAACACAAGAAACAAAGGGGTCAGGATGGGACAAGAGGAGCTAACACAAAGGAGCAAAAAAGATGGAAAATATATCCATTTTCCTTTCTTGGACCTTTACAAAAGGAGATCTAGCTCAGTTCGCATTTTCCTTTGCAAGGAGCCAGAGAAAGGACTCAGTGTCGTGGGATGGCTTTGAGTCAGTTGTTTTGGGAAGCACATTGTCTTAACCAGGCTTTCCACCCGTGAAGTACTGCACAGAGTTGAGAAGTGTGGTGTAGTCCTATCCACATGGAGGATGGAAGCACTAACAACAACACGACGTTAAAGAGTTTTGGTTATTTAGCAGATTTTAAGCAAATTATTCATACTGCACCCTACTTATAATTATCTCTATTACTGTGTGCCTATACATTTATACATAAGCACACAAACACACTATGTTTGCGTGCTTGTCTATGTATAAATCAAGTATTTATAACACACATATAAATACATAAACATACCACAGGTAGCGCTGATGTAAACACATATGCATAATATGAATTCTGATATAATCCTTTATAGCAATAGTTCAAATATTTTCTAAATAAGCCTGATTATGACATTGGTTCAGTGTACAAGGGTTTAGCTGAAGCTATGAGCATGATTATATACCACATTATCTCAGCTGCTTGTCATCTCATGTGTTTCATTTTGTTCTTCTAACTTCATATCCTGCTTCATGAATTTGTTAGCGTTCTTTCATTCCTGGATTGGAGTCTCTGGTGGACTGAATCATGAACTTCAGAGTCAGAACATTTAGACTTAGTCCCAGTGGTGTCAGAAGCTAGCCTGCAGATTTCTAGCATGCCATTTAACTTCTCCGAGTCTTAATTTCCTCACCTATAAAAAAAAACTGGGACTCATTTGCCACCATATGTGAAAACCGTTTAGAAAACTAGGAAACAATTTATTAATGGGAATGACTGTCAGAGTTTGGGCTAGAGAATTAGATCTGTCACTACTCTTGTTGTGGCTTTTAATGAATTTGATGGCAGGCCACATGTTAGAGTGAGATTGCTCCTTTTCTAAAAGTGAGAAGAGGGGATTGTGGAGGACCAGTGTGGAACACCTGAAGATAGTCTGTGGTTCATTCAGCTACTTTTAAAGCAATCTGGTATTCTTTCAATGCAAGACGTCGCTGAAATCAGTACATACTCTTGAGACAACAGAGGGGAAAACAATAAGCATACAAATGACTACAGAGCTTTGCACTTGCATAGAACCTTTCATTTCAAGACCTTGAGGGACTTGTCAAAAGGTAAGGAGAGGTGTGTATTTGTTTTTGCTTATTTTTTTGCTTTTATTCTTCAGAGGAAAACAACACTGGAATGGAATGGGATGCTCCCATCTTCTCATGTGTCTTAAACAAATCCTTGCTCTAAAACTGCACAGCCTTCCTTGAATTTGATCCTTTAGAGTATTGCCTCTTTGCTCTCCATTAAAATAAGACAAATAAGTTGCAGCTTCTCCTCCCAGAGCAGCTGGCCAGTCCCGCAGAATGGCAAACCTATGAAGGTTTTCAGGTCACCGCTGATGGAATCTAGAAAAGTTTTGTACAAATCTGCCCCTTTTTACTGCTTCACGGAGTGCCACAGTGTTTTAACAGTACCATGGGTCCTTAATAGGATATATACGTGCAAGTATATATCATGGAGATATGGCTTTCATTATATTATTATTTGTATTCTGGTGGGTTTTTTTTCACTGACAAAGAGAAAAACAACTCAACTCCACGATCTATAGGCCAGCGCAGAGCTTGAAGAGACTGTAAGGTTTGTCTTGTCCGACCCCCTTCACTTGACTGCAGATGCTAATGGATTTCCTTTTGTTCTCTGTGAATTGACTTTTTTTTTTTTTTTTTTGAGAACTGGCTTTTTCAAACCCTATAATGAAAAATAAGGGTATTCCAGCAATTAAGGGTACAAGCAAAACCTAAACAGAGCAATTGCACCTTCAGAAACAAATATGAAATAAAATAACTTAAGATGAATTAAAATCACTCCCTTTCAATCTGGCTCGTGTTATAAAGATGTCAAGTTAGCAAAATTACCCTCACAGAGGGTATCAAGTTTTCTTGAGGAACAGAAATATTGTTCTGCCTTGGTGTAACTGATCACCCAAATAACTGTAAATTTCTATTTAAATTTACAACCTCATTTCACAAAATCTGTAATGGTGCCCAGAAGCACACCTCCAAAGCTTGGTCTGGGCATAACCTCCTGTTGGCATGCTGTGCCTAATTTTTTATTTTACTTCTTTAAATGGAGTGAAGGAAACAAAACAGCATACTGACAGTGGAGTACACTTGGAATGAAACCGCTCTCCCAACCGGAGCCCCAGCGAGGATTGGCCTGCATACACTGAACACCAATGCGTACAATGTCCCCGGAGATGAGGTTTCCTTTCTCTCGGGGACTGACTTAGCCCTTCCCACAGTCCCACAGTCTCACAGTGGGTTCGACGTGCATGAGGACATCCGGGTTTCAGGGTCCGTATTTGTTGAAACCCATCACCACCCTACGGCCCAGAGGGTGGTACCCAGCGAATGAGCTCCATTAGCTTCCCCACATTATGTAAGTTACACCTTTTATAAATCTGTTCTACATGGCAGGGGCACGGCGTCTGGAGCAGTAGTTTCTGCATACAAGGTATTAATCGACGAAGACCATGCACAATTTTGCTTGCACAGTTAAAAGGACAGGTGGGTGGCGGGTAGGGGTTAGAGGAAAGTGCTGTCTGAAAAGTTTGATATAAGAGAAGCTTGCCTCCGAATGTAGAGCTTGTCCTATCTTTTCCAAGTCCTTGGCTTTTCTACCCCACCCTGAAATGATCTCTGGACAAGGATCCACCAGTTTTCAACAGAACTTGACAAAGGGTCATTGGTTAACATTTGGAGAAACAAGCCCGTGCTCTTACTGTGACCTACAAACAAGGATGTCTGAGCATGTGAGGTGCCATCTCCTGTCTCACGGAGCCATCTTTTCTCTCTACTACACTCTAGAGTTTCTGCTGATGGGAAATGGTAATCCATGTTCAGAGTTCAACAGTCTTTTTACTCCTCAGAAAGGTCCTCAAAGGAAGGTGCCAAATACATTCCTCCCAGCTGACAGCCACTGGGTTTTTCCTAAGTAGGGACTGATCCCAATGGTTGACTTTGTTCCTCCCATATTGCGGTTTATAATAAATCTTCTCTCTCTCTGGTTTCAGTCTCCCATACTTAAAAAGGGCTTTCCATATTGAACACAAGTTTTCCTTTTCCACACACGGGCTTAAGCCATCCAAAAACAATAAGAAATGTAATAATAATAAATAAATAGAAGTGAATCCATAGAAACTCTCGATGTCTGTACAGCAGAAGTGACAAAGTTTAAGTCAAAATTTGTTTTCCCTTTTTTTCATCCACATCAAAGGCAGGAATACAACAAGGCATTGTTAGTTGTGGTGGGCAAACTGGAGTGTCTGCTGATATAACAAATTAGGTTTGTTAAGGCCTTTGTCTATGCAGAGTTAAGAGTAATGCAGAAGCCAGATCGATTAGAAAAGAAAGGTAGTACTGTGAAGCAGGTAAGACAAAAAAATCAAAACAAAACAAAAACAAGGGAGATGGAAAGAGAGAAAGAGATAATGCCAAAAAGAAGTCCATACTGTGTCTACCGATGGAGAAGTACACATTGCTTCCCTCTGAAAGCTTCGTAGTGTCTTTGTTGTTAATACTGTCAGAGTAGAGAACAGCAGATTGATGGCATCCAGCAGCAGTGAAAAGACGTTCATCCTCTCAGCCCATCTGAGGAGGTGCTTTGGGAAGGATCGGTCTGGGGGAAAGAGCCCTAGCCTAGAATATCCAGATAGACCGGAGATGCCTTGGCCAAGTTCTGAAGGAGGGTGTGGATGCCCTTGATGTTCTTCCTCATGTGGGGTTCTCGCTGCCAGCACCCCAGCATCAACTCGTAGACCTCCTGCGGGCATGTTCGAGGTCGCTGCAAGACTCGGCCCTGAGTGATGCATTCTATCACCTGGGCAGAGAGCAAAGATAGGATCAGAAGAGAAACAATACAGGTGAAATACAGTCAGCGCAAAGAGAGGGCTGCTTTAAAGAAACCCATTCAATGTTACTTCTTTTCAGAAAGAAGAGAGCAATTATTATAGATTGGTATATTGTGTTTAATTGAATCACATCCATTTTTTCAAGCACACCAATTTCAACAAACTGGTGGAGAAATGACTTATCTATCTGGAATGATCCCAAACCTCATCCTAGAATTCCAGTTTTACTGGCCTGATATGGAACCTAGGCCACTTTCATGTCAGGGTGCTGACTGATGAGGGACCCCTAGGCTGTATAAATGAGTGGTAATTTTGGATAATGAATCTGGGTAAAAGACAGACTTGAGCCTGATGAAGATGTGAGGTGCCTAACCAAAAAGCTATACCTCAAATATAGGCATATTTGCAAAAGAATTAGAATAGGGCACTGGTCGGCAAACTCATTAGTCAACAGAGCCAAATATCAACAGTACGATTGAAATTTCTTTTGAGAGCCGAAAACCTACTTCTGCGCATGGGCCACGAAGTTTCAATCGCACTGTACATGCGCGCCCGCACGTGATATTTTGTGGAAGAGCCACACTCAAGGGGCCAAAGAGCCGCATGTGGCTCACGAGCCGCGGTTTGCCGACCACTGGAATAGGGAAACAAAATGCCTGAGTTTTCATTAGATGTGCATGGTCTAGTGAAATGTGCAAAAAGAAAAGAACCATGAAATCTTCCAGGAATAATACACAAAAGCTAGCTGGACTCTCAGGGTGCTGGAATGTCACATCTGCTATTAATTTGCTAGGTGAACAAGCACAAAGCGATTCTTCAGTCCCATCACAGGGGATGCCGAGTTATGTCAGTAAACACTGTGATTTTCTTACGTTTCCAGAGTGACTATACTTTGGCCGTGACCTTTAGGTACACAGCAGGCCATTTGGGAGGTGCTGCACCCAACAAAGCCACAGAAGACCTTGTCCTGTGTCCTAACTTCTAGCCAAGGGACGCCTCTCAGTGTCAGCCCTTCAGGAGGGTCTCACCCAGCCCACTGCGCACCTCATTGTTGGACAGCTGGTACCAGGGCTGTTTGCCATACGTGAAGATCTCCCACAACACGACCCCCAGGCTCCAGACGTCACTTTCTGTGGTGAACTTCCTGTACATGATGCTCTCTGGAGGCATCCAGCGAATGGGCAGCATCGTGTGGCCACCAACCTGGGGGGAAAGGGGTGAACAAGGAGGCATGAGTCACCTCCACACAACATTCCCACTATCAGAGGAAAAGGTGCTTGAATTTATCGATTTTAATTGATCATAAACACATAAGGAAGATTTCTTTATAATCTCAATCACCAGAGTCAGAGGGCAAAGAATGGTCAACAAAATTTTTTCATATTATTTGCAATTCTCTCTCAAAACTAGATAGGGGCAGAGATGACAGTTGGGTGGATGTTCATTTGAATAAACACACACACATGTATTTTCTGGTTTGAGGATGACTCAACCTTTTAATCAACAAGATAACTTTGATGAGGATAACAAATATGGGGTTCTTCATTCAAAAATGACCCACCAAGTAACTCTGCTTCCTTAGCAAGGCCAAAGCTTCCTTCCAATTTCAGATGTTAGGATAAGTGCACAGTGCTTCCTTAAACAAGTTCCCCACAACCCAGCAATGAACAAGGCAGAAATTATTCCCATTTTACAGATGAGGCAACTGAGATTCAGGTTGCTATAGACACAAAGAAGTCAGGTATTTGGACTCCAAGCTCAGTACTTTTCTTTATGACAAGGCACTGCAACTGAGCTTATTTACAAAAATAAATAAGTAACTATGGTTTTGAAAAGCTCATTTTAGTGAAAACATGGAGGGTGAGGCATTAGATGGCAAAAGCATTAGCACAGGCAAAGAGAACATTGTCTGACAAAGGAGACTCATTCATTTCCTACTTCCTGGAGAAAAGTAAAGTATTCCATTTTCAGATTTGTAGCCCATTAGGGCTGTCTCATTTTAAAACCATGATCAGATTTCTGGACAGTAGCCCTGTGGGTGGTAGGTCCTACTTTTCATACTGGTAAACTCCAGCACAACCAGCCCAAATGCCATGCCTGACACTGGGGCAGCAAGCGAGCTCACAGACAACTCAATCAGACCTCACTGACAACTCTCAGCCCTTGGGTTTTGAGAGTAATGCCACATAGAGTTTCTGCCCAATTATCATTCTCAATATCCATTTCTGACTCATTAAAGGAAGGAAATGGACTAACAGTGCCTGAAAAATGCTGCTTAACTTCAGAGCCCAAGGAGCTGAGAGGGTCAGAGATGTCTAATATGCTTGGTGATTTCAAATAATGCTCTTGGCATCAAAGAAAGCACAAATGTGAAAGGAGGAGGGTGTTGTTTTCTGTACGATGACTCCAAATCCAACAAGTAGGAATATAACTTGCTGATTCCGGGTTAGGGTGTTCCCATATCCTTACTGTTCAGCTTTGACTACACCAGAAACTCCTACACTAAGTAAAGGCTGGTTGCCCACCTTCAACTTTTGATTTTCTCACTTGCTTCTCATCCCTGCAGTGATAGGTAGTCACTGTTCAATGAGCACAGATTTCCCACATGAAACTGCCTGGACATCCACTACTCACCATCAGGGTTGATACTCAAAACACAACCTATATGACACAGGCACTGACTGGTCAGAGAGGATGCTGGTGGCTAACTAGTTTGAAGTTGTGTTCACAGGTAAGAAGTAGAGAGATAGAGAACCATTTACATACATCTCCTAGAACCAGAAAGCTGAAAAACACACTCTGGGGTCCATTAATCTAGCAAGATACCAGACTTTCCATATTCCTTGTGGATCCCCAGCTGCAATGCAGTGGACAACACTGAATTCATGACATTAGAAACGCTGTGGTCCAGGGCACACTCCAGTGTGCCATTTCCTAGTTAGGTAACCTTGACTAGCTGCCAACCTCTCTGTGCCCTGATTTCTCCAAATATAAAATGTGGGTAACAATAAATAACTTCTAGGGTTATCGTGAGGTTAATACCTAAGCAGACAATATAAATTTCAGTGCACTAAATACGTTCAGGGTGTTTCTCCCTTCTCTGTAATTTTACTGTCTGATTTCCTTAAAATGGGAAGCAGCGATTCTGGAGACATTAAGGAGAGTCAACACATACATCCTCCCATACTCCTCACCCAATGACAAGTGCTTTGGGGCTCTTAGGACTCCAGCAACTATTCTATCAGGTTTTCGGTCCTGTATTGTTAATGGCCAAATAAAAAGCTCCTGTTTCCTTTAAAGGAGAAAAAAAACAAGGTTTTAAATTTTCATTTACATGTTTTCCCATCTGATCATTTGTTTTATGCTTCGACAGATTTTTCACTTTAATTCTTTCAAGAATTCCTTCTGGGATTTCACACATGCTGTTATAAATAATGCTTTCCTGTACTGATGTCAAACGGGTGAGTGTGGGAGAATCTAATAAAAGTTCAGATAGGGTTCACAAGTTTTCTAAACCCATTTAGAACATCTCTGAACATTTCTTTTGCAGCCCTTTCTCAGGATTTTGGAGCATGTCACACACACACACACACACACACACACACACACACACACACACACGGAATCACTGTGGTTACAAATTACCGTCACAGGATGGTTTTTGGAATCACAGAAAACCACATACTGTGTGGCAATAAACAACGAGACATTTGTTTTGTATTGTGCTACTTGGCAACTTGCCCTCACACCCTTGCTTAAATATTTGTGACATGGAATACAATCTCAAGTATGACATTGGGAGTCAGAACTGTTGCTTTGACTACTGGATATGCCTTGGTGTCTGAAGAAACTTTCCAGGGATCCATGTGGGTCAGGCCACGTGCCTTTCCCTAAACTCACCAGATAGAAATGATCAAATGGGTAACCCAGTTAGCTGGGAGTTGACGTGGACTTGTAATTTTTATTTTCCTCATCCCCAGAGACTGGGGTTCTAGTTCTATAATTACCCACCACCACTTCACCACCATAATCATCCATCAACACTTATGACCTCACCTTTACAAAGAATTTTACTCAGTTATCTTATTTGAACTCAATAGTTACCCTTTGGGGGTGGACATTGGCTTGCCTTCATTTTCAAACCATGTCCCCAAAGTTCAAAGAGGTAAGTAGCTTACCTAGAGCCAAACACATAATGCCTCCCCCCTGATGCCTCTCATTCTGACAGGTCACTCCGTGTTTCCAGCTTCTGAAGTCTCCAACACCTGCCCTGTGTGTTTAGCCAGCAAGCTTAGTTGTGGCTCTAGTTTAGCCCATAAGCTGACATGACTCAAGTCTATTGGAAATTTTGATCTCCGTTTCCTTTCTAACTACTTCCTGAAGATCTTAAAGGTAAGCTCAGGTTCCAGCATTTCAAGGAACTCCCTGTCCCTGCTACAGCACTGTGCCTTTTCTAAGTACCAGGAAGCCCAGCACCCCTTAGTACAGCTCTGGTAACACTGTAGGCCAGGCACTCCCTATTTTTGGTAACAGATCACATGCCTCAAGAAAGGTGGATGCTAATCAGTTATGTCTGACAGGACATGAGGGGTTTGGCTGGTATGCATATCATGTCTTCTAGTGGGTTTCTTGTGAGTTCTAGTATTTTGGAAGGAAATCTCAAAGTGTGCTTTCAAAGAGATCAGCATTTGCTACTTTCCTATCCATCCTCCAATAACTTCCCTAAACTCTTGATAGAACCAAGTCTTAGATCAAATGGATGGAAACTGGTTCACCTATTTGACACTACAAATAAAAACCATTCAATGAAATTTGCAACTTCTTAATAAAATGCAACATGGAGTATAAAAGCTAACGTGTATGAGAATCCCACTCATTGGTTTGCCATGTGTAGAGTAGATGGGGATGGGAATGGGGGGTGGGGAAGTGGTCTATGGTGCAGACCTGAACTATTCAATATGGGAATGAAGTCTAAAAGGATTTCATAATGCACAACATGAAGGGAGTATTGTTCCATAGATGATGACTAACAGGTCACAATTCGTTTTCCAGGTGCACTGGGAAATGACAGAGGAGGTGACAAGCTTAGCTCTCCCCTTTCTGTTGGGCTTCACAAACATTGCATCTACCATCTCTCATCATCTTCTCTTTTTCTACTACATCCTTTCTTCTCAGTGTCGCCTCCTCCCAGTCCATTCCTACTTCTGTTTCTTTGAATCTCCTCTCAAGTCCACTTGTCCAGTCCTATTTCAAATATCAATGTTGCATTTACTAGTAGTCTTGCCTGATTCCTTTCTTCTCTCTTCAAATGATCATGAGTATCCCCACCATAACTCATTATTCCTTCATGTTGATGCCTCATCTCCCTTCTATGGCAGGCTGGAGCCTTTCTATAGACTCAAAGTAAATGCCTAGCTGGCTTTGAAACCACTGGTGATATAAAATGAGTAATGCTAATGTGGGACCTTCTAAACACAACTAGCAAAACCAACGATGCCTGGGAGGCCACTTTCAGCTTGTGGTATTTACTCAATGACTAAGTGATAACTTGTTGGGAAGCCAAACATTTTACTCCCTTAGAAACATGCAGGCCAAAGGCCAAACCCCATTAAGGGATGATTAGCTGTCAGAGGCTTTTGGCAGCATTAAATATTGAAGAGACTCCCAGACCTCCTCATGCACCCTTCACTCCGTTGCTCTATTTCAGCAGTTTCTCTTCATCTATTCCTTAACAATTCATGAAAGCTGTAAACTTTAAGAAATAGTTGGACCTTATTTATTTATTTATTGGGTTGCATCTGTAGTATAAAGTTAAAAGAGAAGAGAAAAAAATTTATGCAAAACATTCTCCCTAGAGAAACTGGAACCACTGTGGTCAGACTGTGGGAGCTTTCTGACCACATTCAGGAAGATAAGAATTCTCCAGTTATAAAGAGTGATGAGGTGCTTTTGTGGTGTGTGGCTACTGAACCAAAGGATACTTCATGAGAAGAAAGTCAGCCCTTTTGGCCTTGCCTAGAAGTCTTGAATGTACACAGAACAAGTTGAGTCAGGAGGAGCGCTGGTGACATCCTGGCCACCCTCTCTCGTACAGTGGGAAACCATTATCACTACACCTGAAATGGCTGTTATTTGTAGCCTAGAAAAGCTTTAATTATCTTTTACCATAGAATCTGGTCATTATCAATCATATGGTCATAACGGAAGGGTTTTGACTTAGTAAATTCAAGCCATTAGTCAAAGAGAGGGCATGCTGGACCTTATAATTACCAATATTTCTGCAAATATTTTTCCTTCTTCACAATTAAATCTCTATCCTGCCTTAACAGGGCAAATAATTATGTTTGGAAGGGAAAGGTCACAGAGCTATCATCGCTATCTCCTGACACTTGAACTATAGGTGAACAGATGAGGCAAATTAAACACAGATTTTGTACTGAGAATCTTATCTTTATTCTACTATGAAATAATAATAATATAAATAACAAAAATAACAACCATAATAATACCTCATGTTTGTATAACATTTCTTTTGCCTTTTATAGCATGTCCACATATATTCATCCTATAATAATTGTACCTGCCTCAAAACATGGTTGTAAAGATTAAATGAGTTGATATTAGAAAACCTCTGTGGTGCTATTATGTGATGCAATTTATAGGACATTCTTGATAAGGCAAAACTATGGGTATAGAAAACCCATGATTGACATGGGATGGGAATTGGTGGTACAGCAAAGGGACTTGCCCTACTGGAGCATGAGGGGATTTTGTGAGATGATGGCCATGTTCTAAGTCCTCATTGTTCATTGTGATGGCAATTAAATGACTGTTTGCCAAATTTAGAACTATACACTAAAAAAAGGTGAATTTTACTATATGTATATTATACCTCAATAAACCTGACTTAAAAAATGAATAAATATAGCTCTTAAACTAATGCTTAGTGTATGATAAATGTGCAAATTATATTAGCTATTGTTGTTATGTTAAATATTTGAGTCTGCAATAATTTTACAGGGTAAGTCACCCCATATTCTTTATCCCAATTTAAGAGGTCAGGAATCTCCAGGCCCAGAGGCAAAGTGACCTACCCAAGACCACACAGCTAAGAAGTGCTAGAGTCTACACCAGGGCCCAGCTCTCCAAATGGATGGCACTCTTTCCACTTTGCATCAAGTCTGACATGGTGTCAGATTCAGGGATAGGAAAGGTTCTCTGCGTGAGTCTGCTTCGGCTTGAGAAGGCTAAAAAGGGCTAATTCCAATGTAACCCTGATATTTGGGGGACTAGGAATTGGAATCCATGCCAGCAAGCTCAGTGTACATTCTTGATAGCCTATAATTAAGTCACTACCTCCTTCCCAGATACTGGTCTTGCAGAACCTGTTACAGAGGCCATAAAACTGTGAACAGTGCACTGCCCCAGAGGGAGGGTTATTAATGCTGGTGCCAGGCCAGACCATCAGATATGGCCTGGAGATCCCCAACACCTGGGGGCCTTCTTGCAAGGCCCGCGGAAAGGACCAGAAGCATAATCCATATTTGTGGGACAAAGACCCCAGGAAGATATAAAGAGAAGCCCCATGCATGTTCCTTTACTCAGATTTGGAAAGTATTCCCTGAGTCCACCGGTGTATTAAACAGTGCCCCCCCCCCCCCCCCTTTTCTTTAAAGCGTTGCTTGGTTTTTCTTTGGTCTTCTGCAACAGGCTGACATAATGAAATGTCATAGACTTGGTGGCTAAAACAACAGACATTTAATTATTCACATTGGATTAAAGTCTAAGACCAAGGTTCCAGCAGTTTGTGTGTGTGTGTGTGTGTGTGTGTGTGTGTGTGTGTGTGTTTGTTGATGGCCCTGTGTAGCTTGTGTGTACACGCAGAGAGAACAAGCTTCAGGCATCTCTTCTGGGCCCTACCCCTGACCTTATTTACCCTCAATTACTTCCTTAGAGGTCCCATCTCCAAGTACAGAGACACTGAGAGTTAGAGTTTTAAGATATAAATTTGGGGGTGGCGGGGGTGGGGGTGGGTGGGGAAGGGCTTACACAAACACTCAGTCTAATGCTTCCTTTTTTATCCCAAAGCACTTGGAGGAGCAAGAATAACTCTAAATACTAAGAGTTGTACAATTCTAGTCCAGAAGGTTATTCTGTGGTCTTTTGTTAACATTTTCATGTCCCCAGAGTAAAGACTCACCCCTACTTCTGTCTTCCTTTCCTGGGTGACTCTTGATGATTTTCCTATTACCAACGAATTCTAGAGCTTAGCAAATGGCTTAAACCTGCTTTTGTTCCACAGCATCCCTCAGATTCAATTCATTTTCAGTGCAAAACTTACAGCAATCTCTGCCTTCACCTTCCTCCTCCCCCCACTCTACCCCAATTTCCCTGCAGGTAGCTAAGGGAGAGTGAATAGACCCTGGGACTCTTAAGTTATATGTAGAGAAGGCAGAAGGGCTTCTTAGACTCCATATTGCCTCAAGTGACATTCTCATGGGTCCTATTGGTCCCTGCTTGTGCGCTATATACAATTTAAAGGGCCCAAGAGTCCCAGATTTAGAAGTGATTATAGTTTCACCTTATTTTATATTTGCTCTAATCAGGAGCAAATAAGCCTTCTCTCAGTAAAGCATGAAACTGCAATCACACGGATGTTTAAGAATCACATTGGGATCTAAAAACAAGGAGTCTTCATTTTAACAACTGAGTGAACTTCAACAGTAACAACATGCCCTGCCCCTTCCTCAGCTGTCCTTTCCCCACCTCAGCCCACTAACTCTTATCAACCTTGATGGGGAGTTTCCTGAATGATCAATGGGAGGATGAAGCCTTTGGAAAGATCTAATGTAGCACACTGACTGCCATGTGATGATTGTACTTATACATCACTCAGCAATGTAAATTTGTACATTCCAATGACAAATTTCATCAGAAAGCCATTTTTTATGTTCAATATAACTGAGCTTTTTATGACCTCCTGTGCATTATGGTTTTTAACCCAAGAGACCATCTGACGCTTTAGCAATTGAGACCAGAGCATTGCACCTTTCATGGAGAAAAGCCACAGAGACTGACATGGTGCTGAGCAAAGGCCACCGGAAGAGCAGGAGCAACATATATTCATGTCATTGTCTATGTTAAGGTGATTGCATTATGCTGGTTTAGTACAAAAATTCCAATGTGAAATTGTTTCTATGGAAATAACTCAAAAAGGCTGGTATTCCAGCTAGCTTTTAGAAAAGGAGGAAATCAATGAATTGTCAACTGAGCAGGGGGAGGGAGCACTCTTTATGCCAGCTGGGATTGCCATGATTACTGCTGCCCTGGGCGCATTATGTGCAGTAAGTGGAGAGGTTAGGTTTCTGGGTGGATACCACATATCTATCTGTCCCACGATTAACCGCAGCTTCTTAGTTAACACTGAAGACACTGGCAGAATGTACATTCTACCATTAAGCTGAGATGAGGATTTAATAAACCAGAGCCAATTAAAAATGAATATGGTCCTCTTTCCTTCCAGTTCACTTCGATATAGACACTGATGCCTGTGTCCGCATCAGCGCAGCAATAATGGGAAATTTGCAGGGGCAAAGAGGGTACCTCAGTAAGGGATCACCATCAGCTACATGCAACTGAGATAGTGGCTTAATCTTGCAGTTTCTTCTCACTTACTGGAAGTCCTGAAGTTGCAGTCAAAGGCTGGTGGAACACTCTAAGAAGTCGTTTCAATGACATCCTTCAGGAGACATTTGAAATCTGCCCACTTCCTTCCACTTCCATTTTGATCTCCCTGTCATTACTCTCCCTAGGCTACTATGACAGCCTCCTAACTGGTCTACCCATTTCCTTTCTCTCTATTTTCCAATCCACTCTCTACTTAATACCCAGAGCAATAGTCTTAAAATATTAATTGTATCAAATCTTGTGTTTCTACCATAAACTCTTCAACAACTTCTCACTGCCCGTAAAAAAGCCATTGAAATGGCTGATAGCACCCTGGTTGACCCGAGTGCCTCCTACCCTATCTCCTTTTATGTTTTCCCCCTTTCCCTACAGTGATCCATTTGGTCTTAAATATGTCTTAGCACTTTCTCACTTTAGGTCCTTCACACTTACAGTTTTTTATTTGTTTTTGAAACCTGCTTAACTTCCCCTTGTCCCTGGGGACTTAACTTAAATACCATGCTCTTTGGCACCAAAATCAAGTTAGACCACCAAGAAACACTGCTTACTTCCCCCTCATCACGCCCATCAATTGCAATGACGGGCTTATCTGTGTGGTTATGTACTTGCTACCGTCTCTGCCTGCAGACTACAAGGTTCATGACAGAAAGCACTACCCAAATGCTTAGTAGACATTTGTCAGGTGAAGAGAGTGCATCTGGCTGCCTCAGGACTTGTGGATAGACAATTTGGTATGAAATAAATATGGAAGGAGAATAAGGGGCTAAAGCCAGAATGGTGGCTTCCTGTCAGCCCTATGTGGGGCTCTCAGCACAGGCCCCTTGGAGCTAATTGGGATATCCAGAGGGGAAAAGGAAAAAATGGACAGTAGCTGATTTGCTTTAGAGAGCAACACCTATTTCTAATTTAAACTGCAAATGAGGAATGGAAACACACATGCTGTACATGAAATAATGAACATATGAGATAATTTACCAAGAAAAGCCATGGAAGCCAAAATGAATGTGATAAAGTGACTCCTTGGTTGAGGAGAGGGTGTGAAGGTGCTGGGAGAAGTCAGAGAGAATGGAAGGGCTCAGTGCCCTGTCCCTGGGTTCCCTGAGGTATGTCCGATTGGCCACTGCAACTTCACTCTGGGAAGCCATCCTGCATCCAGAGACCCTGTTGTGACCCCATCAGAGTTCTTATAGGAGGGACTCACGGTGGCAGATGCTTGGAAGTGGAGAGGCTTGTCCTGAAACTGCCTTGGCATCACCTGTACTTAGTTGTGATGCTGGAGAAGTAAAGGAGGCAGATGGAGATGAATCAGAGGAGGAGTCCTCAGCATCATCACTGCCTCCTGCATGAGCTACACTCTAACTCTCACCTGCCACCATAGCTCCACAACCTTAAACCATGACCTCAGTGCTGGGGAGTAACTGAAATCTGGAGAAGTTAAGCTAAAAGACAAACCCCCATCTTCAAAGGACTATCCATTTCCACCATAGCATATACTATTAAGAAAAGCTATCCGATCTAATAAAGAGGGAAATATGCTAATTGACCATCATACCCTCATAAAAGATGGAGGCACCCACAGCCAATAAGGAGGGAATATGCTAATTGACTGCCACACCCTCAAAGATGGCAGTGCCCACAGCCACAAGATGGCGGCCCCAGTCCCCTCAGCCCCGCCAGGGCAGCAGGCGCATGACATGGCCAGGCCCACCTCCAGGTGGGTCCAGCTGCTCCACGCACCTGCCTCTGGAGTCCCCCAGTCCCCTCAGTCCCCAGCCACCCAGGGCCAGCTCGAGGCACAGGCAAGCCTCAGATGTCAGCTGCCTAGATGCTCAGGGCCGCCCGAGGCTCAGGTAACCAGGGCTGGCCGAGGCTTGTGCTACCGGCAGTGGCAGCAGCAGTGGTGTGATGGGGCGTCATCTTCTCCTGATCACCGGTCACCTTCCATCCCTGAGGGCTCCCGGACTGTGAGAGGGGGCAGGTCGGGCTGAGGGACCCCCCCTCCAGTGCATGAATTTTCATGCACTGGGCTTCTAGTTATAATATATTTAGGATTCTCAAACCCTCATTGTATAGAATGTAGATTGATATTTTTAATCACTGAGTTGATAATCATGTGTTTATTTGTATCATACACTCATTCAACCAAAATTTACCGAGCTATCTACTGGATGGTAGGCAATGTCCTAGGCATTGGGGATGTGTCCTCATGAAGAGAAAGTAGCTGGTGATTGCTTTATGCCCCATGTCCTTAGGAAGCTCTCATTTTAGTGGGTGACACAGACCATGCATAAATAAATGGACATGACAATGTCAGGTGTAATAAATACTGTGAAGAAAAAGAGTAAGTGAATGGAAAGGATAGAGGGTAGTTCTCCTTAGATAGGAAGGTCAGCAAAGGTTTTTCTGAGCAGGTGATATCTAAGCAGAGATCTGAATAAAGTGAAAGAACAAGACACAAAAACCAGGAAGCAGTATATTCCAAGCTTTTCAGGACAGAAGGAGCAAAGGCCCTAAGGTAGGTGCAACCTGAATTGCTGGAACAGTAAGGAGGACAGTATGGGTGGAGTGGCTGTGGCAGGAGGTTAATGGTAGAAAGAAGGTAGAGTTTTCCCCAAGGCTATCGCTGGTGGGGTTTTATGTAATGGTGCAGCTGCACTGGAGGGTGTGTATCTACAGCTATATGTCCACATCAGTATATATTTTATATATTTGCTTCTACCTCTAAATAATATGCTACATCAGTATTTCAAGGCAAGTGACTTAATATTATGGGGCTTTACAGCAAACACATAGTCTATGATATAAATACCATTACCATTTACTAAGTAGGGAAACTAAGACAAAGAAATGCAAGTCCATAGTCAGAATCAGGGTCTGAGGTGGCAATGAAAGACAGATGTTTCAAATCCACTAATCTTGCCTCTTTCTCTTTGATTTTTGCCTCTCATTTTGCACCACTTCCCCAAATCCACCTGGTGGCATAACCAGTTATGCTAGCCAGCTAAAGCAATCACCAGTCCCTTTCTCTGAGCTGTTTAGGAGGAAATCCCTTCTGCTCCAACCCAGAGAATTTGACAATGACATAATTGCACAGAAGCAATAATCGATGCTTTCGCAAAAAGTGATAAATTTAGAGAACAAGTGGGTCTGACTGTATGGGTTTCCCACCCCTTTCTTCCAATGGAAGGAGGAAGGAGCGGTGGAGGGATCCTATTGCTTCTAGATCCTTCAGTGGCACAGACACATTCCTGAGTTTCTCAGGATGACTAGTGATAGCCCCCTTGGTATTTAGCTTTAGGATTTCTGCTGATGGTCTCTACATGCTTCTCTCTGTCAGTACTTGAGTAGGAGACTCCCTCTACATTACGTTGTTTTTCCCCCTGATTATTTCCCCAATATTCCACCAGCTAGACAATCACATCACTGATTGTCTAGCTGGTGGAATCAAGTCACCCTCTGACTCTTAAAACAATTTGAGTTTCCTTTGAGGAAGAAAGCTGTCCTTGTGGTATCCCAGGGGAGAAGAGAAAAGGTTCCATAATGCTGAAGTCCTAATAATGGTCCCTCAGCATTCTTTCCTTCCTGCCTCTCAAACCCTTAGTCAACCCCATGACCATTTTGTGTGTGTGTGTGTGTGTGTGCGCAAATTTTCCTTTCCAAAGTCTCTATCCCCAGCAACTACATTTTGTTTATACCAGAGTATCTATTTAGGTACAGACCATTGGCATTTAGGATACTATATTTACTGGTTAACATCTACTTGAATCCATTTACGATAATAGCTTTCATGAAACACATAAAGGTCTTTAAACACTACAATCTACTCTGTGAACAAAGACTCAGGGATAACAATTCTCTTCAGCTTTAAATTTGTCTTTAGAGATGAAGACAAGAACACTCTAGAGAAGGACAAGGTCTATACTGAACAAATAAGCTACTGGAAACTGTAGGGAAAAGCAGAGATGATTCCCAACTTAAGAACATTGGACTTTTATTTTTTAAAAATATATTTGTATTTATTTCTGAGAGTAAGGGAGAGGGAGAAAGCGATAGAAACATCAATGATGACAGAGAACCATTGAGCCTGCAACCCTGGGCATGTGCCCTGACCGGGAATCAAAGCGTGACCTCCTGGTTCACAGGTTGACACTCAACCACAGAGCCATGCCCACCGGGCAGAACATTGGACTTTTAAGTAGCCCACCTTTTCCAGTGGAGGTGTGTTCTCTTTTTACCCAAGGATTAAGTGTCCTCCAATTTCCTCCCCACTTGGAGCCCATTCCTCCCTCCATCTCCCCCATCCCCTTAAACAGCACCACTGTCCCCACCACTATTTATTTTCAAAGCTAAAAACCTAGGAGCCATTAATGATTCTTTATTTTCCCTGATGCCCCCGCCTCCCCGCCAACCAAGTCATCAGCAGGTTCTTTCATCTATACCAGCAAAACATACCTTGAATGTACCCACTTGCCCATTTCATCTGTTACCACCAAGTCCAAGCCGCCACATGCTTGCACTCAGACTATTGCAATAGTGTATTCTGAGCTCTCTCAGCTCTAACCTCAACTCAGCAGGCAGCCTACCTGCTTTCCTCTTATCCTTGTCTGGCCTGAGGCTAAGGACATCATTTGAGGCCGAGGATACAACCTTGCCCCCAGAAACTGCCTCAAGGTCTTGGTCTGTTCCCACTGCCTCTGCCCCACAGGAATGACTCACTGCATGACCTTCCTCTTTGCCCCACGGGTCAGCTTTTACCTTTCCCCATCACAGTAAGTAGACCCGGAAAAACTTAATACTGGAGCAGTCAAATAACGAGAAATATATGCTCACATGGTTAGTTTGTTAGGGCTGTATTTTGTGAAACATTCAGAAGAATGCTTAGTTTCTGAGAACTTCTTATCCATTTGCTAAACGTGTGAATGGTCACTCCATTGCCTCTCTGAATTAAATCACTAAAGTTGCACCACTGTTTTAAAGTGGGAAAGGTGGTTACTCCTGGAGGGAGAAATGAGGTTCAGCAGAAGGAGAACCCAAAGCGATCTTTATAAAGTAAAACACCGCAGAGAGACCACAGCAACTAATAGCGTCTGGGCAGCCCTGCGTAGCCACACATCTGAGGCTCACACCAGACACGGACCACAAGCCTCAGGGGTCAGGCTCTTAACGATCTCTGCTAATGAAAACTCAGCCAATCAGAACTGGCCTCATTCTCATAGTTGTCCTCTTGGGGTCTTCAGAAATTATGACTAGGCTTGCTTTGCATTTATATCACCCACATCCTGGTCAGGAAAACTGGAAGCTGGGCAGTGGAAGGTAGGAGGGGAGCAGGCGAAAGGGTGGTCTGAACACCCTCTTTGAGTGAAGCGGCGGTATCAATAAGAGAATCATGCCTGACCGCTCGTCCCCAAGGGCAGGTCAAGAAAAGGTGAGGGTCAATTGTCGCATGAGGATCTCATATTTGATATAATCAGCCCTGTGACATTAATGGCCAATAGGCCATTAGCTGCTTGAATGCTCAGATGAGGGCAGCTGTGAACACTACTCTGAACACTGCTGATGTCCTATATTAAGATACACAGTGGGGCTTTTCCAGGTGTTCCACGATTTAAAAACTCAGGCCTTTAGTTGAAAGAAAGGGAGCTCTAGGCACCCCATTTTCCAAAGAAAGCCTTCTGTGTTGGTCAGGGTTCAACACACTATCTGACAGCTGGATCAGACCCTGCTCCCATAATAGAAAAAGCCCTACCCTAAGTAACCTGTCCTCTCTGTTGGTATAGGGAGAGACGTGGGGAGGGTAGTGAGCGAGAGCAACAGGGCCATTGGTCTGGGGCCATTGTCGGAATGTTCCTGAAGAGAGGTCATTTCTTTCTCTTCCCCTTCTCTCTGTCCCCCCACCCTCCACCTGAAATCAGGAAAGGGCTTCAAGAGAAGTCCTCATAGAGATGGGGGTGCCTTACCAAGGGGAGATGGGAACCTCATTTGGCAGTTAGGCTTCTGTTTAGGCAGCAGACGGTGTGTACTGAAATAAGAAGTGGGTGAAGAAAGATGGTGGAGCAGAAAGTAGCCAGCAGGAGAGCCTGCTCTCTCATCATTCGGAAAGGACAAATGGGCACTGTAGAAAGCGTCTATGCCTGAGCCTTCTTGTTTGTACCCTGGCTGCCCACAGCTGGCACCTGATCCAAGGTGGTGTTCGCTGAGAAACAGTGACCGCAAAGGAGAGGGTGACAACTGAAAAGTAAAGAGACATTTGCTTTTTATCCGCAATCCCTCTTCCAGCCCCTAACCCCATAGAAGCTAGAGACAGAAGAGGAGCAGGGAGAAGTCCAGCCTGTGATGCTGGAAGAGGAAGCTTTGAAATTAGTAGAATAATGAAGTTGTAGAATGTATTCAACTGGTTTTGTAGCTGAAGGTCAACAGCAAGACATGGAAGAAACTTAACTGCATATTACTAAGTGAAAAAAGCCAGTCTGAAAAGGTTATATGATTTCAACTATACATATGCCATTCTGGAAAAGGCAAAACTATGGAGACAGTAAAAAAATCAGTGGTTGCCAGGGCTTCGGAGGAGGGAAGGATGAACAGGCAGAGCAGAGAGGATTTTAGTTAGGGCAATGAAACGACTCTGTATGATACTATAATGGTGGCTACATGTCATTATACATTTATCAAAACTCTAAGAATGTACAACACCAAGGGTGAATTCTTACGTAAACTGTGGACTTGGGTGGGTGATAATAATGTGTCCACGTAGGTTTATGATGGTAACAAATGTCCCACTCTGGTGCTGGATGTTGATAGTGAGGGAGGCTGCCCATGTGTGGGGGAAGGGGACTTATGGGAAACTTCTCTACCTTCTCTTCCATTTTACTCTAAAACATAAAGTTTATTCTTTTAAAGCGTTGCAATGAGGACATGACTGTTGCCAAGGCTCTGTTACTTAGTTACATCCATGCCTACAAATTTCAGGAAAAAAGGTTGCCAGCCCTGCCCTGCCCTCCCAGTGATCTGCTGCTGTCCCCGGGGCATGGAGGACACCCTGTAGAAGCAGAACCTAAGCAGTGAACACAGAGGTGTGGCTCAGAGGAGCCACAGAGAACGCTGTGGGGCAGATGGTGGCACGGAGTGCTTCCCCCACCCAGCCTCAGGGCGGAAGTCAGTGTGGCTGGAAGTCCATTCTCAACAGGAAACGGGAAACTGGGAACTCTGCTTGGGAGTCTCTGAAATGGGGACAGAGCTAGTGCTTGGGAAAGAGGCCAAGAAAATGTGGGGCAGAACCATTCTCACCAAGATGAAGCTAATTTGCCATGGAATGCACACACTGTTTCCCTGCCATGATATATATATATATATATATATATATATATATATATATATATATATATAATTTTTTAATAGACTTTTCTGTTTTAATTTTGAGAACTTGAAAGCTAAACTTGCCAAAAGGATTGCAAGAATGTTGGGCATGTCAGTGTAGCGATGGTGCTGAACTAGAATGAATTAAGTCAAGAAAGGGTTGAAGTGTCTTTAATTATAAAGATTTTTGCCTTAATAGCCCAATATGTTGATAGTGTCATAGCTCAAGCTATTAGAATATGATTTGCATCATAACAGTTCTCTTTGAAAGATATTAATTAGACTGTTAACAGACAGTGCACAAAAAGCTTTTATAACTTCCTGATGAGCAGACTTCACAATTGAGAACAGTGAATGTCATATGATGTTTTCTTACAAGTTCAACAGGCTTGGGCAGTCGTAAAAGGGAAAACCAGTACGAGGTTACTGAAGGAGCGTTCAGCGGGGGAGGGTAAAGCACATGGCTAAAATGGGTTTCATGGGCTGGCAAGGTGTTCAGCTGGGCTCTTCCACACACATAAATAAGAGACTGTGCTCTCTTGTGTGAACCAGGACAGGGGCCCTGGGAGGCCCTTGAGAGTATTCAAAAGATGAGCTAAGAACCTAAAAGTCAGAAGATAAGAGGGAAGAGTTACTCTGGCTCAAAGGAAGGGATTCTTAGGGGTTTCCCAAAATGAGAATGACAAGCTCAACTACAGATGAGGGTCCATTTGGGGCAAACTATCACTGAGATGACATTATCATGTCAGGGTGACACTGTATCACGTATTAATGAGGGTCTTCCAGGAGCAAATTCATTTTCTTTCCTGAATGGATTCACCTTACATCAAATTCCAAGTGAGATTCTAAGGCCAGGGAAGCAAAGTGAGGGATAAGAAGAGTAAGGCAAGGAAGGATGGAGAGGCAGAAAGAAGAGGAGTTGTTACTAAACTAGCAGCTATTTGGTGTCCACGTGACGGACTGCTTGCTTATAAAGCCCTAGGTGATTCTGCACAGTAGTGAACTGGGTTCACCATCCTGAAAGGAGCCACAGAGAAGAAGGGGATCAGTCAGTGGGGCCACTCGAAAATCATCCCGATCACGGAGCACCTGCTGTGATGTGGCACATTCATGAGGCAGGGGGCAGGCTGTTCCCTGGAACTCCTTCTCTCTTTTCCTCCCTGCACCTTTCTCTAGACCTCTCCCTCTGTTTTCATTTTATCTTTCATGTAATACCATTTTATATATGGCAGGTTCAGTATTAAAGGCCAGCAGCTTTCTGGTTGCAGACCTAGAACAGCGCCCTAGCTCCCTGACTGAATCAGGGTATGCTACCTCCCAACGCACAGTATCCTGGCACCAGCCTGTGACCTCTCCTGGGAATCGCCTGGTGAGACAGACTCTGAGCCCCAAGACAGGATCTCTCTCCCCCAGTCTGGTGCAGTCAGGAGACAGGCAGAGAGGAAAATAGCTCCATTTTCTACCCACAGAGCTGAGCTTAAATGATTTGCCTCCAGGTATCTGTGCTCTGCTCACTAGCTCACAGCCACCTGCAGCAGAGTCATTGTCTTGCTCTAGCTCTCCCTCTGACCAGAGGCCTTAAACCTTTCTTTTGTAAGTTTGGTAGGGTAAGAAACCAGGATGGAGTCTTATCACAGCAATGTCCTTCGTGCTGCATTGATAAATTTCAAGTGCTTAACCACTCACATTAGTGGGAAGGGGGTTACAGCTTTCGAAATGCTTTCTCCCAGGTTAATATTTCATGCTAAATCTTTCGACATTTTTATGACCTGTGTACAGCAGCCTCATATGTTCATAATCATGTTCAAATTGAAAGAGTATGATGATCACTTCACAATTTAAAAAGCACTCTTTGTTAAGGCAATTTTAAGCATCTTGTTACATATCAGACCTGTGTCCAATCAGATATTTTCCTTCTAAATATCTGCCTCTCCCCCCTCTTTTTTTTTTCTTCTCTCCAGGATTAAAACATTTGGTAAGACTAGAAAGACGCTGTTGACTTCTCAAGTGTCCATGTGGTTCTTGTTCCCTATTAAAGGCTAATTACCTTTAGACAAGTGAATGTGAGCTATTGAAGTAAAAACTTTACGAGTCTAGAACTGTTACTCTAAATTTGGACCTGATGTCAAGTTTCAAGTTTAGTTGGCTAGATAAAGATGGTACGTTCCAGTGCTGCGAGCATAACCAACACGTGTTCCGGGCCATATGCTGGCTCTTTACATATGTTAATTTATGTAGCTCTCCAAACAACCCAGGAAGCTAGGCTTTCTGATGTCCAATTCTCAGATGAAGAAACTGGATCAATGACTTGCCCCAGTGTGTGACTGAACCAGTGCAGCAGCACCTTGGCTACCAGACCAAAATCGGCTCCAATTTATTATTGGATTTGCGGTTATTATTTGGAGTGGGTTCAGAATGTACAGAAGTCATAGGTGTTCTGTGGAACCTGGTGGGGCAGAATGAGACTCATAAGCAACACTATGCAAAAAAAAACACACAAAAATAACCCCACAACAACAACAACAACAAAAAAACAGGGGCTAAAGAAGGGTCTTTCCTTAAATTCCACCACTATTGTAATTATTCTGAAGCACCACCAACAACCACACTAGGAGCCATTCCTCTTGGAAATGTAGTCCTGTCCAGGTGGTTCTTTCTGAAGCCCAGCAGGCTGTCTGCAGGGCACATTGACAGGAGCCTCAGGACTGCCTGTGTCTCAGGAGGAATTGGTGAACTGCATTTATCTTAGGGGAGGCCCTGCAAGGGGGAAAAAAAATCTAATTTTGCCAAGATTTTTCCTGTTTCTAAAGACTCACATGGAGTTTATCATTCACTTGGCTATTTTTAAAAATGGTCTAAGGGCTACCTCTAAGCCCTGACCACACTATGGCTTTTCTCAGGGAAAATCCTACCTGTCCAATGGGAGCACATTTTATGCATTGCAATCGGGCTCTATGCAGATCCATCCTTGCTGCATATTAGTGACTCGTTTGGGTCTAATTTAGGCCACAACACACATCAGGCAGGAACTCTTTAATTCCATGTTCTCTTCAATGTTCAGCAGATTTTGTTCACTCAACAAATGTTAAATGCCAGTAATAACCAACACCTTCTCTCTCTAAATAAAGCACTGTTTTGAGATGGTATATATACATGACCATTCTGATTTAATCTTTTATATAGAGAACAGGGAAAAAAGAAGCCACACACAGAATCTGTCAGCAATGATTGCATTTCAAAGTCTAAAACTAGGTCATGATGACAGGATGGAGGATATGGGATGCTGAAGGCCCAAAAGCACTGAAATAATCCAGGATGGTGATGACAAAATGTGTCTTCTGCAAGTCCCCTTGAAGAAGACAGGGTGGGAGGGTGGAAAGAGCTCTAGGTAGGGACTTGCTGCTGAGCTGTGGTCTGGGCTCTGGGATTGGTCTGGACCACTATTTAGCTAGCCACTAGCAGCTTCCTCTTTGTAGGACTCAGGGGACAAACTGGGTGATCTGAGAAAGGTCTGTTCATTCATCTAAACGATTCATTTATAGAGCACATATTTATAGAGTGCCTAATGTGTGTTCAATATGAAAAAAACCATGGTGAATATGGTCCTCACTCTCATAGAACTTAGAGTGGGGGAGACATTAATCAAATACTCTCAAAATAAGTATGAAATTCAAGTGCAGCAGATGCTGTCGAGGAGGGCTACATGATACATAAAAATAGTATAGATATTCAAAATATCTAATGAGGACCAATGAATTATAACTTCATAGTTTTGGTGCCTGAAGGTTCCATGTTGTCCCTGGAGGCAGCTCTCTAGTGGCTGAATAAAGTGAACTCAGGGTAGTGGCTGTTTATCAACTTGTGCCAAAATATTTTAATTTTTGCAACTAGTATTCAGTCTGAATATTGGCATTGCATTAGGGCTTATAATAATAGAAGGCTTTTATTCAGGGCTGGAAGGCTAGTAAGAGGCTTCATGTGGAGGGGACATCTGAGCCAAGACCTAAAGAATAAGTAAGAATAACTAAGTGAAAAGAAGAGGAAAATTATTGTAGGCATAGTAGAGGAGTATGTTCAAAGTCCCTGGGGCAAGAGGGAACAAAATGTGTTGAGGAGCTTAAAGAAGTCCAGCGTGGTTGGAGTGCAGTAAGCAACAGGAGCCTGATAGGGGCTGGGGTGTGGGAGTTGGATTTGAACTAGAACATGCAGGATCTTACAGGGTCATTGAACAATGGAAAGCCACTAAACATTTTACGCTGAGAATGGCATGGCCAGATTTGCATTTTACAAAGACCACTCAGGCTGCTGTGTAGCGTGGAGATTACAGTGGGAGCAGTTGGAAGGCTGCTCCTAAATCATCCAGGAAACAGGCTGGTGGCTCAGACTAGCATAGTGGTGATACAGGTGGAGAGAGTATATAGTTTCTTGCTTGCTGAATTGGTAATGATGGCCATTCACTGAGATGGGAAACACTACCACAGGCTTGGGGCATATTGGTGATGGGAGTCAAAAGAGAGACCGTTGGAAGGGAGAGTGTCTGACCATGTTGTGATGAAGGGGCCACTACAATACTCAAGAGGAAACCTGAGTGTAGGGGAGTGGTCTGGACCAGAAGTATGCATTTTGGAGTTACCATTGTAGCAGTGGTCACTGATGCCTGGACTGTGGAGAAGACAGCCTAGGCAAGAGTACTGGACTAGGAGGGGGCCTTGAGAAATTTCAACAGGTAATTGTCAGCCCTTTACCTATGAAGGAGACTAAGAAAGAGTAGCTAGAGTAGATGGGGAAAACATGATGGTGTGGTATCAAGCAAAGAGAACACTTCAAGAAAGAGCGAGAGGATGACAATTGTCCAATTGGATGAGGACAGGAAATGCCCAGAGAGATTTCAGGAAGACTGAGTGAGAGCTGCTATATTTTTCTCTCAACCTTTTACTTTGAACTAATGATAGACTCACAATTCATTGTATAGTACCTACAAGTCACAGGTACCCATTGCCCAGCTTCCCCCAATAAAATTAACTCAACCACAGACCTTAACCCAATTACAGTAAGAATTGTTTTAATAGAGCAATGGGACCAGAAATCAAATCAGAGCAGGCAGGGCAGGGAACAGAAAGAGGAATCGGAGGCAGGGTGGATAGCAAATATTTATCTGCTATCGTATGCTGCTCTGTGCTAGGCACAGCATCCGGCACTGGGCACAGAGTGGAGCCCCGAAGAAACCTTCACATCCGCAGGATCTGGACAAGGAATCAGGGGAAAGGAAGCTGAGGATAAAAATCTACCTCTGGCAGTAGGCACCAGTGTCTGGGGCCACAGTGGGCCGAGGAGCAGGGACTCTAGTAGTGAGTCACTGGGAATGTCCTCTGAACCCCGCAGTGGCAGGGGGAAGCATACTAGGACAGTGGGAGAAGCATCAAGTCTCTTCGTTCAGGACAGATGTTCTGGGGAGTTGGTCATCCCAATGCCTCTCAGATTTACAAACTCTTAAGAGCAGAGAACTTTCTGCAGCGGAGCCTCAAACATTTCACAGCTATTGCATGTTCTAATAGAACTTTAGAAGAAAGGTTGGCCAGTGGGTTGGAGTAACATATTTCTAACAAGCCCATTTTACAGATGAACACACTGAACCCCAAGCTCCAAGGAAACTGACATCGCCCAACCACACAGCCTGGATCGCGGATTCTGATTTGTTGATGCTTCCATTCCAGGCCCTCTTAGAGGTCCCTCCTTCCTGTGTTGCCCTGGAGCTCAAGAGACTGATTCTATTGAGCTGTGCATGTAGTGACTGCTTCCTATGAAAGTTTGATCAGTTTTATCTTTCTACTATCACCCAAGTTGGCTACCCGCAGGTATCAAACAGCCAACAAAATCACAGGACAAGCTCTATATTTAACTCTCATTCTGGTGGGTAGATGCCCAACAACCAGAAAAATAAGTATATGAAACCTTGGGAATAGATTTTACTGCTGCTCCACGTTCCGACTCCTCCCCCACACTGGGGACATCCCGTGAAACTCTGTTTTCAAGGTGGAGGGAAACCAAGGGGAGGAGGGCAAGGAGGAGATGCAGTGGAAGGGGCAGCAGGACCTGGATCCCCTCAGGGCTGCGGCTCTGGTCAGCCTCAATCATAGGTGCGCGGGGAGGTTCCCTGAAGCCTGATTCATTCCATCTCAGCGGGTGGGACTTAGAGAGCACTGACCTCTGTGTGAGAGAGGCTGCCTGCCATGGGAGGCTCGGGTCCTGCATACTAATTGGCCTACTTAAATGACTCTCCATCCCCTCCCTCCAACTGCAACAATCCCCCTTCCGAAATCGCCTGCTCCCAGTGGAGGAGGCTTGCTGCCATGGCAACCCAGCCTTCCAATGCTGGGAGAACTCACCATAGAGACGTGGGGAGAAAAATTCCACTGTTGAATTTTCAAAGAAGGGCTCAAAAGGGGAGGGAGAGGCAGAACAAAGGTTTGAGGACCAATGTGGTTGGAGATGGGGAGCTTCCCTGGCTGAGGGCCTCGGGTGCTCTATACAAATGTTCATCCCGACACGTAAACCTGCAGAGGCAAGACCAGACAGGGCTGGACACTGTGACATGTCACCTTCCTGTGCTAATATCATATCGCCTCATTCATGGGGTGCCTGGCGCCAAAAATGGGGGTAGGAACATGCCAGGAATGGCCTCTTTACTAGGATGGTCCCTATGCACTCATTAAAATATGATAAGCACAGAGATTGAATATGCCCTGATCAAAGTGTGGACTTTGCCACTGAGGGTTTTGTTATTGTTTCTGCTCTTCTACAAAATCATATTTGAATCACATTATACCTCCTTTGAAAAAAGAAGGAATACATCCATCGAACATGTATGCCTCCCCATTGAGCTGCTCCAGGTGAGGCGAGAAACCACCCAGGTATGCTTGTTTGGAGGCAGCCTGCTCCCACTCAATGTGACCCAAGGCTTGTTGATGTTGCTAAGGGGAAAGGCGGCAGGCCAACAGCACTTGGCGCCTCTGTGTCCCCTTTTATAGGACAAAAAAAAAAAAAAAAAAAAAAAGCAACAGTCTGGGTGTTTAGTGATCCCCTCTGATTCTGGGGAGTCCCTTCGCATTGTCTGAAGCTTAATCCTTTCTGAAATACTTTAATTCATTCCTCTCTGTTCCCTAAAGTTCCCCTTCAGGTCCCTTTTCTTCCCGTTTCTAAAGCAAGGCAGTGCCTTTTGAGTTGTGAGCCCATGGCATCATTTCTGAAACACCCCAGTGTTAAGGAGCTGGCACACATCACGTCAAAAGGGGTGTTTAGTTCTCAAAACCAAAGCAAACACACACACAAATGTTCTCTTTGGGACCAACGTGGGAGAGAGTTTCTAAAGGCCGGCCACAAGCTGATTGTGTTTCTGACAGTCCCCTGCTCTCAAAGGAGCGGGCAAATTCTGCCAGGCCTTTATCTGCGCCTGACAACTCCCAGAAACAAGCCAGGCTGGGAGCTGGCTCCAGATCCAAGTCGGGAAACCCTGAGAGAGCAGGAGACGGCCTGCGCTTGGAGAATGAAGCACTGGAAACCACACAAAAACAGGAGGCGATTGGTTTTCAGATGGAGCAAACGGTGCAGAGAAAAGCCTTATTCAGTCGTATTAAATAAGATACACAACAATGTCACATTCACCTTTGTTCCTCGGATGTCATTTTGGACACAAAGACTTGGAAACATGCTTGACTCCCAAGCCCTGGCTTTCAAGGTGACATTTCACAAATCCTTCATTCATTTCTTTTCAACAAATATTTATGGAACAAACTCTGCTAAGATGCCAGAAATACAAAGACGAATATGTGCCTGGACTTCTTGTAGAGGGTTTTGGAAATAATAGCAATCTCTCAACATTTGCAGCCTACTTCCAATTTCCAAAGCACTACACACATCATCTAATTTAATCCCCAGGGCCCGCCTGCCTGTGTTAGATAAAGCCTGTGCTGCCTGAGCAAGAAATACGGGGCAGAAAACCCTCCACAAACGATGGCACCAGTGTGGGAGGTGCTATCCTTGATATTGCCAACTCACTTTGCTCCGGGAACTTCAGGTGCTAAAAGTGCATGTTCTCTGGGTACCAGGGCACAAAGCTTTCTGGGTATAAAGAGCGTCTGGGGAGATTAGATAAATTAGCCTTCAAAGAAATCTTTGAAAGTGAGGACACTTGATTCAGAAAGAAAATTTGCTTTACTTTCAAAGAAGATATTTTCAAAGCGATGGTTTAACAAGGTAGAAAGAATACTGGCCAAGGAGTTAGGAGGTTGAAAGCCTGGTCTTACTCGGAGGCTTTTGGAAAATGAGGAAATTAGGCCGGATTTTTTTTCCCAAACTGCAGTTAAAAATTCTACATGATTTACCAGGCAGGCAGGTTTGCAATTATGTATGTTGTTCAGCATTTCCTGAAAAAAAAAAAATGTTTGATCAAATACAATTTTAGAAATAATGCAATTGACTGTTACTTATATGTGTATTTATTCAATTGCCAAGACTGGTTGAATGTCAAAAACTAAATAGTGTTTTCAAGGCTTTCCATTTTTGAGGTTTCCTCTCACATGTACTATAGGAATGATAAGAGTGAAAAGCATAATTCTGGGAACAAAACAAACATTTAATAAATATTTTCTTCATCAATATATGAAGGTATAGATGAATGAATGAATGAATGAATGAATGAGGAAAAGACTCTAAGGGCAAAGGACAAAATTTTGTCATGATGACAAATTGGAGGTTGCAAAAGAATATCCCTCTGAGAAGTGTATCAAAGTATCTCCTGCCAAAAACAAAAGGCATGTAACCAAGAAACAAAACAGTGCCTTTGGGGGGTAGGCAGGGTGGAATGGGTGGGTACAATTGTAGAAGTTTTCATTTTACTGCTTTAGTCCCACTATTGTTTTCTTAAGGTTAGTTTGTAGACTTATTGCTAAGTAGCCAAGTTGTCTGTGCTCTCTAATCCTAGGTATCTGCATTTGCAAAATGAAGTTACTTCTGTCCCAGCTCCAAGACAGCATGATTCTGTGCAAATCCAGGTATCAGATTAAAATTCAGAGTCCCAGCTTCTAGTAAAGATTTTTGTCATTTTAGGTCATTTTCTACAGTCAGATGAACTACTTGTGGTACCCTCAGCTCCTTGGCATCTGGGTCTGTGGGCTGGCACACTGACAGTGCCTCCAAGGTTACGCCAACCTGACTGCTGTGTAGATGCCCATTCAAGGACTTGACACCTGGGTGACTCTCATTAAAGGACCATTGGCTTCCGCCATGGAGGTCTGTCGATGGCTCTTCCTATGCCTCTGTTTGCTGTAGCTATGTTTCCTGGGGAAATGAGTTCATATTTCTTCTGGATCTTATCAGCTCCCTTCAGGATACAGTTCAGGCTTCTCGGTAGCACTCTGAAAATTCCCAACCTACGAGAGTGTCTAGCATTTACTCTTTCTGATAAAACTACTTATCCGATTAAACTTTGTGGTGTTTTCACTTTATGTATAAGTGTCCTGAAAATGTAAACACACACAGTGTATACTTATAAAAGCAGTGTTTATTAAAATACACTTCATTTTCAAAATTGAGCTATCAGCTGTGTATATATTTTTGGGTGACACCCTGTATATACTTTATCTTTCCAACTAGATTAAAAACTCTTCTACATCTGCAATCATATGACAATATATAAATGTATTGAAGTAATGCGCTGTACACCTTAAGAGATGTTTATGTCAAATTTCACTCAGTTAAAATGAAAAAAAATTTTGTAGGGTGGGGACCTTATTGGTACATACCATGCCCAGGAGGGGCTAAATAAGCATTTATTAACAGGTAATAAGTACCTGGTAATGATTTTAAGGACATAATTGTAGCACTTAAGGAGTCAAATTAGAAATCCACAACTTTGAAGCATAGGCAAATATATAGCATTAATTATATGTGGACCAGAATTATAAATAAATGAAAGTTCAGAAGTTCCACCATTAAAATTCTTCTTATAAAAATAAATTAAAACCTGTATTGACTGTATGAGAAGTATTATTCAGTAGCGGTAAGGTAAACAATCAAGAAGAAGTTATTTAAAGAGAAAAGTGGGAGCAGAATGACCTCCTCACATGCGCCATAGTTTAGTGAACACTGCTGCTTAGTAAAGTAACTTTTAAACTGCTCGACTTGGCGTTGCTGATTTTTCATTTTTAATGCTGCGTCACCCTGTGATTCCTCAAAAATGAATCATGAGTTTTGAATGTGTGTGACTCTAAGAGAGGAATATAAAGAAAAGAAAAAGAAGGGACAGAAGAAAGAAAATATCCATTTGCTGATTTCCTCAAGGACTGCTGTTTCACTCTCTGCACCGAGTCAATAGGACTACCTGCATTTTTCTAATTTGTCCATTTATTTCTTTTCTAAAAAAATTCTTTATTGTTGAAAGTATTCCATATGTCCCCTTTTTCTCCCATTGGCCTTTTCTAGTCTGCCCCACCCCCTGCCCCAGGCCTTCATCCCCTATTGTCTGTGTCCATGGGTTATGCTTATATGCATACAAGTTCTTTGGTTGATCTCCCACCCCCCCACCGGTCACCCTCCCCTGCTTTCCCTTTGAGGTTTGCCGGTCTGTTTATCCATTTATTTCTTAAAACCATGTCACCATTCATGTGCCTGCATTATTTAAATATGGTCACAGGATCATTTCTTCTTCTTCCACCCAAACCAATTATTTACCAGGTACTGATGAGAGCCCATCCAATTTAACCCTGGGCTCAACTGATATGAAACTATACTATGCCTTTTCAGTGAGGAAGTAACAATTTCCTTTCACTCTGAAATGAAAAAATCAGGCCATTTGGGGTTATACAAAGCTCACTTTTAAAAATCAAAAGATGTTATTTACCAGAGAAAAGTGTGACTTTTCTTCCTCATCCTCATAAGAAACAACCACATTTCCTGAAGACCAATTATCAAAATATCCTATTCTGACCTAAATGATACTTTTACATGGTTTTTGGATATATCTTAGAATGTCCTAAGTGGAAGTTAAATTAAAATCACCTTCCTGGACTTATTAAACATAATGAATGCAACAATGAAGTCCCCAATTATGGGCACAAGGTCTCTCTCTCTCTCTCTCTCTCTCTCTCTCTCTCTCTCTCTCTAATCCCTTTACTCTGTCTCTATATCTCTCTTGCTCACTCTTTCCAAAAATTTATCAAACAGTGTCAGTAGATCTAAAGGAATAAATTCTACCAACAAATGAGACAAATAGATGACCATGAAACTTGTTGACATTATAAGTGGAAGAGTCTTAAGGTGGCTAAAAGAGTTTCCCAGGTGACTGGAACAATGTCTCCAAAGAACTACTACCAGACAGTCTGAACTGGAGAAGGTTTGTAGGCTGTTTGCCAAATGGTAGTTGTCGCTGGCCTTCAAAGAGTGACCAGATAATAACTGTAATTTAACCTGCTCATATGATCCTTGCAGATAGCAGCCACCTTTCCGCTCTGGAAGGTGGTTCTACCAAGAACATGGAGCACACCTCTGTGTAATTAAAGCCCCAGATGCATGGATCTGCTCATTAGAAGTTCAAAGAGTCCTGGAAACCAGGCTCTGTTAGTCTTCTTCACCTTCCCCCACATTCTCTCTTGTTCCCCCTCTTTCCTGGATTTTCTGGCTTTGTAATTCATCTCTGAAACTGCAGCAGAAAAACTGCAAAACATCCAATAGTACCACTTCCGAAATAAACTGTATGCCCCTTTATGTTTTAACACAGAGCCTTAGTAAATGTCGGTGGAATGAATGGATGTTCCCTTTGCCCATAATGATGTCCACAAGAACATTATTTCCCTAGACACGAATCATGCATCTTAAGATCTTAAATGTTATCTAAATTATACTAAATTAACCAATTCAAGGAGTGTAGATTTTGCTTTTCAGGAAGATACCACACTATCATTTATCTATATTTATACTAAACCATGAACAGAAAGATGAGTTGGTGAATAGCTATCACCCTTAATAAGTCAAGTGCATTGCAGTTAGCTCTTTGGCAGGGGGATGGTTAAGATCTTAGGCTGTTCAGTGAGTACTATGCAGGTTCAACTCCTGGCTTTAACATTTATTGATGGTGTGAATGTAGGGGGAACCCTTATACCTTTCAGTAGGGCCCAGTGTATTCAGAGTTATTGGATAAATTTTATGAGTTGCACCTGTAAAGTGCTCAGGGGTTTGTCCTTAGCAAGCCTCAATGTGCTTAGTCACTTCAGCCAACTGGTCATAACTCTTTCAAACTGAGATACAAATGACAGGGTTTCAGAAAGGGCAGTTATTTTCATTGTGAACAAGGGACTCTACTGGCAAGAGGTTGGTTCATACCTGATTAGTAATTCTCTATGTGCCTGGTTTACCTGAATTAATATATTAACACAGGGCCCGTCTGATTCTGCAAACACCTTTGCAAGGACAGATCAGTGATTTTCTATCTCCTTTTCCTAAGAAGACACAGCCTTGTACTGGTAGCTTGGTCATAGACAGGAGAGCAAAGTCATGCTCAGAGCCCACAATAGCAGTAGCAACTCTACTGTTTTTCTGTTTAATATACTAACACGGTTTAAAGCTTTTGTAACACATATCCCTTCATTTGATCTCCAGTACGACCTGCCAAAGATACAGAAGGAAGACAACCCAAGATGAAACAGAGTGGGTAAGAGGTTTCCCATTGGCAACACATGCACAAATGGCAAAGGTAAGACTGGAACCTAGGGACCTTGACTCGCAACCCTAAGCTCTTACAAATGACCTGCGTCTTCATGTCCTACAGTTAGTTTTTTAAAATCTGAGGACATGCTATAAATTGTTTTTTTTGTCATGCCCTGTAGCAGTGGTTCTCAGAGATGTGTCCGAACACCAGCAACACCTAGTTTACCTGCGAACTTGTTAGAAGTGAAATTCTCAGGCCCCACCCTAGACCTGCTGAGTCAGAAACTCTGGCGTGGGGCCTAGCCTTCTGTTTTACTGAGGCCTCCATGTGACTCCCACATACACCAACATTTGACAACCACTGCCCTGGAACAAGGAGGCTAATAATAACTAAATTATTTCATTTAATCCTTACAATAACCCCAAGCCGAGTAATATTGTCATCATAATCTTAGATATAAGGAAACCAAGGCTCTAAAACAATAGTCAATTTCTCAAAGATCATGTGCTCAGTTAGGGAAAATGAACCCAAACTTAGTCAGCCTGACTCCAGAGGCCCTGCTCCTAAGCCCACTGTTCCGCTACCTCTCACAACTGTGATTGTCAGAAAGGGTTTTACCAAAAGGAGTGCAATCTATTTATCTATAATTTCTGCCCAAATTTCTATTCTTTTTCTTCAAAATAGACTTTCATATTTAAAATAATGGCTATCATGTCTCTCCACTCCCACCATATAATGTGGGGGAGGGAATTGTTAAAATAAGCCATTTGTCACACTTCTTAGTGGAAATCTGAGCTTTTCTAGGGAATTATCAGGCAAATACCCAATTCCAGTGGGATCCAGACTCATAGAGCTTAGGTCACTTCTACACTATCCCAAATTTGAAGTTGCAAAACACTTTGTAATCACTAAGCTCTTCAAATGGTTGGCACTTATTTTCTAAGGAAATCAAAATGTAATTGACCTCAATTTCCATAATTAGAACAAGCTCAAGTGTTCAAAGAAAGTTTTTTTATTGTCAGACAAAGAGTTAAGATAATGGTAAAGCCCTCAATTAGCAGAGGAAACCTCCAGATGGAGGTCTTGACAGCTGTCATTCAAAATATTTTTCAAAGAACTACAGGTACTCTGTGGTTTTGCCCTGGAATCTGTTGATGCTAATCACAGGACAGGGCCTGCACTGAAGTAATTGCATATTTCATTTTATGCCACTTCCCTCTTCATCAATCTTACCTTGGGGTCATTAAGTTTTCAAGGAACCATGGAAACAGAAGTGATTATAAACTTAAAAGACAGCAATTTAGTATAAGATGCTATTAAAGGGCAAGTAGGTCATAACTTTTAAGACTAGAATTGGTACAGTTATGGACCTTCTTTCCTTAGCTTATGCATCCTCAAAGTGGCCTTATTACCAAGGCCTAATTCAGTAAGGTAAGAATACTAAACCCTTTCCTACTTCCCTATCCTTGCTTCGCCCAACTAAAGTAGGGTGAGGGAAAAATGAGACAGAAAAACAGAAAAAAAAAAAAAATGAATCCACCATAGCTCTGAGAAAGAAAATCTACTTAATCTGATCAACCACATGTTGTGCATCACCTTTGATAATCATATATCATTATATTTTGTCTACATATCTTTGTGGAATGGACATTAACTTAGGATACTTACCTTTGAGAAACTTTTTAAGTCAAAGTACATAAACTGCTTCCCTTACACCAAATGACCATGTGACTATCAAACAGTTGGTATCCCGTGCACTAGAGAAATGTTGGTTACCTACATTTTTTATATTCTGTGGCACGTGCACAAAAGGGTAATTTTGTTACAGCACACTGGTTTGTAGGTAAGAAGTAAGAGGGGGGCCAAAATAAATCTACGTGGAAAGGTGGGGCCAAGGAGGATAAGGTGGACTTGGGAAAGCTGAAGGATTTTTGTGATGAGAGCTTTAGCATGCAAAAGAGAGAGGCACCTAGCTACTAAGTCGATTTAGTTTAGATGCCTCCTCTTGTTCATTTAAGGTCAAGGTCCTGCTGAGAAAGAATCCTGCTCAATTGTGCTCTGCTAATCCTCAGTCAGTTAGAGCCACCCCAAAACCTGACATGTCCTCTCAGTGTGGCACTATATGGGTTTTCCTAACAGGGATTTTGGATAAAGGCCACCAAACTCAGCTCCCTTTCTTAAACCTCTAATACTGACATCTAATGCTGCAACGTTGTTCCACGGGGGTGCATAGTTCATGACTCAGCCCAATCAAAATGAAAAATGATATTACATGTAAGCACTAAGAAAATGCAAAACATTCTTAAGTAGTTTATATTTTCATTAATCAGAATGTCTAGGCAATAACAAAGGGCTGGAAAAAGTTCAGAAATTAAATCCCTTGGTTAGTTATTCCACTTAATACCAATCAATCAACTGGATTGATGTCCCTCTTGCCCAATGAATTAGCTAATTTCTTGGCTAAGCCATTTTAATTATTTTGGCTGAATAGACTCCTCCTCAGACTAATCAATAAAAACCCAGAAACTATCATTTTAAAGGTGAACTGCTAAGTGATTCAAAACAAAGGCATTGCAAAATAATTTCTCCAAAACTCCTTTTTTTTTTAATCCTGTGAACATAATGGCTAAAGTAAAATGCTATTTTTAAAAAATACAATTCTTCCACTTATAGGGAAAAAGGACATTGAGGTGTCACAATTTCTCAATTGATTTAAGACAATGAAAAAAAATCAGCAAGTTCCAATATTTATATAATTTGAACTCTAGGTTAAATAAACTATATTTTGCTTCCAGGATAAAATGCAAAAAATGGATTAGGAAAGAATATTTGTTTAATCACATATGTACATGAACAATTACATACACACACAAATACATTTTAACACACACATTTCAAGGGAACATTCATTTAAAAGAAAAAAAATTAAGACCTCAAAATTTAAATGTAGAAGTCACACAGGCAGAAAATCTTCATAAGAAAAAACAAAAATGGGTTACAAAAATTGGGAGTGGTTGGTTATGCCATTTGTCCATTTCAGTCCCTTCAGAAAGATTTGCCCTACCAATGAAGGCATCACCTAAATTCATATAAAAACCTGGCAGAGCCAAAATTATAATTAAATTAACTCTCAACTAAGTGTTGGGATGCATTAAGTAAAGAAAATATATTACAAAGACTAAAGTCATTTCAAAAAGCACATAGTATATTAAAATTCCAAACAGGGCGCATAATGCAAAAATATTTTATGTGAGTGAGACTAGAGATAGAAGCACACACATGTTAATATGAAGTCACACATTCACATGCTAAGCTGTGCATAGCTCAGAGAAAACTAAAGCTAGAACTGGATTAGTAATGCTTGATCCCTTTGCACACGAAGTGTATAATGTAATAGAAATTTAGATTCTACAAATGAACTTCTGCCATATGTATTTATACTATTTATAGATGTATCTGATCTCAGACATAATACCCACTTCCAGTAGGAGAAATTGAAATCATTATTCACAAGAATTTGCTGAAAGCTGTATTGTAGAATCTAATCAAGAAGCACATGTTATATTATAAATGTTGATTTGTGAGCTTCATAAATTCTGTCCAGGTTCTACAAATAAAAAAGCTCTGAGGCATACAACACCACAAAACAAAAACTTGGCATGGGTATCTGAAGAATTTACTAATATTTCAGGCTACCTGTCCTCTCCCACTTTGACCCAGTAAATTTAGCTCTCATCCTTCCAGGTTCTTCCTTTACGTCCACTCTGAGGATCACATTCAGCATTGGAAGCTTTGGACACATTAACCAAGCTCCACCTGGCATTCTCTCCTTCAGATATGCCACTCACTCTGCCCTTTAGACTCAGATGGTGGGTAAGGGGCACGCCTGGCTGTTAACTTCCCGATTTTCCCCAAATAAACTAATCACTCAGAAGGACAGAGATCATGCACCAATAACCAAAGTAATCCAGATTCACACCTGGGGACAGTGTTTTATTTGGGAATTGGCAAAACTTTTCATATAATCACAAGTCTTCTCAAAGATGGATGCTGTCAAGACACCCAGGGATTGGTGGCCAGCAATATTCATATGCTGGTGAGTCCTGTGCCACTGTTCTAAAAGCGGGATGACAATATAGATCAATGTTCATAATTATGGTCATAGCCTTTGAATCTGTGAGTCCACTACTGGAGTTTATCCTAGGCAAATAATTCAAAAGAAGAAAAAAGTTCTACATGCATTCATGCTCTCTGAATGTTATTTAAGAGTAGAGGCCATGCACAGGGGAGGGGGGGGTGGTTGTCCCTTAGCCCAGCCTGCACCCTCTCCAATCTGGGACCCCTCTAGGGATGTCTGACTGCCGGTTTAGGCCTGACCCAAGTAGGATCGGGCTAAACGGGCAGTCGGACATCCCTGTCACAATCCAGAACTGCTGGCTCCCAACTGCTCACCTGCCTGCCTTACTGATTGCCCCAACCACTTCTGCCTGCCAGCCTGATCAACCCCTAACCACTCCCCTGCCAGCCTGATTGATGCCTAACTGCTCACCTGCCAGCCTGGTCACCTCTAACTGCTCTCCCCTGCAGGCCTGGGTCCCCCCAAACTGCCCTTCCCTGCAGGCCCAGTCGCCCCCAACTTCCCTCCTCTCCCAGCCTGGTCACTCCTAACTGCCCTCCCCTGCAGGCTTGATCACCCCCAACTGCCTTACCTTGCAGGCCTGGTTCCTCCCAACTGCCCTCCCCTGCTGGCCATCTTGTGGTGACCATCTTGTGTCCACATGGGGGCAGCCATCTTGTGTGTTAGAGTGATGGTCAATTTGCATATTACTCTTATATTAGATAGGATAGTGTAAAAAGGAAAAATGGAGAAGCCCAACAATAGGGAACAATTAAGCTAATTACGGTAACTCCACTAGATGGAATATGACTTAGCCATTAGAAATTATTGCTATAAAATGATTATTTGTTGTAATAAGAAATATGTTTATAATAAAAGGCAAAGCACAAAAAAGTGAGTAAAAATGGTAGATTTAAGCTGATTACAACTATATCACATATGGGTATGTATATGTACATCCTGTCTATGCTATACACTGAGTGGTCAGATTATTATGATCTCTGAATGCATAATAATTTGGCCACTCAGTATATATAGCTCCTGTCTAATAAAAGAGTAATATGCAAATTCATCATCACTCTGCTACACCCACAAGCCATGCCCACCAGCCAATCAGGAGAGAGTATGCAAATTAACCCAACCAAGTTGGCTACGGCCACGGAGAGAGCAGGAGGCTTGGGTTTCCCCGGCAATGGAGGAAGCCAAACTTTCCACACACACTGGCGGGTCCAGGCCTCAACTCAAGGCTACAAAGTTCCAATTATAGAAGATAAATAAATCCCAACAAAAATGGCGGCAGCCACGGAGCTGGAGAGAGCAGGAGGCTTGAGTTGCCCCCGGCGATGGAGGAAGCCAAGTTTCCGCAGCCCTGGACTGCCTTGGCCTCCGCTTAAGGCTACAAAGTTTCAATTATAGAAGATAAATAAATCCCAGACCCCAGGGTCTCTGCTTGGGTCTCTGGGGGGCGTGGCCAGCCTGAAAACCACCACAGGCCCCTCACCCAGGCTGCCCCATGCCCCAAGGAAACCCTCACCCTGATCCGGGACAGCCTTAAGGGCAAACCAGCCGGCCCTCACCCGTGCACCAGGCCTCTATCCTATCTAATAAAAGAGTAATATGCAAATTGACCATCACTCCAGCACACAAGATGGCTGCCCCTATGTGGTCAAAGATCCTGCCCCCATGTGGACACAAGATGGCCACCACAAGATGGCCAGCAGGTGAGGGCAGTTGGGAGGGACCAGGTCTGCAAGGGAGGGCAGTTGTGGGCAATCAGGCCAGCAGGGGAGGGCAGTTGGCAGGGACCAGGCCTGCAAGGAAGGGCAGTTGGGAGCGATCAAGCCTGCAGGGGAGGGCAGTTGGGGGTGACCAGGCCTGCAGGGGAGGGCAGTTAGGGGCAAACAGGCTGGCAGGGGAGCAGTTAGGCATCAATCAGGCTGGCAGGGGAGTGGTTAGGGGGTGATCAGGCTGTCAGGCAGAAATGGTCAGGGGCAATCAGGAAGGCAGGCAGGCGAACAGTTGGGAGCCAGCAGTCCTGGATTGTGAGAGGGATCCCATATTGGAGAGGGTGCAGGCTGAGCTGAGGGACACCCCCCGCCCCCCGTGCATGAATTCATGCACCGGGCCTCTAGTATATATATATACATACTAATATATATATATATATATATATATATATATATATATATATATATATATATATATATATATATATATATATATTAGAGGCCCGGTGAATGAATTGGTGCAGGGTGGGGTCCAGCCAGCCTGGCCAGGGGGAGGGGACATGGGCAGTTGGCCGGCCTGCCTGCTGGTCGAACTCCTGGTCGAGGGGACAATTTGCATATTAGTCTTTATTATATAGGATTTACACTGAGTGGCCAGGTTATTATGCATTCAGAGATCATAATAATCTGGCCACTTAGTGTAGATCCTCATTATTTGAAAATCCCATATTTGAAAATTTTCCTACTCCCTACAATTTATTGGTAACTCCAAAGTCAATTCACTGTGCTTTCATAGTCGCTCATAGACACAATGCAGAGCAGCAACAATTTTGAGTCCTCTGACCTTTCCGGTTAAGGTCGAGCAAACTGATACTCTGCCTTCTTGTCTTAGCTCTCATACTGCAAATTAGCATCTTTTTCATGGTCAATTTAGCAACAAATTTTCACATATTTATAATTTTTGTTCATGATTTCACTGATTAAAAGGACCTACAAATATATTGCTGAAATGTTGTCCAGTGTTCCTAAGGGCAAGAAGGCTGTGATGTACTCCACAGAGAAAATCTGCTTCTTAAATAGTCTACATCCAGGCAAGAGTTATAGTGCTGTTGGCCATGAGTTTAATGTTAATGAATTGACTCATTATATTAAATAAGATATGTCTTTAAACAGAAATACACATAAAACAAGGATATGTATTGATTGACAAAAATATTGTGACCACAGGTTCACAGGAAACTAACCCTGTATGTCCCCTGGAGCAATGTTTCAGTGTTTGCTAATTCAGTGTTTACAGTGACTTTACAGATCACAACTACCACTAATAATAACAATCATACACACACACACACACACACACACACACACACACACACACACATACACACATGCACTTATGGTTTTCACATTATTCACTCTAAACTTTTACTTGGTGCTATGGACTGAATTTTGTTCCCCAAAATTCATATGTTAAAACTCTAACCCCCAATGGGATGATATTAAGGGCTACACATGCCAAGGAAAGTTAAGGCCCTCATCAAGAACCCGACCATGCTGGCACCTTGATCTCCAGACTGAGAAATCAATTTGTATTGTTTAAGCCACCCAGTCTATGGTATTCTGTTTTTGCAGCCCAGATAGACTAAGGCAAAGCCCTAACCCCTCATGTGACTATATTGAGGAGGTAATTAAGGTAAAATGGGGACATAAGGGGGGAGCCCTGATTCAATAGAATTGGTGTACTGATAAAAAGAGGAAGAGACACCAGCGAGCTTGCCCCCTCTCTCTACCATGGGAAGACACAGTAAGAAGGTGGCCATCTGCAAGCCAGAACGACCTCTCACCAAAAACTGGATCCATACTTGGCACCTTGATTTTGGACTTCCAGCTTTTAGAACTGTGAGAAAACAAATTGCTGTTGATGAAGCCACCAGTCTATTGTTTCTTTGATATGGCATCCTGCGCTGACTAATATACCTGGGTTCAGTCTCCTTATCCTCTAGCTTCCCCCTGGTTCAGAGGACAGGATGTTATATAGAGAGCCATCATTAGCTGGCTGCATTCTGCTACCAAAAGTCACAGCTCCTGTTCAGGCTACTCTCTAGGTAACCACTCTCTCCCCTGTCACTTCAGACCAATGAATGACAGGGTCTTACACCACCCTTGTGGTTCCCCTAAAGCCTACCTATACCTTTGTAAAGAGTCCTCTTATTCAAATATGTTTCTATTAATCTCAGTGTGCCAACTGTGTTCTATCAAGACCATGACAGGATCTTAGAAAATATGGTATTAAAAATATTATTTAAAAAAATACAACTCCAAATACTGTTTCACTGATAGAGAGACTTAGGCTCAAGAATTCCTAATTAACTGGTAATAATGTCATTTCCTGAGTCGCCTGAATCATTACAAGTGGGATCAGCACGGGACAATGGCTGCTGCATTGCCTGTTCCACTTGGCTGGTGATGACAATGCCAGTGCGATGATGAGACATAAATCCCCCTTTGGTCTGCCTGCAGCACAACTTATTAATATTACATGTTTCTCCCCATACCCTATGAGCCAGACCTTCCATAATCTCTGGTCCCATTTTTATTTTTGCCATGTCTTTTTCTCCATCTCAGTTCCATTTGCTGAAAAGTCTCCATTGTTCTAGGGGTCAGGAAAAAGGGGCAAGGGGAGTGCTTGTTTAGAAGTGATTGCCTAGCAACCCATCTTCCCAAATTCAAGGACAGAGGCTATTTGCATTTTGGGAGAGAAGAAAAAGAGCTCTACTTCTCATGAGTCCCAGGGTGAGAATGTCTTGCTGACCACTCCTCAAAGGAACCGTCCTTCCTCTGAGAACTCCCCCTGGGTCACCTTTCTCTGCCTGCACCACTCCTGTCTCCTCCCATGGGGGCAGGTGCTGCCTTCCAAGGTGCACCCACAGCTGTCTTGGGCACTGAGTGCCTCCTGGCACTGCCAAGCTGCAGCCCCTAGCGGGTGGCACCAGGACAAGGCTCAGAACATCCTGATCTCATTCAAGTGGACATTTCTTTCCCACACTGTTCTTTTCACTTGTAGCTTTCCTTTCTGGAAACGTGCCACACTCAGGGGATGTCCAAGCCTGCTCTTAACTCCTAAACTGCCGGTGAGTTCCTTGAGCCTGCTTAGGGAAAGCCGAAGCCAACAGGGGCATGGAAGGAGGAGACATTACCTCTACCAAGAAGTTCTTAGCTGACCTACAGGAGGTGGGAACTGAGAGAAGATAGAAACTGAACTAGGTTGGTATATGAAAAAAAATCACTATTCTCAACTAGAAACCCTTTACCAAAACATCTCATCCTCCATCCTGCTCAGTCTCCATGCTGAAGAAATAAAAGGCAGTTCTCTAATAAGTGAAGTGCGGAGAGGGATAAGTTTGGGGTTCTCCCTGCGTTGTACCTTAAAAAGGTAAAGAAAAGTCCTGGGCTATCTGGCTGCAAGTTAGATAAGACCCTTAATCTCCTGAAGCTCTAAATTACCTTCTATAAAACAGATCTGTAAATAGGACATTGACCACTGTTGACAATGTGGAATTTACTTGAACAAGGCCAAGAAGCACAAGGTATGTTGCCGTGGCTGTACTATTTAGTGGAGACCATTTCATGGTTGTGTTAACGCTGGTTCTTTCACCTCCTTATTATGCTATAATATTTGTCATGAGGAGACTCATGGTTATCCACAGATAAAATCAATCTACAGCATGATAGCAGATACATCTGGCATGAAGGAGATGTTATTGGCTTTTATATACCCTTGCACTGCTTTGTCATTTTATGTATTTCATGCACATGAATACCTAAGACAAAGAAACCAGAATAGTTGGCATAAGGCTAATAAATTAATAAGCTTCTTTAACTTCTATAGGGATATTCCTGTAAGAGAGAAAAGGTAGAAGAAAATTATATCACCTAATCTTCTTATCTGTAAGGCCAGGAAACAAATGCATCAGAAGAAAATTCTGAATGATTCAGGGGTGTTGGTTGATGAGCAGGGAACAAAGAGACACATTAAAAAAAAATACCACTAAGTAAAATGTCACCTCCTGCAGAAGAACATAGCTGTGGCTTTGTGTTGTTTGTTTGTTGATAGATTTGTAAATTCTTTCAGAATTGACCTTAAGTCTTCTCTGTGCAGAAAATATTTTTATTTAATTCAGTGGAATTGGGACTTGACCATAGAGTTTTAAAGCTAAAGGACTTCAGAAGTCACCTGATCCAAACACTATCTTCATTTCACAATTGAGACCTACACATTGAGGCCCAAGGAGGTTCAGGTTTGCCCAGATGACATGCAGATCACACAGGAGGCACTTAATTCATAGAAATCATTATTTAGGACACAGACAGTTGACCTTATTAATAACAGGAGTATTATATTTGTTAGCAAGCTAATGTTGTTTCTTCTTTGAAAGGCTTTTGAGGTATATATTTTTGGGAATGAGGAACTTGGAATGTTCAGCAAGGGACTGAAAATGACCACCATATTCCTATTCATTTCTCCTTCATTGCAGTGGGAGTATCTGAGGACACACTGGGTGTTCTAGCACTGAATGAGCAACCAGGGAACACTGTCATGGCCAAGTGAATGTTCTCTCTCCTGCAAAGTTGGTAAGTTTTTCTGAAAGTGTGGGGAATAGTGAAGCAGTCATCTGGTAAAAAGTTGAATCAGACATTCTCTGGGTTTTCTGATCTGCTTACCATTTCCCCTTTTTTCTCTTAACTGCTGCCACTTTATTATTCACAGCCAGTTGTGCTTCAAAGCCATGAACATTTGGGCATTTTCTTCTCTATGACATGGAGAAACTATTGAGCATTGTCTTTATGCTACTTAAGTAATTATGTCTTAAGTATAATGAGATACGGAGCTTCAAACTTTTTTAGAATAGTCCATGCACATATAATCAATGCTTGGAGAACGCAGATGAAGTTTGGCAAGTTTGAAAGAAGCAAGGAGAGTTGTGGAATGAGGGCTTATTGGAGAGCATAGAGTAAGCTAGAACCATATTTGATTCTGGAAACAAAGTGCTTTGTAAATTTCTCCCTGTGCACAGAGGACCTATTCTGGTCATATTCTTTATGTTTGGGCTAAAATAATTGACAGAAATGAGAATATGGTAGCTGATGTTAATTGTCAGAATAAAAATCATGGAATCTTTGAGTTACAAAAGTCTTTACAAGTTATCTACAGCATATACAATCTTAAAATAACCCCCCCCAAACTAAATCAAATGAACATGCCTCATATTAGTATGAATTTATTTCTAAAGCTTCAAATTGGTCACATTTATATATTATAAATCAAACAAACAAAAAACAACAACATGAAAGTTTTGCTGTTGCCCAATGTTTTAAAATCTTGTATACAACCTACCTGAACAAGTTGGTTTCCACTAGTTTTTATAAATGGAGATAAGGTACTTAGTATTAGTAGTTTCATTAATGGGGGGGTTGGTTATTAATGGTCCTAAGTGCATGACATTTACATCAGCTGTTTATCAAATCAATTACTGAAGCCTCTCCATAATATTATTGGGTTTCACAAGTTACAAAACACTGAGCCCCTTCTATAGTATCATGGAGGATGGAAAACCTATGCTTGGACACTGCCCTCCAGTGACAAGGAACTCCTCCTGGCAAGGAAGCCCATGTCATAGCTCTCACTCTTAGGCAGTTCCTGTTTACCTGTGCCAAACCCATTTCATGAACTTCTGCCCAACAGTCCCATAGCAGAAGACAGCTAATTTGTTCACAAATAGGTCTTCCTTTCTCTCATCCCAATGACCCCAGTTCCCTAGCCTATCCAGACTTCTTGATCACCCTCCTCTGAGTGCTCTCTTACTTTTTAGAGACATCCTTGAACTATTGATGACTTACTAGTAAAATTACCTCGAATTCAATGCCAAACTGAATTCTTAGTCTCTCCCCAGCTCATTCCAAAACCAAGACCATGAATGATTTCATCATCTTTCTGATTATGCCAATCAGAAATCTATTTCACATCCTCGACTTCTTTCTCTACTTTGCACTTTCCATGCCCAATCCACCACTAGGTCTTACAATTTTTCCTCCTAAATAGCTTCTAATTCTCTTCACTTGGCTCTGTCTCCACTGGAGTATCAGCTGAATATGTGAAGTTGTCACCTGTGGAAATCAGTTATTTTCATATCACATTATTGTTGCAGTTATCTCAAAACATCATTTATGTTTGCTACTTTGAAATTACAGGGGTTATTAGATCTGCCATCAGATCTCATTTAATGTTTTAACAAAACCACATATTTAACACGCTCTAACTGTACTTTAATGTGACAATGCTCTTTTGTAACTCTTTGCATTTTATTTTGCATATTTAAAGCCTTATTTGGGGAAAGAGTCCCTAGGCTTCATCAGACTGCTGAAGGGCACAGAGCCCTGTCTGTATTATCCAAGTTCAACTTGTGCTGCAGTGTGTGTGGATAATGCCATGAGGTACCCCTTTATGACATGTGTTTCATGCCCAGACAGATAGTTATGACTCATAATGGCTGACAAAAGGTAAGCAAGTGATAGTTCTGGACTAACCACAAAGAGACAAACAAAGCATATCACACGGAATATTAAAATGTGCATTCTGTTGTGGCAGCTAAAATTGCCTTTAAGTGCATAGCATAGTATAAGAAACACAGAGTCCAGATCAGCAGGCAGTATGGATTAGGGAAGTCCTTTGACCTTCTCAAAAACTTCAGACACATCACTCTAGCTAGGAGGGTTGACCAATAATGTATGGAGAATGCTGTAGCCCTGGCCAGGTAGCTCAGCTGGTTGGAATATCATCCTAATATACCAAGGTTGCGGATCCAATCCCTGGTCAGGGCACAAACAAGAATCAACCAATGAATGCATAAATAAGTGGAACAAAAAATTGATGTTCTCTCTCTCTCTCTCTCTCTCTCTCTCTCTCTCTCTCTCTGTCTCAAATCAATAGTAAATAAGTAAAAATAATTATCATTAATTATGAAGAAAAGAGTGGCTGAAAAACACTTGTGGAGTGTACACCATAAATTCAGGAGACGTGAAGAGATGGAGAGAGTGATGGCCCATATATGTGCCCTGAAGGCAACTCCCAGAGACTATTCTATAAAGATCAGAACCCATCCGAGATTCAGGGATGTTTATCCAAGAGAGCTTTCCTCTAAACATGGAAGGCAGAGCCTAGCATGTGCCACAGGATTCCACCTTATCCCTGTTCACCACCACTACCACCACCACCACCAACAACAACAACTTATATACATACTGTATATAATTCACACGTCCCATGTAATGGCTTTAAGATAGCACTGAGTAGCAGGCAGAGCAGACTTGTTTGCTATTTTGCATGATGGAAAGTAAGGTTCAGAGACGTTAGATATTTTCAGAACACTGCATACACATTGTAGGTGAGAGTAGCCCCAGGTCTGCTGTCTGCTGGTACCCTATTCCTCAGCATACTAGCCAGTCGTGGAGTCTGGAAAGAATCCAAGTTTCTTCCTTAAGAAGGTCAGACTGGCTGTTTCTGAGGCACTTTTCCAATTGCAAAGGTCATGGTTCTGAAATTTAAGGTATTCCTTTCCCTCCATCAGCCAATAAAGCTATAGGACTTTGTCCTATGCAGTGAGCTCATGTCTGAGATGGACCTGTAATGACCACTAAGGGCAGAGAATCCTCCAGGCGACTCTTCTCCATTTCCCAAGGAGAAGACTAGAGGAGCCGAGGTTGTGTTGAGGGCATTGGGGAGGTTCAGAGTGGGAGAGCATGGCTTTCATGCTCGAGAACAGGTTCGGGGTGCTAGCTCTGCCACCCGGATAAGCTACGGTACCCCAGGAAAGTGACCTGCCTTCTCTGATTCTTCTTCTTCTCATCTCCTCATCTGTATATTGTTAAAGATGGTTAAGAGGGTTACACATCAAGCTGATATATAAAAGGAGGCCGATAAACGTTAGTCTTTCTTACAAGACCCAACATCAACCCTCTAAGACATTAACATGAGTCTTTTAAGGTCACAATTGTTTCCTACAATAAAGCCTAATGCTTTTTCCAGAATAAATTCACGACATTCCCTCCAAGAGCTGGGAAGAATTCAAGCATTTGTGGTAGCTGCATATGGCTTAACTCCCTCTGCAATTTCACCTTGGGCTGAATGCTCCCCCTTTGCCCTTAAAATTGAGCATAAATCATTTTAAAATCCTTGCAAAACCCAGGAATGTTTCGGTGCTGTATGCAAGGGCGGGGCTAGAGCCTCAAATCCTCCTCAGCCTCCGCTGCCTTATCCCCGTCATCAGCAACATGTGAATGAACCAAATTATCTCCAGGGCTGAGGGCGTGGGCCACAGAGCCAGGCTCTGCTGTTTAAGGAACCCAGCGTCATGCTCTCCACCCCCAGGAGATTGCTGCTGCTGTCATAGGGCTGTGAGGGAGGAAGCCAGCCTGGAAGTGCCATGTAGGGAAGAAACTGTTCCATTTCAGTGTTAGGATTCTAAAATAGCTGCTAATAAAATGCCTTCATACTGTGACACTTCAATACAGACACCCACAAGGATACCTTGACAAGCTGTTTGACTCCTCACAAGCCTTTTCTTGCTTTTCCTGTGCAGGGCCTCCAGCAGTCACCCACACAGATATACAACCATGCAGTGACAGAGAAGGCCAGCAGGGGTCTGCCGAGACTGCCAGACTGCTGGGGAGCCCTGGCTCCCTGCAGGAGGGAGGCATCCCTGCTCTGCTGTTGGCTTGTCCAGGAACTTGTCACATCAGTTTGAACCTGCTGCTGCTTCTATCCCCCCCTCTAGCCTTGTGGTGTCTTTGATAAAGCTTAGCTAGAGAATGAGCCATGCTCACCACCTAGGAGGAGAGGGGAGAGCCTCAAGTAATATTTTAGAAATGCCATGGTTCAATGAATCTAGGTTCTGATGGTAAGGAGAATGAAATAATGATTAAAATTCAAAGTGTCATTCCTATGGGAAGTCCTAAAAATCCACTAATTACTGTAATACCATCTCCATCAGGCAAATAAGGTGTCAAGCTTGAAAAAAAATGTTAACAGCATCTTACCTGTTTTGCAACTTGCGAATTAAGATCTTTCATAATGCTACCACTTGAATCTTATCATAGATGAGACTATGTTATGTCCTTAGCTACTTCTGTAAATGCTGCTGTGCAGGACCAATATGATTTTTAAATTTGACTGCACATCAGACTCACCTAAGAAACTCATTAAAAACTTAAATGCCCAATCTCATCCCCAGAGATACTGGATCAGTGTATCTGAGGTGAGGCCTAGTAATCAAAATTTTGAGGAAAGCTCTCCGAGCTATTCAGGTGTTCAGTCAAGCTCGGGAACCTAATAGTGGGAGGTGCCTCTAGTACTAGGTAAAGTAATTCTGCTCTGCCTCCATTAGCATGAAAAGTACTTGAGAAGTTGTCTCATATCACAAGCAACTTTGTGTTTGAAAATTCTCTTAGTGGAGCCCACTGTGGAATCTGTTTTCATCTGGTAGTATTCCTCAGGTTAAGTGCCTGAACTAAGTTCTCATGACAACCAGTGGAATGATCACAAAGAGAGGCTGCTGCAGATCTGCAGGGGGATCCATCCTGGTGTTTTTAATGCCTTTATAAACATCTAATATCAGGTTAGGTTGTTGTAACAATCTGTTGAAGTTTTCTTTTTAAATTAAAGTAAAATTGCTATATAACATCATATGTTTCAGGTGTACAGTGCTGTAATTCAACATCTGTATACAATATAAAGTGAATGCCTAAGGGTTTTGTAGTTCTTCATATCTGGACTAACAGACCAAGCATAAATAGGAAATAACTACATGAGGACAGAATTCTAGGAAAATTTCATGGAGAGTTGAGAGATGAAGTCAAGACATGTTTGGACTTAGAAGTGGTCTCCATTTGGAAGATCACCTACAGTGGATAGTGTTTTCAGTTTCAAAGACTTCCAAGAAGAATATGATGCAATCTTCTTTGGAACCTCCTTTCGGTCAATTATAATCAGTAAGAACCTAGAAGTGTCTAGCATCATGAGGCATGATGGAGGGTGCAATGAGAAGGTACATGTTCTCCCCAAGAAGCACTTGTAATCAGGCCATCTGGTCTTGTTTATAACTCAGTTATTCGCAATAGTCTTTCAGTTCAACATCATCCCATCTGTAATTCTGCCTTTAAGACCTAGGTCAATATTATTTCTTCCAAAGAATTTTCCAGATTTTATCTCACCTCTCAGTAAAAATTAATTTATTTATAGTCTTCACAACATGTATCACACTACCTAGAATCAGAGTGATTCATTTATTTCTACTCCCCAGAAGATTTGAGGTTTTCTTTAGGGAGTAGAACATGTCTCACTCAGTATCTGCATATCGAAGAGGCCTGGCTAAAAAAGATGATACCATCTTGGATTAATTCAGTCATTTATCCATCCAAGGTATTCTGTCCCTGACCAAAGGACAAAGACTGGGGAAAATGTGAAATGTGTAAAGCATTATTAATATTCTGTCCGCACATTTTTCTCCAAAGCCTTCTTGAACCAATTCACGTTTGGAGCCTGGGGAATCTCTCAGAGGTAGCAGGAAAGCTAAGATAATTTCCTCTTGCTCAATATTCACTGGAGATGAAGGAAATCTACTCTCCTACTTAAGTAATAATCTTGTGCAAGCAGGAAAACTTTAATTGTAGAAGAAGTATTATGTAAATGTAAGTTATTTAATTAAAAAGAGGGGAGTCTTCACAGGGAGTAGCTATTCTAAAGAGATGGGAGAACATGTTTTCTTTACTGCAGTTTATAAATGGTTCAGATAGATTTTTCAAACAACATATTTATTACCAACAGAGATGGCAACTGGCTACTACTTCTGGGCAAGGTGGAGTAACAGGAAAGAGATTTGCCTTCTCACCTGAAATAGCCAAAAAAAAAATGGCTTAACTATAAAACAATTATTTCAAGATACCAGATAACAATCAATGAAGGACGATGATCCTCAATAGATGAGAAATAATTGTAGTGAGTCCTATGATCACCAACATTAATTCATGAAAAAGGTAGAGCGGGGAACCAAGGTGGAATCCAGTATCTTCCATAACTTGAAAAGACAGAATTGAGAGCCTGGGGAGACCAAGGTGGCTAGAGTGGAAATGACAGAATACCCGAGAAGAGAGAACTCTGGAGATCTGCAGAGGGTTCCCCTCAAGTATTCAAATGAGTATTGATCAGTGCATGCATGTGAGGACACTATCTGTGCCTGGGGAAGAACTATCCAAAAAGAATCAGTGAAAATAGTGCCCAGGGCTCATGCAGAACCAGGACTAGTGCTGTTCCCATGAAGCAGAGTAAAATCCTCATGATTCAGGGGGAATTGAGTACTCAGTAGTTTATGCCTTGGTACTGGGGAATCATTAATTTTAAAGTAACCACTGGTCTGGTAATGCCTAATCTTAATAGCAACACACCAAAGGATCAAACTGCTTCAAGGCAATATAATCACACTCCAAAACAAAGCTCAAAAATATGTTTGGGCCCTAGCTGGTTTGGTTAGGGGAAAGAGCATTGGCCTGTGGACTGAAGAGTCCCAGGTTCGATTCCGGTCAAGGACACATACCTGGGTTGCAGACTCATCCCCAGTATAGGGCATGCAGGAGGCAGCCGATCAATGATTCTCTCTCATCATTGATATTTCTATCTCTCTCTCCCTCTCCCTTCCTCTCTAAAATAATTAAAAATACTTTGGGGAATGCAAAAATATCCAGCATACAACAAGATTAAATCACAATGTCTAGCATCCAATCTAAATTTACAGGCATACAAAGCAACAGAAAAATATGATCCATAATGAGGAGAGAAATCAATCAGTGGATATTGATCCAAGACTGACACACATGGTACAACTAAAAAATAATAAAAAACTAGACATTACAGAAGAAAGGCTAAAGGAAGTTGAAGACAGAGTAGTAGAAACTATCCAAATTGAAACATAAAAAAGAATCCAAAACATAAAAAAGAGCTCAGTGAGCCATGAGCGAGCTTTAAGCAGCTTAATATAAGTGAAATTGGAATTTCTAGCTAGTACATAGGGGGAACAGAATAAATATTTGAACAATAATGATTTAAAAAAACTCAAATTGATGACCACTATAAGCCCACGAATCTAAGAAATCCAAGCACAAGAATAGGAATAAAAGTATACCAAATCACATATAATCAAATTGCGCAAGACCAGTAATAAAGAGACCATTTTTAAAGATGCCTGAGAAAAAAAAGATGCCTTGTATACAGAGGAACAAAGAGCAATGATTATACGCCACTTCAATTTATTGTCTTCAACAACCTTTAAAGGGAGGAGCTAATTGCAAATAAGAAAAGAGGCTATGATGGTTCATAAGGTGAGTTTGACATAATTTTCTTTCCCTAAAGCCATTTACTTTCCCTTTCTTTTTTCTGATGGTGGAATCCCAGTTGTCTAGGTCTTTGATAACAAGCCATTGATCTGTGCAACTGAATTCAGCCCTTAGTCTTATCCTACCTGTGGCCAATGAGGTTCAAAGAGGAGTTTTTTGCAGAGAGGATGTCCTGGGAAAGATTTACTTCTAATGACAGGAAGGTGTAAAGGAAGAACCTATTTGCTCCCTGCACCCGCCTTGCCTCCTTTCTCCTCCAATTGCATTTTTTATGTGCTTGGAGTTGCTATAGCCCTCTTGTAGCCATGAGGAAAAGAACAGGAAAAAGTCAAGTGCAAAGCCATAGCTCTGACATTGGAAAGCCTCTGAACCAATAGGAAACTGCCCACCTGTGAACTTCTCATCACACGAGGGAAACCAACTTCCTATCTGCTGAGGCCACCACTAGTAGCGTATTTCTACCATTGACTAAATGCACTCCTAGTTGGTAGAATCATAAGGTCAGAAAAGGCAAATCAGAGATTTGAACCTTTGCCTCTAGGACCCCAGTCTGAAGCTCTTTCCTCTATACCCCATAAACTCTTTGTTGCCACCTTCCTTTTTTAAGGGGCTCTGGTCTAAATAATGCAAAAGTATGAAATGTCACCAGCATGAGAGACTGAGGCTTGACAGCTTCAAAAATGGGAGATAAAAGAGAGAAATTCCCTGCTGAAGATATCTTCCAGTACTTTGAGAAGTCAGAATCCTTCCGGCCCATCCAAGCCAATATCTATGATTTACCTTCTTTCCCAGTGCACTTAAAAACATACTTAATTTCTGCACATAGCACTTCTATGTACAAAGCGTATGGGCTATTGACTTCAGGAATAAGGGACTCAGAAGACAATAAAAAAAAACCACATAGAGGATTTAGTCTATCTCCTGCTAACAGTCTTCATTGGTTGGGGGAATGTGTAGGACCAGGGACCTGGGCAAAGGTTCTTCAGGCCAATTCTTCTTTGCTGGCTTTGGCCACTTTCTATAGCCTGTCCTGAAAGACCACACAGCACAGTAATACAGACTCTGAGGACTACAGCAAGGGAATTATTGTTTCCCTAGTGATCCCATATCTCTTTTGTTGGTGAACCGCCACCGACAGTTCATGGACCAGTTTGAGGGACGCTGCTCTAGGCCAATCAAAGATGTGCAGGGATGGGGATCTGGAAATCTGTTGGGTGGATCTATTTTTATAAGCTGACATAATACAATCTGATATGTCACTTTCTGGCATAAAAACTTTCAGTGGCTTCCCACTGCCAAAAGGACCAAGTCCAAAGTCTTTGGCATGGCAAACAGGCCCCTGTGAAATCTGATAATAGCCTAAAGAGCCTACTTTGTTATCTCAGATGCATGCAACAGAGTCCCATTCCCTGGCCACACATCCTGTGATGTTTATACTGCCATCCCTTTTCATATGTTGCCCCCTATGCCAAGAATGTCTCCTTCCCCTCCTGGCCCAGAGCCTTCTTGCCAATAGAACAATTTAGGGTTTGTGTCTTAAATACCAGCTCAAATGTCTCAACTCTGTGAACCCTACTCTGATTTCCCAAAGTAGGCTGGTGGCTTCCTCTTTAGGGTTGCCAGTACTTATCTATTCCTGCATTTATCGCATTGACGCAAGTCTGAAAACTGCCTCAAGTCACAGCCCACGTGTCTTTTTTATCTGGATTCCTTTAGCATCTATTACAGCATCTAGCACTTAGTAGCTGTTTAATAAATGTGTGCTGAGTGAATGAATGAGAGAAAGAACACTCACCCACATTGTTGTAACTCCAAAGCATATGGAAAAGATTCTTAGGAAGGCTTGAATACAAACTAAGCCAATTTAGAATCTTGAAACAATTTATGCAAATCTAGTTTAATATAGAATTAGTCTGAACTCAATGTTCTGATTTCTCCCTGGCAGGTTCCTCTCAACTGTGCTCTCTCTGTGTTATATAGTACATAGATGGAGGATGATTTCATAAAATAAATAAACTCTTATGTTTCTGGGTCCAGTTTAATCAAAAGACTGCAAACAGAACTGTCTATAATTGCTCATGTGAATGTTAAGAACCACATGTAAGTGTTATACATTAAAGGGGAAGATAAGAAATGATACATTCAAAGAGAGTTAATGGCATTGAGGGCATTACTGTTTCAGGAAGAGATTGTGTTGTCTCTTAAAGTGAACACTGTGCCTGGTTTTGAGGGGTTCTAGGCAGAGGAAGCTTTTCTACTATAGTATATGTGCAAGTAAGTTGTAGCTCTGAGCTCTCCATTGAAAAGAAATTGTCCGAGATAAGAACGTCCCTGTTTCTCTAGTTTTGCTTCCTGAAGTCAGTGCTCCTAACCTCAGAACCAAGCCCACTTGGTTGAGTATCTTCTGTATTCATCCACAGGGCTAAGCAGACTCATTCATAAAGGCTTTTCCTGGTGGGTGCCCTGTTCAACAATCATTGATTGGCCACCTAGTATAGCCAAACTATGTGGATACAAAGATGTATAAGACTTGTCTTCTGCCTGCTCTCATAGTAGTGAGAAACTTATATATGAACTTAAGTTCCATGATGCAACATGCTCTATGCTGTAATGCCAATTTATATGAAGTATTGAGAGACCACAAATTTCGTGAGCAATTACTCTGCTTGGAGGAAGTCAGGGAGCGAGCAGGTGAAGCTGGAATTTCTTCTTAAGAATTAGCAGGCATTCACAGGGCAATGCAATGATACTCCTCACAGAGGAAATGACATTGGCATTTTATACAACAACACACTAAAAATATTTGTCAAATGAGTCAAGATCTATCTATCTATCATCTATCTAGTCTGCCTACTTACCTGTCTTATCTAGAAATGATCAGAGTACATGAAAATATTCCTTTAAAAATAAGCATACTTTTTTCAAATACTGAGGTATGAAAGTTACCTCTTGATTATTTCTTATGTGGTTGTCCAGTTCTTAAATTATCTAAACCTTCTCCTCCCCTCTGTGGTTCAGGACTTAATTTCCTAGTCCATCACCCCTCCTACTCCAGAGTGAGAAGGGAAAGGCCTGAAGTTCAAATTACTTCTTTTTGCTGCTTGTTCTATCGGCTGATTTTAGTAGAACCCATTTTCTTTTCTCTCTGCAGCTAATAAACCAGGATTGAGCACCTCAAGATGATTTCTTGGACTAATATCATTTTAACACTTTAGGATTCTGACCATGACCTTGTTTAGCCAAGTTATATTCATTTACTTTGTTCAATGTTCACCCTAAATCAATTTGCCTATGCTGCTTCCTTTTTTTTCCTTCTTAAGTGGAAGACAAATTAAAGGATAGAATTTCTTACCACCCCCGCTTAAAACTAAAGCCCAAAGGAGAACAAGACATAAAATCTAGGATTTCAGAGGGTAGGGCCCTCTATTCACCAACAGATCACATTCATTTTAAGCACATGTTGGACCCCAACAGTGAAAACTACCCAAGTGCATATTAGAAAAATGTCAGTGGATCCACTGTGGCACAGTAATGACCATGTAGAGTGAGATCCTAGGTCTGTCATAGGCAGAATGTGACAGAACCCTGGTTCAGATGTTTCTTAAACGTCAGTTTTTGCCAGTGGTGGGAAGGAATAAAAACGAAATAAAAGACAAGTACTGCAGAGCTGCTAATTAAAACAATTCAGAGAACATAAATGCTGGAGTAATTTTGGACCCACCAAATCAGGCTGGTTTCCATGCAAATGTAGCATTCCGATTTCTTCCTTCATTGGGAAGATATAATTAGCTCAGCTGCAACAGGGTGGAGGCCTTGAGGCAGCCGCTTCCATGATGGAAGAGCAGCTGCCACCTGCCCCTGCTGCTCCAGTTTGCACAGGCCTGTGGTCACCCCACAACACTGCTCATGAGCCACTATGAGCAGAAGGCTTGGGCTGCCAGTGGGACTGGTTCTTGCTTAAAGACAAGGGGCATGTTACTCCTCAATAAATTTGACTCCAGGCCTAATCACCATCCTTCTATATAAGATACCTTTGGCTAACATGAAAATCCTCCCCCATTACTATGGCGGAAAGGGTATTTAACATAGCTAAGGACCAGCCACATCAGTTACCGCAGCTTGTCACCTTGGAGGGTGAAGACCAGAGGAGAATAAGAAGAAAAAGTGTCTGCAAATGAGAAACCTGAACTGTAAGGAGAACACATTCCCCAGCTGCTATGATGGAGAAGATGAAGAGGCACCCTGGTGGGGAGAGGTTGAGTGCCAAGCGTATAGATGATGCAACAGGTAAATAACTAATGTGAAAGCGAAAAGGGTTCTGGGAAACAGCGGCTGTGAAATGTTCTGGAGTTCACTGCAAACACAGAGCAACAGCCTCTGCTTGTCCATCTGACAAACTCAATGGCATGGACTCCACTGATATGCTTTTAATGTTTGTTTATTTAATTTTTTTGTTGATTTCAGAAAGGAAGAGGGAAAGATAGAAACATCAATGATGAGAGAGAATCATTGATTGTCTGCTTCCTGCATGCCCCCTCCTGGGGATTGAGCCCACAACCTGGGCATGTGCCCTGACCAGGAATCAAATCATGACCTCCTGGTTCATAAGTCGATGCTCAACCACTGAGCCACACCGGCTGGGCTGCTTTTGATGATTTAATTAGCAAAAAAAATTCTGCAAAGGGGTTCCATGATGATAAATACTTTCATGGAACCAAAAGGCAAGCCATCATTTTGAAATTTTGGAGAAGGTTAATTGTTTTGTTTTCCTAGGCTACTATCACATTGCCAGATCTTACATACCTCACCCATTTTTCC
>NC_137085.1:34755216-34992716 GCF_951640355.1 Cnephaeus nilssonii
GCTTTCCTTGGAAAGAGGGTAATAAAACCCTGCAGCTTATTCCTTGCAATGTGTGCACAAAATTAGCTTGTTGCCTTTGTTCTGTTGTCTGAGCTTTTGTCACCTTTTATTCGACTGAATTTAGGGAAACAGTATGAAGACATTTAAAAGAAATCCAAGGGGATCTCATTTGCACATTCAAATGCAGGCGGTTTTTATCATTATTCCCCTGCCCCTGACTTCCTTTACTCTCACTCTTCCCCCTAATTACCACCTTCCACCCCACCCTGACATATATTCTCGCTCCAAAAGCAGAAACAAAGATTCTAAAGACAACTGAACTGTAACCTCCTTTCCACCTGTGGTTTCTGTGGAAACTTGCTTAAGCACAGATGTCTCTTTAATTGTGACATTCTGAGAAGTCCTAAAGCTCACCACCCACACTTCCTCCTAAGGTAGCCCTGTCCGGGCTTCCACCTTGACTAAGTAGATAAACTGCCGGCAGACTGAAGTTAGCCACAACGTCACTGCAGCTCCTCTCACCCTGAGACCTGGTTTCTGAGCATACATTTGTTAGCTAGGATGAGAGGATGCCATGCAGCTAATGTCTTCTTGAAAAGCTGAGAGGTGAGTGGCAAATTATAAATCCATTTTATTTATTGCCTTTACCAATTTAACCACAAATTGTTTCCTCTTCTCCCACTGAGCACCATTTAGTGAGCTGTCTCAGGTGTCCAGTGGAAACCGTGAACCACAGGTGGAGGGAGGCCATGTCTTGTGAACAAGCACACCGGTTAGACTCTGCCTTCTCCACCTCCCAGGTCCCTGGGCTTGGGCAAGTAATTTAACATCTCCAGGCTTCTGTTCTTCATTTGGGCCTTCGTTTCCTCACCTAGAATGGAGGTGGTCAAGTGGGGTAGTTGTGAAGTTCACAGACGCCAGGTGAATACCTAAATCACCCTGAGTGACAGCACGAGTTCAATAAATGGTATTCGTGATGGATGACGGGGCAGTAAATTACACAGACAATTTTTCTCCCAAGGAAGCACACAATCTTCATTTGCACTGTTACCAGTTTTGGGTTTATTTTTCATTGGCTCAGAACCATTTTTGTGTACCTTACTCTCAAGTCCAGCTCGGTTAGAGAAACCCAGACTCACCTGAGCAGTGGTCCAGGGTCAGCCTCTGACTGAAAACCTCTGTGTTGCACTGAGATGCCCACGGTATGTTTCCCAACCAAGACGGAGTTTTACAATGAGATGTTGTTTTCTAAGTCATTAGGAAGGAACTGTCAGAAAGGAATCATTCTTTGTATCTTCTGGGGGTTGATGGGGAAAAAAAGAATTTTAAAATGTTGGAGGCTGAAGCATCAGTCACTGACATATATTCATCTGAAACAAAGACGACTTTTTTTTTTTTTTTTTAATCTGTGGTGCAGATAGACACAGAAAGAAAAATACTTTGGCTGCGAAATCTCCCAATCTTCTCTGGGGAGGCTCAGGCCTCTGCCTGCTGTTCATCAGCCTTGATTTTGATGGGGCGATTTTTAGTCAGCTGCCTCAATCATTTTGGCACAGACAAAAATCCTTTAAAAAATGTTACACTTCATCAAAGTGTATCATGAGACTTCACGGTCATTATCTCAATGGCCACTCTGATGTGCTACAATTGGCAGAGACACAAACGGTAGGGGGTGTAGGAGAAGAAAGCCAGCGTTTCGTGTGGAAAGCTGGCAGGCCTCGCCAAGCTTCTGTCAACAACTCCGTGGTCTGATCCGATGCACTGAGCGTGCTGATGATGCTCTTGTTTCTGGAGGAAGTAAACAAGAAAATGAATTCCACCGCGCAACACAGCCTCTTTGTATCTTCCAAATGGTGTGACTGGACCTGGGCCAGCTGTGTTGCAAGTTTGGCCATTTATGTCATCTGGGCCCCAGTACTGATGGAGGCTTTGATTACAACTTGGACCCAGCTATAAGACCCTTCAGGGGCAGCCACGCAGCAAATAAAGGCATTGATTGGTTGTTGGGTCAATTTAGCCATAAGGGTACAGAGCATGGCTCTTTTGAAAAGCCTAATGGATTAGCTACACAACCAGTCCCACTGCAGGCCTTATTTTTCAAGGAACTCCATGAGTTTTCCAGCTTGGCAGGGAACTAACTCTTCCTCCACTGCGAGCTTTGGAGCTGTTCTTGTTATCAATAGTAGGGCTCAAAGGATTAGACACAGTGGGCTTTACAATTTAATGAAAACAGCTGTTGAAGCAACAATTAAGGCAAACAATAGTTTGCATGGAAAACTATTAATTATGTAAAGTTATGCAGAAAGTGGAATACTCTTTTATTCAGGGCCTTCTTCTAAAGGGACTGAGCCGCCTTCCATTCCATGGCTCTCAAGTGTCAGGAAGTGGGGTGCTTGTAGGAAGCGCTCCACCGCAGGTGGGTTGAATGTAAGCAGAGCTCCAGGCTGCCAGTTTGCTGCAAAGCCAGTCATGGGGAAAATATTCAGGAAAAGAATATCAGTTCAATTTACATTACCATGGGTATCTCAGATACAAACTCAGAGCTGTGTTTTCACAAGTTTCTGAAATTCAATTTGAGCCTTGTGGTTGGGATCTCTACTTTTGCTTTTTTTTAAAAAAACATTTGTGTAATATGCCTCCTTTCTGGCCTCACTCTCCCTGAAATGGTATTCACAACAACATTATTGTCTAAGTCATTAGTGAGGAACTGTCAGAAAGAAATTTCTCCCAGGGAATTGGTGAAGTCCCTTGTTCTTTGGACTAAGCAGGTTTTTCATTCTATTGGGATGTTCCAACTTGGACTCTCAACCATCCCTACTTGCACCTCCTCCCCTAGAACAGCTCATCTTTCCTTCAACTCCCTCTGCTTGCTGGGGCTTTAAATTCATTGCTTCTCTCTGCAATTTCCATCCTTGACTAACAGTGCTGGGAATTGACTTATGGCCCTTCTCCTACCCTGTGTTCCACAGCTCACTTTCTTCCCGTGCGGGAATCACCAAGCCAAGAAGTCCCATTAAGAAGGTTATTAACTGTATACATAAACATTGCCTCCTGCCTACAGTTAGATTTATTTCTCATCACCTCCAAGTAACTGGTTTTAACACTCTTTCCAGCACACCCAACACCTTTTATTTGACTATATTGTTTTAGAGAGGCCTCTGGGAATTTAGCTAATTTCATGCTGGAACTTATTAAGTGGGATTTGACACTCTTTGATAATTCCAATAAGCCATTAGTCATGTCTCACTCCCCTCAGGGAAAGAATGAAAGCTTTATTAGTCATAGAGTCTCTATTCTAAACATGTTACCTGAATTTAGTGATGTATTGGTATTGAAATGCAATTGACTAGCTTGAATAGAACTTTCCCTGAAACTGTAAGAAAGCTGTCATTGGCTATCAACAGTAAGGGAGCATCTGCATTTTTCAGAAAATTCTCATTAGGTTCACCTGAGCATTATAACATAATTCAGTGAGCTTAATTTTCTGTTAATGTTAATAAAATGCACAGTGTAGGCGCGCACGCACACACACACACACACACACACACACACATTCTAAAGTATTTGGTTTAGTCCTTTCTTCCACCCAGAATAATCTCCTTCCTTTCTATGGATACTTTTTAAATTTGGAGAGACCTCCATCTCTAGAAGGCCCCATAACATAATTGAGTGTGCAAATGACATTCATTACTAGGATCACAACAATAATCCAATTAACATGTATTTACGTAATGCTTTTAAAATCATTCTAAACTAAAAAATCACATTCATCTTTGAAGTATAACGAAAAATAAGTGCCATGTCCCGGCATACTCCGGTTCACACTTTGCACTGGAGAGTACAAAACAGCATCAAGATTGCAAAAGCAATTATTCCAGTTAGCCAGATGTGATTTTTCAATCATTCTAAGAATTTTATTTTTTAGCCGTTCTTATTCCGTGGCACCACTCACAGCTCTCATGCTGGCACGGTGCTTACATCTCTTCATTATTAATTCAGCTCATGGAGCTTAATTGGACAAGGCTAGAGCGAATTTGACAAACATCACAGCAGCAGAAAAAGCAATCACTCTTTCAAGATGAAAATTTGTTTGATGTCTTACTGTGTAACTCATTTACTCTCCTCGGCAGTCATGTGACCTGAATGTTAATCAGCCATTGATTGGTTCCTCTCCTTGGACAGTCATGCGACTCGAATATTAATGGGCTGGCACTTGGTAGCTGTGCTGTTAGGCAACCTTGTGATTGGCTGCCAGGTTAAGATATGGAGATAAGTGGGTGCTTGATGAGCACTTGACAGAACTTCACAGAAAATTAAGGCCCTAAAATAGCATGAGAAAGTCTTGTCAAATCAAGCATGATTATCATTGAATGCTTAAGGAATTCATCATCTGCATGAAATTGATACACTTCAGCACCAGCAGGCCCTGTAGTCAGCAGGGACTCATCAGATTTTTATTTATATGTGTTCACCAAATCACATTAATTCTGAGAGCTAAAACATGCTAAGGATGAAGGTTATTTTCTGTTCAATCTAATTTATCTATGACAATAATCATCACTAATAATGTGTCAAATTGGATTGCAGTCATTTTATGCATGCATGCTGATTTAGAAAATAGTGTTAAACCATCCCGAGGTAATTAACAACCGGTAAAGGTATGCCGGCCCGAAGTAATCAGCATATCTAGATGGAAAATTAAGTTTTATAGAATGAATTTATAGATACATATCCTTATTTAATTCGGAATATAAATTATTCCTGGTAAGAGCCGACATCATTTTTACAACACCATTAAGGCCAATAACTACTGAGGGACTCGAATCCTTAATTTGCTCCATCCTTCATTTTTTCTCTCATTTTCTGTGGTTAACTTTCTAATGGATGTCACTTCCTTCTTGGCAAGTCCTCATTTTTAGAGGGTTTTGGTAGTACTGAGCAATGAATGAATATGCATGGGCTTAAGCGTTAATCATGGATGAAGGACTCTGCATCGCACCTCTTAACACACAATGCTTTATGATTATTGGCGGGGGTTGGGAGGTGGGCATCTGGGAGAATACAAAGAGGGGGGTTCGGCCAGACTTTGGCCTTTTGCTGTTTCTCTATTATTTCTCCTCACAAAGGGACAACAGGAAATTTTGCAGATTAACTCATAAGGGATTAATGTTTCTTGGGGAATCATTTAAGCCTAAATTGCTTTTGTTGAAATACCTTTTATGGAATAGAAGCTGATGTGTGTGTGTGTGTGTGTGTGTGTGTGTGTGTGTGTGTGTGTGTGTAAATATCCTCCTGCTTTACAGGGCATTATTTGAGTAATGGAGTATTGGAGTAATGAAATCTTAAAGAAATGTTTATACCCTTTGGTGTATCTGGCTAAAATGTTGGAGGGGAGAATTACACCGAGAGAAGAGAGGGTGAATAAATACCTAGAAACTGTTGTTTCTTTCCCACCACAACCTCCTCCCTCCCCCGTGCTCCGCCCACCCCCATCTTAATCTCCTGTGTGACCAGGACGGCCCTTATTCTCTCCCCCCTCTCAGGAGGTCTCTTTATTGATTAAATGAATCTGCTCCAAAGGCTGGCTCCCAGGCTCTTTGATCTAATCCGATCTGATTTTATCCTATCGCTTCAGCAGGACATCGGGGAATTAACAATAAGCAGCTTTACCACAAGTGTTTAATAACTCAACACAATCTCCTTATGGCTCCGAGCTGCTCATGTTCCCATCCAGTCCATGGCAAACAGTGTAACAGATTGGCCATCACCCGCCCCCCAACCTGAGGAATTTTCATGCACTGTGAAACTAATCGCTTCAAGTTCCTTCATAAATCACACAAAGCAGATTTTAGCATCTTAACAAATTGAAAAAACAACAACAACAAAAACAGCAGAGTGGGTTGGGGGGAGGGGTGTGACAGAGAGGACTCACCCTCCAGCAACAAGGGGGTGGGAAAGAGGCAGGCTTTCTAATGTTGCAGTGGGGGTACAGGCAGATGTGAAATAATAACTTCTGCTTCTCAGGCAATATGTTTCTCATCTCCTTAAGTTTTAACATGAATGAAATAATTTGGGTTGGCTCAAACCTAACAATGCTCCAAGCTCACAATTGACCTTTTTTTTCCCCACTGTGATGGAAACGATGTGGTTTCAACAGGCCTCTTACTCTTGTTCCTGTGACAGCCCTTGAAGTATGCAAGACAAACACAATTAAACAAGGACTGTGCATCCTGTGTGGTGCAGACAGCCAACATGTTAGGCTGAAATGGTATGTCTCCTGGATTTCAGACTAGCATACACATATAATGTGGTGTCTTAAATGATCACTCAATTACAAAACACCGTTTTTTGAAATGCCTTTGTTTTTGTTGTATTTTTTTTTTTTTTTTTTTTTTTACTCAGGACTGCCCCGATATATACATCCCTAGCTCTAAATTGCAAAGGCAAAATTCATTTAATATCTTCCTCACCTCCAAACAAAAAAAGAACATTACACCCCTCTTTTCTAAATATCACAAGCACAGTGAGTAAGGGGGGTTCTCTCCTTTTCTAAGGCAGAAATCATGATGCAGTGGCTCACCCTTATGCCAGAACAGACAGAGCTGGAGTCTGTGAGAAACACGGAGGGAAATGGGCTTATGAAAGCTGCCGGCTTATTAGTGCCATGGGGGAAATTTAACTCTAGCACTAATCTAAAATAAAGCATCTTTTAGTTGCTCTTTTTAATACCTACTCTACATCAGAATTACCTACAAAAACATGTTTCATAACAGAGAAACAGCCCCATCTCTCCACCCCTGTCACTGTCCCCTCCATTACCCTGGCAGTTCTGTGATTTCTCGCTACATCAGCAGAGTAACGACGTGCCCTCTTACTGAACATCTGGGGGCACAGGGAATTCTGTGACTCAGGTTCAGGCCAGATTACTATAACCGTGGTGAGATCTTTTTCCATATCCCCAGGGCCCAGGGCACTTACAAAGTCACTTCAATTCAGCTGGATGTTTCATTATTGCTTTCTCAAGTAAAAGCATTTATTTTTATGTCCTTGTATCCTCCTCCACCCACATCCATGCATCAGTATGTATCCAGATTTTCCCACCACTAGATGGATCCAACATTTTGAGATGCCTCCCCAGCCCCCAGCCAAAAAAAAGGAGATTCTGATTTTGTGATTTCTTCTCAATATGGAATGGAACGCTGACATGAATAGTGTTATTATTTCCTCTTTGGAAATGCCTTTTGCCTTACCCCCGCCCTTCCCCCGTCTCAGATAAATTATGTCACAACAGAAAAATCCCTGTGAAGTTCTCCAAAGAACTCTATGCTGCTTCCAGGCCCTGGAACTATAATTATGCCTTGCGTAATTACAACAGAAAGAGCATCCCCTGCCAACTGTGAATGCCCATTTACATCAGAAAGAGATAGCAAAATGTACTCAGGAAGGTTCCAGCCAAAGTAATTGAGAGGGCTGCCTGAACCCAGCTCTGCTTTCTAAATATTGTCCCTGGGTTAGGGACAGGAGAGGCCACAGAAGGGGGAGCAGGGGAGGAGGACCCCAGCCAGAGGCCTGTTGACCTTTCCCGCCTGGGCACAGAGTTCAGTGACTTCTGGGCCTGGTGTTGACTGAGGTCTTGTTGCACACTTAGTCCAGGTGCTTCTGCTGGGGAGCTGCAGACCTGTCACTCCACTGCGCGGTGGCCTTCAGATGTCCTGGATCCCTGCACTCACACGGAACAGTTCAGGACATTCCGCCAGGGTGTAAAAGTTCTCCACACCAAGTAGTACAAAGAGGTCTCCTCTGATTACAGTTCTCTTAGTTCACAAGCTCGTCCTTCTTTGGGTTTGCTGCAATTGGAACATGAAAAAGAGAGAGAGAAAGAAAGAAAGAGCGAGAAAAGAAAGGGCATTAAGGAAAAAGAAAAAAAAAAAACCCAAAGCCACAAGTTGGGAGGAAAAAACCCTATGAAATGGAAGTGCATTATGTTTTTGTACATTTTCAAAATGTAGCCAAACTAAACCATTAAATGAGGATTTTGTTTCACAAAGTCTGCAAACTATTCAACCGCTAACCCACTATACCAAGAATGTGGTGCCAACCAAAATATGTCAAGATTAGTAGTGCTCAATAAAATCTCAAAACCAAATGACATGCAAGCTGTATTTCGTGATTAGAGCGCTTCCTTATGTCAGGGAACATACATATTAACTTGTTTAAACACAGCGATGGCTGTCACTCTGTGTGTCAAAAGCAGAGGAAGGAGAATCTAGTGCTCACGGAACCCATCCAGAGGAGACATCACTCTTTCTGTTTTCCTGGCAGACAGCACGGACACCTTCCAATGAATGCTGACATCATCTGAGAGAAGAGGAGCTACAGAAGGGAGGAACGTGGGGGAGGGAGAGAGACGGGGGAGAGGGGAGAGAGAACTTCCCACTTCACAAATCAGGGTAGTAAAAGCCAGGGTTTGCAAGTACCCTGCCCAAGGCCCTGACACAAGTACAGAGCTGGGATTGCAATGAAAAAATGCTTACCTTTTTATGCCAAGTCACCAAACTTACAGAATGCAAACACCTCAAATATTGTTTTTAAATGTGGGAACCAACATTTACATAAAGCTTTAAGGTCTACAAAGGACTCAGACATTTTGTCACTGAATCCTCATCATTTACATATTATTATCCTCATTGAACAAAAAGGAGGCCCTAGTCTCAGAGAGATGAAGGGACTTGACCAAGCAGCTACATCCTGAGCCACGGCAAACCAGGTGGGACGCCTCTGTCTCGGGCCTGCAAGCCAAATGGGAACTGCGTAAAACAAAGCTGCTCCTCCCAACACGGCGTTTCTTTTTGCACCAAAATGCTTGATTTGAGCAGGATTCTAAAACCAGAGAGGGGTAATTATCTCATCCTCTGACTGTCAACATCAAGGAGCTGCTGTGCGCTCCTACCTGGCAGGAGAACGGAAGAGAAGCTGTTCTCTCACTTACAAAGTAAGGTAGGAAGATGTGATTATGTTAGAAACACTTGAGGGGGCTTTTGGGTGAAAGGGAAAAACCAGAGCCTGCTTCCATCTGTTATTTGGGTGCTTCTTCCCTTGTGTGAGCCTGGCAAGTCCCCCACAGGCACTGACACAAACTCTCCCCTCCTCTCCCATCCCCCTACACCCACGTGCCTTGTTCGCATTCAGCCTCTTGATGCTGGAGATTCACGCCTCCCTATAACTGCCACATAGCCTTGGGGTGATGTGGGGGAGAACTGGAGTCAAACCAGCATCTCCTCTGACATATTGCAACATGGCTCCTTCCAGTCTGCCCTTCATACCACAGCCTGAGGGGGCCAGTGGAGCTTCTGTGTGGTGGTGGGCGTGTCAGTTCCCATCCACCACACACGCCTTAGCCCCATGAGAAGCCAGGCCTTTCAAGATCTGGGCACTGCTGGCATTCTGGCCTCCTCCCTGACGCTCATATACATGCACCGAACCGGCCCATAGTTGGGCTGACTTGTGTCCCCTGCTAAAATTCATATGTGGAAGCCCTAGCCCCCAGTACCTATGAACGTGACTACATTTGGAAATAAGGCCTTTAAAGAGGTAATTAAGGCAAAATGTGGTCATTTTGGTGGGCCCTGATCCAACATTAGGAGACTAGGCTACAGAGAGAAGACCATGTGAGGACACAGCGAGAAGGCAGCTGTCTGCAAATCACAGAGAGAAGCCCCAGAAGACACCAACCTGCTGGTACCTAGGTCTTGGACTCTAGCCTCCAGAACTGTGGAAAAAATAATTTCTGTTTTTTAAGCCACCCATCTGTGGTTCTTGGTTATGGCAGCCCTAACTAACCGATATAACTCCTCATTCCCAGACCCCTACAGTGGTCCCTCATGCTGCCATAGTTTCCTGCATGCTGGCCCCTCTACCTGTCCCTTTCCTGTTGGCCTAGAAGACATTGGCTTCATCTCCAATGTTCGACTCTAATGGCAGGTCTCCTCATACGATCTTCCCAGCTAAGGATGGGCACCTAACAGTTCACCTGTGACAACACAGAGGCTGTGGCATACATTTATTATGTGACCATCCCCTGCACTTACCCGGTGGCCCACCTCCTCACACAGTGAGTTCTCTAGAAAAAAGGACCTTTTCTTACTCGTTTCCCCAGCCTAGCACAATGCGCATCAGAGAGGACATTCCATTAAGGTTTGATGAGGGGACAAATAGGAGAATGGAAAGAAGCAGCAACAATAATAATGACAAAACTCATTGAATGTTTGCTATGAGCCAGACACTATTCTAAGTGCTACACTTATTACTATAATAACCAACTTTATGCTCCCAGTGACCAAATGGAGTAAACAATATTGTTATCCTCATTTTTACATCGAAGACCTAGGCATACCAAGAGAAGTAACTTACCCAAGGTCATACAGAGCCAGATACCTAAAACCAAGTATCTGGTTTCAGAGTTTACATTCTTAAGAAAATGTCTTCCATGGGGAAAGAAAAGGAGAAAAGGAAGAAGATTGGAAAGGAACAAATAAGGGAAGAAATCACAATTGTGTAAACTTAGGCAAAATAATTCAATTCTTTGAAACTCAGCTCCCTGCTCTGCTCATCTCAGGAAAGACTCAAGTGAGATAATCTCCGATGAGTTGTAATTGCAGAGTACTGTAGAACCACACAGCCTCTATTTCCAGTAGCCAGAAAGCAGTCAAGTAACCACAGGCCAGCCTATTGAAGACTGGATGTTCGGGTGGAGCTATTTTGCATAGTGGAAAATCCTGAAAAGATACATTTCAAGGAAGAGAAGAATGGGATAGTCAATGCTGGGGGGAAAGAAATGCTTCTCTGCCTACCCCCATCACCACAAGTAGCACTGCCTTTCTGTAGCATTCCTGGGACTCATCCCCGTTATCACATCTCTGCCCCCTGGAGGTGCGCATTCCAAAGGCCCTGACCAGGAGACTCTCGGAGGATACCCTACGAGGCTGTTGCCCCTGGTTCAGAAACCACAGATTACATCTTTGGTAGGCCTGCAAACACTGTTATGTTAAAATTTCAGTTGACTAACCCAATTCACTGGACATAATACTTAGAGCAGAGATCCCAATGTTACCCTTAGGGTAGAAGGATTTCCAGTTCTGTTTCAAACTTTGTTTTTTAAATACTGTCTTCAGTGGAGCACCATCTCTCTCTCTCTTTCTTTCTCTCTCTCTCTCTCTCTCTCTCTCTCTCTCTCTCTCTCTCTCTCTCTCTCTCTCTCTGGTTGAGATGAGAACTGCACTGAGCATGAAACAAGGACTTATGTGGCTTGGTAAAGAGACATGTCTAGTTGTTCCACACCTGTCAAGACTCCTCTTCTTTGAAGGTTTTCAGATGACCTACTTACCTAGGCTGAGCAGAATGTTCAAGTGCTTGGAAGAAATCACCTGTAAATAGAAAAGCTGTGTTTAACCTAATCCCCTTCAGCAGACTCTCCGGCAGTCCCTGTAATCAGCCCTGTGGTATCAGGTGAAGGTTCTTGATTATCTCCCTGTGGCATTGTGTCTCACCACATAGCTGATAATAAACTGATGGATTATCAAACAAGATTGCAGCTTTAGCAAATAAAATCATGTTTTGTGTTAAGAGAGAAAATGCTTACTATCCCTATCTGCCTGGCTAAATATTTACATATCACAGGCTTTCCAGGGTCCCTGTTCTTTCTAATCTGATTTTTAAAAAACAACACAGAGGTTAAGTTAACAGAAAGGGAACACACTGTGCTTTCGACTCTAAGCTGAATGCCCCTCTGGGAGAAAACAGGGACTGCCTAAAAAGTAGAATGAAATCCAAGGCCTCAGGTACAGAAGATAGAGCTGAGTGTGTTAGGAGGAACCAAAATGCCTGCTTTATTTAAAGGGAACAGAAATGAAAGAGAATGGGTGTGGATGTGTATAAGAGGGGGAGCAATGTGCTTGTATAAAGTTTCATGCTGGTCTGTGGCTTTATACCTTCAAAGCCTTTCTTGTCCGTTACCTATATTCTCCCACCCACCCCATCCCCGCCCATTTTCCTGTTTTTCCCAATCTCTCCATTTTACAGCTGACATAGAGTGAGGCTGAGGAGAAGGTAAGTGACTCTCCAAAGGCCCTGGACGGCAGGCCTCTGCTAAGTGAAGTAAGTCAGAGAAAGACAAATACCATATGATTTCACTTACATGTGGAATCTAAAGAATAAAATAAACGAAGAAACAAAATTGAAATAGACTCACAGATACAGACAAAGGACTGACCGTTGCCAGAGGGGAGAGGCTGGGGAGCAGGGTGAAAATGACGAAGGGATTAAGAAGTACAGATTGGTAGTTACAGGATAGTCACAGGGATGTCAAGTACAGCATAGGGAATATAGTCAATATTGTAATAGCTGTGCAATGTCAAGTAGGTACTAGATTTATCAGGGTGATCACTTCATCCTATACAATAAAGAGGTAATATGCAAATTGACCATCACGCCCTTGCACAAGATGGCTGCCCCCATGTGGTCACAAGATGGCTCTCCCATGTGGTCAAAAGATGGCCAGAAGAGGAGGGCAGTTGTGGTGACCAGGCTGGCAGGGGAGGGCAGTTGGGGGCGACCAGGCCGGCAGGGGAGGGCAGTTAGGGGTGATCGGACCGGCAGGGGAGGGCAGTTGGGGGCGACCAGGCCTGCAGAGGAGGGAGGGAAGTTGGGGGTGACCAGGCCAGCAGGGGAGGGCAGTTGGGGGCAACCGGGCCTGCAGGGGAGGGCAGTTAGGGGCGACTGGACCAGCAGGGGAGGGCAGTTGGGGGCAACTGGGCCTGCAGGGGAGGGAGGGCAGTTGGGCGGGGACCAGGCCTGCAGGGGAGGGCAGTTGGGGGAGACTAGGCCGGCAGGGGAGGGCAGTTGGGGGCGACCAAGCCTGCAGGGGAGGGCAGTTGGGGGAGACTAGGCCGGCAGGGGAGGGGAGGGCAGTTGGGGGCAACCAGGCCTGCAGGGAAGGGCAGTTGGGGGCAACCGGGCCAGCAGGGTAGGGCAGTTGGGGGCAATTGGACCAGCAGGGGAGCTGTTAGGTGTCGATCAGGCTGGCAGGGGAGTGGATAGGGGGTGATCAGGCTGGCAGGCAGAAGCAGTTAGGGGCAATCAAGCAGGCAGGCAGGCAAGCGGTTGGGAGACAGCAGTCCCGAATTGTGAGAGGGATGTCCGACTGCCCGTTTAGACCCGATCCCTGTGGACAAACCAGCAGTTGGACATCCCCCGAGGGGTCCCAGATTGGAGAGGGTGCAGGCTGGGCTGAGGGACACCCCCCCCAGTGCATGAATTTTGTGCACGGGGCCTCTAGTAAGTTATATAAATGTCTAATTACTGGGTTGTACACCTGAAACTAATACAAAATAATATTGAATGTAAACTAAATAATTGGAAAATAAAATATTTTTAAAAGGCAGGCATAAAAAACAAACCAAAAAATAGGTCCTGGAAGTCAGGCCGCCTTGATTCCTCCTGCAGCCTCTTTTCTGTTGCACTTCTCTACTCTATCTGCTAAAGAAATAGAATGGCAGATGGTTTTTCTTAAAGCTTCATGTATTCATATTGACAGATCTGAAGTTAAGTTATTACTTGGGTTAAGACTCGTGGACAGAAATGGATGTAACTTAAATTAGAAAATGGACATTTTTAAATGCTTATCTTTTTAAAAATATTTTTATTTTTATTTTTTAATCTTCACCCAAGAATATTTTCCCATTGATTTTTAGAAAGAGGTAAAGACAGAGAGAAATATTGATGTGAGAGAAACACATCAATTGGTTGCCTCTTGCACAAGGCCGGGAAGGAGCCTGCAACCCAGGTATGTGCCCTTGACAGGAATCGAACCCAGGACCCTTTGGTCCTCAGACCAACCCTCTATTCACGAGCCAAACCAAACCAGCTAGGCCTAAATGCCTATCTTTTAAGAGAGAGAAGAGAAATAGATAAATTGGTTTGGAAATTGTATACTGGTCAGTTTAAATTTGTTACCATCCAAGGGAAAAGTACTTGGCATTGATAGCAGCCACCCTGGCTAGTTACGGAGCAAGTTATTTCAGAATAACTGACTTCTTTCTATGGGTGACAGAATCTTGCAAACATAGAAGGGCCAAGAGGCGTGATTCTCTGCATCTGAAAGTCAGAGAAGCTCTTGGTTCCAGTGACTTTATCTGTCACACAAAACAGCCCTGGACTGAACTTCATTGCAAAGAAATATTTGTTCAGTAGACATTAGAGGTCCACAAAAGCACCTGGGCAAGATGCTCTATGCTTCTGCCTCCACTTAGTCACAGGGTAGATGATTTTCCAGGCAAATTAGCCAGTTATCCTGGCATGAGAACATGTTAGTTCTCAGACACCAGGCCCAAGAATCCAGTGTTTTATGCACATTTGGCCACCCAATGAATAGTATTGAACAAATAATGAGCATAACGCATCATTAAAAAAAAACCTAACAGTCGCTCTAGCTGGTTTGGCTCAGTGGATAGAGTGTCAGCCTGCGGACTGAAGGGTCCCAGGTTTGATTCCGGTCAAGGGTACATGCCTGGGTTGCAGGCTCGATCCCCAGTAGGGGATGTGCAGGAGGCAGCCAATCAATGATTCTCTCTCCTCATTGATGTATCTCTCTCTCTCTCTCTCTCTCTCTCTCTCTCTCTCTCTCTCTCTCTCTCCCTTCTTCTCTAAAATCAATAAAAATATATTTAAAACAAAAACAAAAAATAAATAAAACCTAACACTGTATTTCTCTTTTGTAATGGTATGTCATCTATACAATACATGAAAAATAAACTAGTAAAATCACGACTTTTCCCTTTTAATAATTAGAAGTCTGAAAAGAAAATACAAGTTTCTTAAAATAGAAGGAAGACAATAAATAATACAAATTATCTACAAGTTTATATAAATATCAGCCATGAAAGTGCATCTTTCCTCCCTCGAAATCTTTTTCCTCCCATCTCCAGATGGATTCTCTCTTTAGAGTTTGGTGTGTATCCTTCCAGATATATATATATATATATATATATATATATATATATATATATATATATATATATCCTATCTAATAAAAGAGTAATATGCAGATTGACCATCACTCCAAAACACAAGATCAAGATGGCTGCCCCTATGTGGTCAAAGATCCTGCCCCCATGTGGACACAAGATAGCCACCACAAGATGGCCAGCAGGGGACGGCAGTTGGGAGGCACCAGACCTGCAAGGGAAGGCAGTTGAGAGGGACCAGGCCTGCAAGGGAGGGCAGTTGGAGGCGATCAACCCTGCAGAGGAGGGCAGTTAGGGGTGACCAGGCCGGCAGAGGAGGGAAGTTGGGGGCAAGCAGGCTGGCAGGGGAGCAGTTAGACATCAATCAGGCTGGCATGGGAGTGGTTAGGGGGTGATCAGGCTGGCAGGCAGAAGCGGTTAGGAGAAATCAGGAAGGCAGGCAGGCGAGCAGTTGGGAGCCAGCAATCCTGGATTGACAGAGGGATGTCCGGTGGGATCAGGCCTAAACGGGCAGTCGGACATCCCTCGAGGGGTCCCAGATTGGAGAGGGTGCAAGCTGGGCTGAGGGACACCCCCCCGCCCCCTTTTCGTGCACCGGGCCTCTAATATATATATTATTTATGTAATATATTAAAGCTAAAACAGATATTGATACAAGAACATACCTATGTGTGTGTGTGTGTGTGTGTGTGTATATATATATAGTCTATATATTCTATATAGTTTTATAGAGTATGTATAAATATAAATATATATGTATATATATACATATATACACACACATATATACATATGTATACACATACATATGTATATATATGTGTGTGTATATGTGTATATATGTATATATACATATATATAGAGTTATACATACTCTATAAAACTATATAGAATATATATATACACACACACACATACATATGTATATATACATATATAGAGAGTTATACATACTCTATAAAACTATATAGAATATATATATATACACACACACATACATATGTATATATGTGTGTGTGTATATGTGTATATGTGTATATATGTATATATACATATATATATTTAGATTTATACATACTCTATAAAACTATATAGAATATATAGAATACACACACACACACACACACACACACACAAGTATGTTCTTGTACCAATATCTGTTTTAGCTTTGTTCAATATATTACATAAATGAGGTTATACTTTATACAAAATTTTGCCACTGTTACTTTTTGTAAATGTTATGTGTCAAAGTACTTCTCAGGTTAACAGAACTCTACCTTATTCTTGTTAATTTCTACTTAGCATTCAAGATGTCCCATAAATTATTATGGATTCTATTGATGGACAGTTAGATCATTTTCTATTGTGGGCTATTATAATCAAGAATGCCATAAACATTCATGTGTATAGAAATCCTGATTTGAAAGAAATATCTGGTTTTAATTTTACTAGGTACTGCCAAAATGACTATCACTTTACACTGCTGCCTACAGTATGTCAGTACCTGTTTTTTTCACTCTCTCACTGACAATGGCTATTACCAGATTTTTTAAATTTTGCCAATTTGATGGATAAAAACCACCTTCTGTTATTCCTTTTTCTGTGATTTATTACTTTCTATTGATTTTAGGGAGTATTTTAAATGAATTTTAGGAACTCTATGCATTTATCCATTTTGAATTACATATGCAACCAACACAGTATATGACATAAACTTTTTGTCATTAACTTTTTTAATTAATTTTTTTTATTGATTAAGGTATTACATATGTGTCCTTATCTCCCCATTGGCCCCCAACCCCCCACTCATGCCCTCACCCCCCTCCCCCTGTTGTCTGTGTCCATTTGTTAGGCTTATATGCATGAATACAAGTCCTTTGGTTGATCTCTCCCCCTTACCCCCACCCTTCTCTACCTTCCCTCTGAGATTTGACAGTCTGAAAGATGCTTCTCTGCCTCTGGATCTGGTTTTGTTCATCAGTTTATGTTGTTCATTATATTCCACAAATGAGTGAGATCATGTGATATTTATCTTTTTCTGACTGGCTTATTTCGCTTAGTATAATGTTCTCCAGTTCCATCCATGCTGTTGAAAATGATAATTCCTTCTTTTTTACCACAGCGTAGTATTCCATTGTGTAGATGTACCACAGCTTTTTAATCCACTCATCTGCTGATGGGCACTTAGGCTGTTTCCAAATCTTAGCTATGGTAAATTGTGCTGCTATGAACATAGGGGTGCATATATCCTTTCTGATTGGTGTTTCTAGTTTCTTGGGATATATTCCTAGAAGTGGGATTACTGGGTCAAATGGGAGTTCCATTTTTAGTTTTTTGAGGAAACGCCATACTGTTCTCCACAGTGGCTGCACCAGTCGGCATTCCCACCAGCTGTGCATGAGGGTTCCTTTTTCTCCACATCCTCGCCAGCACTTGTCCTTTGTTGATTTGTTGATGACAGCCATTCTGACAGGTGTGAGATGGTACCACATAGTTGTTTTGATTTGCATCTCTCGGATAATTAGTGACTTTGAGCATGTTTTCATATGTCTCTTGACCTTCCTTTTGTCTTCTTTTGAAAAGTATCTATTTAGGTCCGTTGCCCATTTTTTGATTGGGTTGTTTATCTTCCTTTTGTTAATTGGGTTGTTTATCTTCCTGTACTCAACATTATGAGTTCCCTGTAAATGTTGGAGATTAAACCCTTATCAGTGATAACATTGGCAAATATGTTCGCCCATGCAGTGGGCCTTCTTGTTGTTTTGTTGATGGTTTCTTTTGCTGTGCAAAAGCTTTTAATTTTGATGTAGTCCCATTTGTTTATTTTCTCTTTAGTTTCCATTGCCCTAGGAGTAGTATCAGTGAAGAAGTTCTTTCGGCATATGTCTGAGATTTTGCTGCCTATGGATTCCTCTACTATTTTTATGGTTTCCCGTCTAAGACCTTTATCCATTTTGAGTTTATTTTTATGTATGGTGTAAGTTGGTAGTCTAGTTTCACCTTTTTGCATGTATCTGTCCAATTTTCCCAACACCATTTATTGAAGAGACTGTCTTGACTCCATTGTATGTTCTTGCCTCCTTTGTCAAATATTAATTGAGCATAGTGGTTTGGGTCAATTTCTGGGTTCTCTCTTCTAATCCATTGCTCTATATGTCTGTTCTTGTGCTAGTACCAGGCAGTTTTGAGAACAGAGGCTTTGTAATATAGCTTGATATCTGGTATTGAGATCCCACCTACTTGGTTCTTCTTTCTCAGGATTGCTGTGGCTATTCGGGGTCTTTTTTTATTCCATATGAATTTTTGAAGAGTTCATTCTAGGTTTGTGAAATATGCTGTTGATATTTTAATGGGGAGTGCATTGAATCTATAGATTGCTTTGGGTAGTATGGACATTTTAATGATGTTGATTCTACCAATCCATGAACACAGTATGTTCTTCCATCTGTTTATGTCTTCCTCTATTTCTTTTTTTCACTGTCCTGTAGTTTTCTGAGTATAGGTCTTTTACCTCCTTAGTTAAGTGTATTTCTAGGTATCTTAATTTTTTTGGTGCGATGGTAAATGGGATTGTTTTTTTAGTCTCTCTTTCTGTAAGTTCACTTTTGGTGTATAGAAATGCCATAGATTTCTTGGCATTAATTTTGTATCCCGCTACATTGCCGAATACATTTATTAAATCTAATAATTTTTTGATGGAGTCTTTACGGTTTTCTATGTACAGTATCATGTCATCTGCAAATAAGGACAGTTTTACGCCTTCTTTTCCAATTTGGATGCCTTTTATTTCTTCTTCTTGTCTGATTGCAATGGCTAGTACTTCCAATACTATGTCAAACAGGAGTGGTGAGAGTGGGCATCCCTGTCTTGTTCCTGTTCTTAGGGGAAATGGTTTTAGTTTTTGCACATTGAGTATGATGTTGGCTGTGGGTTTGTCATATAAATTTTTTATTATGTTGAGGTATGATCCTTCTATTCCCACCTTGCTGAGAGTTTTTATCAAGAAAGGGTGTTGGATTTTGTCAAATGCTTTTTCTGCATCAATTGATATGACTAGATAATTTTTATCTCTCAATTTATGTGATGTATCACGTTTATTGATTTGCGGATATTGTACCATCCTTGCATCCCCGGGATAAATCCTACTTGGTCATGGTGTATGATCTTTCTGATGTAATGCTGGATCCGATTTGCTAGAATTTTGTTGAGGATTTTTGGCATCTATGTTCATGAGGGATATTGTCCTGTAATTCTCTTTCATTGTGTTGTCTTTATCTGGTTTTTGTATTAGGGTAATGCTGGCTTCATAGAGTGAGCTTGAAAGTGTTCTTCTCATTAACTTTTTAATTGTCTTTTATCCTATAGAAGTTTTATATTTTATGTTATAAAAATAAGTTAATTTTTTAACGGCCCCTGAATTTTTACTTTATCTTAAAAAGGACGTTTCCACCCTGAGTTATTTTTTTCCTACATTTTCTTCTAATACTTGTATATATTTATGAATTTATTTTTACACTTAGCTTCTTGATGCATTTGGAATTCATTTTTATGTATCCAAGAGATAAGGCTCTTACTTTATTTTCTTTCCAAATAAATAGCTAATGTTCCCAGCACCATTTATTAAATAGTCCACACTTTACTCTCTTATCTGAAATGCAAACTTTTCCATAGAGTAAATACCTGCAGGTGTTTAGGAGTCTCTAATGTCTGTTGCAATTACCTATCTCTTCTCAAGTCATTGCTTTCAACACCATTTCAATTGCTATGGCTACATGTCCTGTTTTGACATCTGATAAAACAAGTTCTCCTTCATTATTCTTTTTCATTAAAATTATCATAGGTAATATTGAACATTTTCTCTCCCTTTTGAAGATTTTACTACATATCAAAGAGATAAACATTAATTTAAAATATGTTTGAGATATAAAGAATAAGAATAAAATTTATATATATATACATATACATATATATATATATATGTATATATATATATATATATATATATATATATATATATATGCAACCCCCATCCTACATTTTGTCCTCAAGAAAAATGTTGAAATCAATGTATCTAAACAAACAACAATATTGCAATGATGTGAAGAAAAGGGAACCTTCATGTACTGTTGGTGGGAATGCAGATTGAAGCAGCCATAGTGGAAAGTGGTATGGAGTTACCTCAAAAAATTATCATGCAGCCCTGACCGGTTTGGCTCAGTGAATAGAGCATCAGCCTGCAGACTGAAGGGTCCCAGGCTCGATTCCGGTCAAGGATATGTACCTTGGTTGCAGGCACATCCCCAGTAGGGGGTATGCAGGAGGCAGCTGATCGATGTTTCTCTCTCATTGATATTTCTAACTCTCTATCCCTCTCCCTTCCTCTCTGTAAAAAATCAATAAAATATGTTTTTTTAAAAATTATAAAGCAGTTATTCTACTTTGGGGAATATATCCAAAGAAAGGTGAAACATTAATTTTAAAGAATACATGTTCATTGCAGTGTTATTTACAATAGCCTTTGGAAGCAGCCCAAGTGCTCATCAATGAATGAGTGGATAAAAAAGCCATTATATATTTACACAGTGGAATACTACTCCGCCATAAAAAAGAAGGAAATCTTACCTTTTGCAACAGCATGGAGGGACCTGGAGAGTACTATGCTAAGTGAAATAAGCCACTCAGAGAAAGTCAAGTACCATATGACTTCATTTATATGTGAAATATAATGAACAAAGTAAACGAAAAACAAAATACAAATAGACTCATAGATACAGAGAACAGTATGATAGCTGTCATAGGGGAGTATCTTGAGGGGCTAGGTGAAAAAGGTGGAGGTATTAAAAAAAAAACACAACTTATAGACACAGACAATAGTATGGTGATTACCAGAGGGAAAGGAGTGTGGGGGGAGGTAGAAGAGGATAAAGGGGCATAAATGGTGATGGAGACATGATTTGGAGTGGTGAACACATAATATAATATACAGATAATGTATTATAGAATTGTACACCTGAAATCTACATTAACCAATGTCACCACAATAAATTCAGTTAAAGTAACTTATAATTGGGGCTGGATTGAATTTATGGATTAATTGTAGAGAACTTACATCTTTTAAATATTAAGTGTTCTCATATCAAAACATAGTATTTATCTTAATTTTTAGAGAGTTCCAATGACCATTAGTTATTTGAATTTTACAAATTGATACTGTAGTACTGTAGTTTGTACTAAATACTCAAGCGTTCTAATGTTTTTCACTTGATTCTTTTATATTTTGTAGGCAGGTTTTACATATATATATTGAAATATTTTGTTTCCCTTCCCAGTATTATATGCATTTCTTCTTAATTTCTGAATACCTAAAAGCTTTAGCTAGGACTTTCATTATAATTTTGAGTAGGGGTAGTGATAACAAGCTTTCCTCCTTTCTATGGTATGCTTTATTTTACCATAAAATTTTTGTATTTGCCTTAGATTTCTGTTAGATGCTCTCTATGAAGTTAACAAAGTTTCTTCCTCTGACTACCTTATAAGTCATTTTGTTTTCATTATTTTTAATCACAAACAGAAAAAAAAGAAAAAGAATCACAAATAAATATTAACTTATATCAAATGTTTTTTTAGCACTATTGGGATAACCTGAGATTTTTCTAACTTTTCAATGTAGTAAAATACAGGAATAGATCTCCTAGTATTCAATCACTATTGCATTCCTGGGGTTAATATCACTTAGTAATAGTGAATTCAATTAAGTAATACTTTACTTGGAGTTCTATATTTATGTTTATAAGGCAAATTGGCCAAAAGTGGTCATTTCATTTGTGTGTGTATGTTAGTATGTGTAGTAGTCATTGTCAGTTTTGGTACCTCAACTACATAAAATGATAGTTGAATTGAAATTATTTCCTTCTGTTTATTTACAGAAGAGATTAACTAGTTAAAAAAATTTTTTTGAAAATTTATAGTTCATTAAATAGTCAAGGCCTTGTATCTTTTGTGGGGTAGATATTTTTATTACCTTGTCAATTTCTTCTATGAGTACAGTTTTCTTTAGGTTTTCTCCCATCTCTTGAAATAATATTAGTAATTTATATTTTCCTAGAAAAGTGTTCCTTTTCAAATAGATTTTGAATGTGTAATTTAAAGTCAAAGACATTATACTTTTATTTTGTTTTATTTTTAATATGTTTTTATTGATTTCAGAGAGGAAGGGAGAGATAGAAACATCAATGATGAGAGGGAATCATTGAGCGGTTGCCTCCTGCATGCCCCACCCTGGGGATTGAACCCTCAACCCCGGCATGTGCCCTGATGGGAACTCCTCCTGTTTCATAGGTTGACGCTCAACCACTGAGCCACACAGGCCGAGCTAAAGAGAGTATACTTTTATAAGATTTTCAATTTTCCCTGAATCTGTGGTTGTGCTCTCTCTTGTTTCAAAAGTGGTCATCTTTTATTTTTTCTTCTTCTTCTTGACCAGACTTACTAAAGGTCTTGTCTAATTCATATTCCACTTCAAAGAAGTAGCTTTGGGTTTTATAGAGTCCATTCTTTGGTGTTTTCTCTTCATTCTTCTACATTCTTATTTATTTTACTGTTTCTCACTAAATTTTTAACTCCTTATTTTCTAATTACTGGAAGAGGCCCAGTGCACGAATTCATGCACGGGTGGGGTCCAGCTGGCTTGCCCCCCGATCAGAACCGATCAGGCCGGGCTGGCCTGAGGGAGTGGACACAGGAGGTTGGCAGGCCCAAACTCCCAGTTGAGGGGACAATTTGCATATTACCCTTTTATTATATAGGATAAGGGTATTGAGGCTATAAAATTTCCTCTAAGTGCTGCATTAGCAATAGTCAGCAAGTGTTAATTGGTAGAGCTTTCACTTTTGTTTACTCATAAATGATTAATAGTTTCTGTCTTCATTTTCCCTTTAAACAAGAGTTATTTAGGAGAGTGTATCTTTTTTTTGTTTTGAAATGCATAGATTAGGACTACAGTAGTCTCCTTCTATTGTTACTATTTACATTTACTGTATTTTCTTCAGAGAATATGAACTATGAGTTCTGCTCTTTGGAATTCATGGAGATTTTCCTGTAGACTAATACATGATCAAATTTTGTAAATGTTCCATGAAATAGTGTAAATTCTCTATAAAAGAATATGAAGTTTATAAATATTTTAAATGTATAAATTATATATGTTAGAGCAGGATTATTAAATGTGTTTTAAAATTCTGACTCCTGGATTTATTCATTTTTGTTAGTTATATTAAAATCTACCACTATGATTGTGGGTTATCCATTTCTCATTGGATTTTAATCACTCTTTTTTTCTTTGCTTTATATTTTATAATTTTTTTCTGCATACAATTTCATGATTTTTTTTGACAAACTTTTTGTATTATTTTTTGAGGGGGTGTCACATATCTTAACAGCAAAAAATTGAGTTTCTTTTTCCATTTTCTAGTCTGAAAGTCTATGTTTTAAAAAAAATAATTTAAACCATTGTCACTTAGTGTGAATACTTATATTTTTGACTTCTTTTTGAACTTATTTTAATGTTTTCTATTTATCATTCTTTGACATTTAGTTTCCTTTTTGTTCCCTGCCTTTGGTTGAATTAGCTTAGTTGTTCCATTTATTTTCTTCTTTTTTAAATGTTAAAAAGATATGTATATTTTTCCTATTCTTCTTAGGAATTGTCTTGACATTGAAATATTCACATTTGGCTCTGGCTGATTTGGCTCAGTGGATAGAGCGTTGGCCTATGGACTGAAGGGTCTCAGGTTCGATTCCAGTCAAGGGCAGTACCTTGGTTGCCAGCTCATGTGGGAGGCAACCAATCGATGTGTCTCTCTCACATAGATGTTTCTCGCTTCCTCTGTCTCTCCCCGTCCCTTCCATTCTCTCTAAATATCAATGGAAAAATACCAACTGGTGAGGATTAACAAAAAAACTAAATAAATAAATAAATAATCACATTTAAAAGTATATACAGTCATGTGTTGCTTAATGTTGTTAGGTAGGTTATTTTGTCGTTGTATGAACATCTCTGAGTGCACTTACACAAACCTAGATGGTGTAGCCTGCCACACACTTAGACTATACTGGAATAGCCCTTTGCTTCTAGACTTCAAGCCTGTGCAGCATGTTACATACTGAATGCTATAGGCACTTGTAACACAATGGAAAGTATTTGTGTAATTAAACATAGAAAAGGCACAGTAAAAATAATAATAATAATAATGTGGTGTAATAGATTTTTTTAAAAATGATACAATTGTATAAGGCATTCACCATAAATGGAGCTTTCAGAATTGGAAGTTGCTCTGAGTGAGTCAGTAAGTGAATATGTAGAACTAAGACATTATTGTACACTACTGTAGACTTTATACTTACACTTAGGCTACAATAAATTTAGTAAAAATATTTTTCTCTTACCCTAGCCAGTTTGGCTTATTAGATAGAGCGTCGGCCTGTAGACTGGAGGATCCCAGGTTCCATTCCGGTCTAGGACACATGCCCGGGTTGCGGGCTTGGTCCCCAATAGGGGGCATGCAGCAGGCAACCAATCAATGATTCTCATCTTTAATGCTTCTCTCTCTCTCTCTCCCTCTTCCTTCATCTCTAAAATCAATAAAAATATATTTTAAAAAATATTTTTCTCCAATAAATTAACCTTAGCTTACTGTAACTTTTTTACTTTATAAGCTTAAAATTTTTTTTTTACTTCTTGACTCTTCTGTAGGGACACTTAGCTTAAACACAAACACTGTACAGCTGTGCATGGAGCTGTTGTTGCCTATGATAACAATTCTTTCTTCTGGAACACTTCCTGAAGGACCTGCCTGAGGCTCTTCTTGAGGAGCTGTCATGCTTTTCAGAAATATGTCCAAGGTGATTTGCTTGGTTTGTCTCTTTTTTCATCATAGATTTATAAGCAGATAGTGCACCATGAATATTCCTTTTTATTACTGAAAACCTTTCTGTGTTGGGGACTATGTTTTCAAACTATTAAGGAGCTTATCAAGGTCTGAAAAAGCTTCTGCCAAACCCTTCAATGTGAATTTTTGTTGGGGTGAGGGAGGGGTCTTCTTTTTCTTCCCCTGCAGTTTCTTTTTCTCTTGCCTCTTCTTCAGCTATGCATTCCTGGTCCAGTTCCAACAACTCCTCATGAGTCCATTCCTCAGGGACCACCTCTAGGAGCTCCTCAATGTCATCCTCATTTGCACCCAGGTTAAAGTTGCTTGCCATCTCAACCACAGCCTTGATTTTGCAACGTTTGTGCTAGGTTACAACAGCTATGAAGTCACTAGGTGATAGGATCTTTTCAGCTCCATCATAATCTATGGGCCTCTCATTGCAAAAGTACATGAATATAAGGAAAATGGCTGTGCAGTCCCTTTAACTTCATTGTCCCTCCTATTCCCCCTTATATAGCCAAAGATAACTAACCACAGAAACATTCCTTGATAGATTTATCTGATAACATGCAGACCATCCTTGACCCAAATACTTTTAGGGGCATATGATGTATCTTATCAATATCTAAAAATAATCATATCTCTATTATCCTCCTGACCAAGATAAGAATCTTAAGATTATTTTCAATTCTAGCCCTACCCCTTTTTTTCCCTATTCTGTAATCCCTGAACTCTCACATCTCCTACTTGCAGATTGGGGTTTTAGTTTCATATTATTAACAACTATTTCTATATTATGTGTCAAACAAGTTCTTTAAACTCAGCTATAACTTTAATGTTTTTTGGCCCACATCTCCCTCATTTTTATATACATTTTAAAAAATTGTTTTACAGCAATGTGCTTTGAGGATTGCTTTCAAAGAGGGTCTGTGGTCACGTCCAAAAATATCTTTATTTTGACCTCCCATTAGAACACGTATTTTGTTGGGTACAGAATATGCGGTGCAGAATTGTTTGCTTTCAGTAATAGATCATCTTTATTATTTTGGCTTTATGTACTAGTCACTGTTTGGAGGTTTTGTTTGTTTTTTAATGAAAGAAAAAGATGTGGTAAATTCTTCTGCTTGGGAAAAAAATTACTGAAGTTGATGTTTAATACATGTAGGAATTGTCATTTTTACCCTCTGATTTTACTTGGGGTGAGCAAGCAACGAAATGGAGACAGGAAATGGAGTTTATTCTTATAAACTCTTATGTAAAATGAGTTCTAAGTACCATATGCTAAAGTGAAGAGATTAACAGTAGAAAAGAAACTGCAAGAGCTTCATATTCCACTCTGATCACTTTCTAAAAACTTTGGAACTCTATTCACTCTAGAAAGAGTCTGATTCAAGGTTAAGTAAAAATTGTTTCCCCCAATGCACTGTTGTTCAAATAATTAGCTATTGATAATAGGTGATGCTAGTGACAAAGGAACCAGAGCATACCAATGTATTTGTATTTCTTCAAATTTAGCACTAACATGCTCTGTTGTTAATACAATAATTTGCCATTAGAACTTGTCACATTTTATCATTTTAATAGAGAGCACTTTTTAAAAGAGAATCATATATTTATATAGAATTTTACCATAATCTATGCTCCTGGTTACTCTACTCAATGAAAAATTTAGTCATTGGCATCACAAAACTTAATCCAAAAAATACTATTCTCCACATAAGCTTCATGGCTATTTAAAAAAGGAAATAAAATTTCTGAATGACTAGTTTTACACACTGAAATCTGTAAAATGACAGAATATTATTTCCTCCTTCTATTTATCTCACCATCATCTCCTTCCCTTCAAATTTCCTCTTTGTTGGAAAGGGAGGGAACTAACTTCCCAGAATCTTATGCAAACCCAAGAGAATAATTCATTATTCATATTTCAAATCTTCTGCTGAAAGCTTGAGCCTTTTCGTTCACCCACACCATTCCTCACCAGCACAGCCTCTAGAATGACTAACACTGTCTAAAATAGAATGTACAAATCATAGCTACTGAAACGTCACAAAGAAGCAACTCTGTGTAACAAAATGTTATTAGATAAATCAATCAAGGAATGTTTCTGTGGTTAGTTATCTTTGGCTATAAAAGGAGGAATAGGAGGGACAATGAAGTTAAAGGGACTCCACAGCCATTTTCCTTATATTCATGTACTTTTGCAATGAGACCATAATCATATGTAATTGTGTAATATTAAAAAACTAGAGGCCTGGTGCATGAAATTTGTGCATGGGTAGGGTCTTTAGGCCTGGCTGGTGATCAGGACCAATCTGTGGGGCAACCGGTGGAGCAATCGGGGCCCTGCTCGTACCCACCTTGACCTGGCACTGCCCACTCACTGGCCCTGCCCACCGCTGCCACCAGTCGCCATCTTTGGGGTGACCAGCGGGGCAATCAGAGCCCCCGCTCACATCCGCCTTGGCCTGGCACTGCCCACTCACCTTCTCCACCATCCTGCCGCAGTCCCGTTCTCATCGGGGCTGGCAGCGCCTCCACTGCGACCCGCTGCCAGCGCCACATTGCCGACGCCTGCCATGTTCCGCGCCACCCCCTGGTGATCAGCACACATCTAACTCCTGGTTGGTCAAACTCCCGTCCATGCAGACAATTTGCATATTAGCCTTTTATGATATAGGATAAGGCAAATATTACAAACAAAGTAGAATGTTAACAAAGAAAGGACCATTAGAGATGGCCTAGACCCAGGTCTTTCAGTTGGGAAGGTATTAGAAAATGGAACGGATACATCCCAGGTCACAGAGTAACCCAGTGTGTAACACCAAACCTCCATTTAAAGGAGAGGGGTGGGGAAGAGCGCACAGCTGCTCTGACAGCAGGCATCCTCCTTTGAGGAAAATATATGTCAGGGCTTGAAACTAGTTAATCCAGAAACCATATAGAAAGTTTTTGTTCATATACTAGAGGAAGTAAATAAATATGCCAAAACCAGGGGGCATGAGCTGAGAAAGGTAAGGGTTTAAGTGAGAGTCAATCTGAAGATTTGGCATCTAGGTTATCGGAACCAGTCAAGATACCAGCAATCAAACTGTACCAGCTGGTTGCCTCCAACAACTCTAGAGCTGAATCCTTCTTTTATGAGTTTATTAGGTGGATCCATTTGTTATAGACAGCCAGAGAGGTGGGCGGCAGCTGATAGCAAAGAGCTGGCTAGCATGCAAGAACTGCATATTGAATTCTAGTTTAAGGGTCTTTGCACTACTCCATCATATGTCAAACACCAGTAGTAAGAATATCTTATGCCAAGCTATGAGTGATACAAAAGCAAATATAAAAAGTTACAGACTTTTGGGTAAAAAGAGCTAACGTCCTTCAACAGGAGCTAAAAGCAATCATTAAAAATTATATTTTCTTATATTGCTGTAACCTAGCAATATTGTTTTCATGTGATCAGGACTGAGTCACAGGCAGCCTTTATTCCACTATTTGGCAGACAAACTTTTTGATAATTAATCTCCAAAATGTATAAATCTGCAGATACGTGCACATAAATTATAATAAAAAATGCTGGCATGCAATTTGATTCAAAGTGCTTTTTAGTAAAGTACAGAGTGATGCATGCTGAGGAGATGCAAGTATATTTAATTGGATATAATTAAAATAATGATGTGTGTTTAAAATAATGATATATTTAAAATGTTTAAATGTAAGTGACTGAAGAACTTATAATAAAAAGTCAAAGCAGTAACTACTTTTTGATTACCTGATTATTCACGGAGCTAAAACCTTTCGTTTAACAAGTAATGCAGTAATGTTGTAATACTGCCACACTAGAGGGGTTCAGGGAGCCCTGCTGACAGCATGGGCCTTGGCTTCCCCTCTTCAGAGTGTGTCTCACCCTCCAGGTCTCTTCTCATGCCAACTCCCTTCATCAAAAAGAAATTTTTTTGAGATAGGTAAAACGTTGACAATTGGTATAGCTGGGTAATGGGTACATGAGGTTCAGTGTATTATTGCCCTTTACTTCTGTGTATGTTTGAAATGTTCTTTTATTTATGACAAAAACAGAAGTCTCTCTCTACGTTAGAACGTAAGTTCTATAATGTTTGATAACTTTGATTCCTCCTATGCAATAGATATAATTTATTAACAGGTCAGTGCATGCCCTGGTCCTATTGCATGAAATTTCTTTCACATTTCTACTAGAAGTTTCTTTCAGATAAGTGAGCAAATAGCAGATAAATGTGCATTTCTAACTCTTAGCCCTGGTTAGGCAAGGCCCCCTGTAAAGATTGTATTTTATCTCTGCTTTCTCCAACCATCTGAGACTTGAGTTATTTGGTTCCTTCCTTGTTGTTCACCATTCTTCCTGCTCCAACTTGAATCCATGAGTCACATCTGTCTCATCCATGTACCAGGATTTCTCAGATGTGCATCTGATGAGCTACCTTACAGCTCAGACATCTCATTAAGTTCTGTCCTCTGCTGCCCTGCTGTGACCTCAAACGGAGCTCAGTTCACCTTCCTGCAGGGTTGTATGGGAAATCAGTGTCCTTGAAAACCAAGCTCTATAATTCATGATCTTGGGAAAGGCAAATGGCTTGGTTGATTTCTTTTATTTCTGTTTATATAACTAAGCTTCTGAGCTCTAAAGGGGAAACTAGGGCAGTAGCTGGTTTGGCCCAGTGGATAGAGCGTTGGCCTGTGTGTGGACTGAAGGGTCCTGGGTTTGATTCTGGTCAAGGGCACCTGCTTGGGTTGCAGGCTCAATCCCCAACAGGGGGCATGCACGAGGCAGTCGGTGGATGATTCTCATCATTGATGTTTCTATTTCTCTCCCTCTCCCTTCCTCTCTGAAATCAACCAAAATACTTTAAAAAATAAATAAAGGGGAAACTAGGGTTATGGTGCATTTATAACATTTCTTATGGATTAAAACCATATTATATGTCCTCTCTCTGTTCCCTCCCCTACTTTGTGTGTATAATAATTGATAAATTATAACCATGTTTTCATGGAGAGGGAGAGAGAGGTAATACAATTCCAGTGATTCTCTGGAATTTTGAAAGATCGTCCTCAAAAATATTTCAATTTTTCTGGCAGTTAATAGTTTTACAGCTTCACAACTTAATCTTAAAAGCGATCATAGAGCAAGGGTAACACATGTAGGACATCCAGAAAACAACATCATTGCAGGGGAAAAGGTCAGTGAACTTTTGGGCATTGTTTGTCTTATAGAAATTCAATTTCAACTTACATGGACTCTGATACCAAGCTTTTGATTAGTCACTGACGATGAGCCAGTTTATAAATTGTACCTGTCTTCTCTTATTCCTGTTTTTGTTCTATCCATATTTTCAGTACTTTCTTGCTCAATAGCAATGTCAACCTTAGTAAAGACAAGGCAAAGAAATAAAGATAGAAAAAAATGAAAGCTAATCTATTATACCCATTTTAGCATCTATCCAATAAGATTGTTTGGAGGGAAACCAAAAACCTTTTACCAAAATGACATCTGTGGAGTTTGAAGACTCGTGCAGATATCCCAACTTTAGCAAGATAACCACAAAAACCAGTTCTCAAATACAGTGATTGAATTTTTATAAGATTTTTTTCAGTTAATGTGATTTCTATAAACAAGTACACCATGAGTATCCAGGACCTAGTGTGGATGTCTGAAAAATCGTAGTCTATATCCCACAAGAGTGTTTGCATGTGAATTCTTTTTTTTTTTAATATATTTTATTGATTTTTTACAGAGAGGAAGGGAGAGGGATAGAAAGCTAGAAACATCAATGAGAGAGAAACATCGACCAGCTGCCTCCTGCACACCCCCTACCGGGGATGTGCCCGCAACCAAGGTACATGCCCTTGACCAGAATCGAACCTGGGACCTTTCAGTCCGCAGGCCGACACTCTATCCACTGAGCCAAACCGGTTTTGGCATGCATGTGAATTCTTATATGTTATGTCTCAAAGGGAAGTTGAAAATTTAATTAAAATTTTAAACAATTTTAAAAAATAAAGAGAAATTTAAAAAGGATATTTGTCTTCTCTCAGCAAATTTTAACATTGCCAAGTTAGTTTTCTTAATGTTTCTCCGTTCCCTCTCATTTCCTTCTCACTCACCCACAATCACTGACCCAGATCTCCACCACCAGATTGTACATGGCAGAGAATGGGGAAACACATGGAGAACAAGGAAGGGTGAGGAGGGATGAAAAGAGCCAACAGAAACTTTTACTGGGGCCAGGGTTTGGAGATTATGCCACATTTAAACACACAGCAGCCAACTTATTTATTTTGCAGTTAGTGGAATTTTCTCCTTCAGTGTCAAGAGGCAGGATCCAAACTTTAGAAAGTCACAATTTTCCCAAGACTTAAAAGAAAGAAGCCTTGATCATGTGCATATTCTTGGAAGGCTTGCAGGTTAGAACTGATGTTCTTCCACTGGATGGGTTTACAGGCCAAAATGCAATCAAGCTTAGGAGCTCCTGCCTCCGGTTACAACTGCTAGTGAGATAAATAGAGATTTCCAAATTATGTCTTCAACCTTCCAATACGTCCTCTTCTACCCACACCACCTCCACCCCAACTTTGAATTTCAAATAACTGCTCCATATTCATTGAAGTATGGTAATCTAAGATTTTTTTTTTAATCTCTGAAGGGCATGGAAAGGTAAGCAGGGGTCACAATATGTAAGGTGTTATAGGCCATGCAAAGGAACATGACTTTCCCGTTAGGGGGAATTATGATATGTTTTTAAACAAGATAAAGATTAGACCGTGTTTATTTTCAAAAAAAGTTCGGAGATGCCATTTTCTTCCAAAATAATGCAGAAATTTAGTACAGTCAACAAAAATCTCAACAAGTGTGTGCGTGTTTTTTAAAACTTGATACCAATGATGCTAAATATTATTTGAAAAATAAGCCCTAGCTGGTTTGGCTCAGTGGATAGAGTGTGGGCCTGTGGATGGAAGGGTCCCGGGTTGGAGTGCAGTCAAGGGCACATGCCCAGGGTTGTGGGCTCAATCCCCAGTGGGGGATGTGTGGAAGGCAGTGGATCGATCACTCTCTCTCATCATTGATGTTTCTATCTCTCTCTCCCTCTCCCTTCCTCTCTGAAATCAATAAAAATATATTTAAAAATAAATAAATAAAATGTGGTGGTGGAGGGAGTAAATCTCTGCCACAAAAATATATAAGTAAATAAGGAACAAAGAGGGGGAACTGGCCTGAAATCATTGGGGAAATGTTTGATTAAACTATAAATAATATTATAAGTAATATCAGAAAGTTTGTCAAACAGTTTAGGAAAAATAAACTTCAGACCATTGTCTCATACCTCATGCTAAAAAATTTCCAATTAAAAACAAATCTTTAAGTCATGAAACCACAAAACTATTACAAAAAGTTATATGTGATCAAAAGTTCCATTTCAAGTAAATGTTTCCTAAGGAAGTGAGACAGTGATATAAGTAGATAAAATAGAAAGATGTTCAATATAACATCATTCATAAAAGCAAAATAACCTGAATGACTTTCAAAAGAAATTTATTTAAGTAAATGGTAGTACATCCATACAATAGGATAATATAAAGCCACCAAAAATGATTTAGGTGTGTGTTTATTCATTTAGAAAAATACAACCTATTAAACAAAAAGGCAGATCAGCAAACAGAATTATATTATAACCTATTTTGTGTATATGTGTGTATAATCATAGAAAAAAACATAGAAGGATACATATTGGCTTTTTAGTTGGTGATAGGATTTGGCTATTTAACAATAAAAAAGTATTTTGTAGTAGAAATAAAACTTGAAAGAGTGCATTTTGGGGGTAAAATAAGATTAGGTCTGAGAAGTTTGAAATGGGCTGGAGTAAGGAAGACTAATGATAATTTAGGAGGTTGCTACAAAAGTCCAGTTGATAGCAGATGAGAACCTAGAGACAGACAAGGGCAACAAAGCTGGATCTGAGAAATATTTGGGTTGTGTAAGCATCAGGACTTGGTACTCAGCTGGGTTTTTGTTACAAGGATAACATAAGTAAACCAATGGATCATTAATAAAGAAGGAGGATAGCACTTCATGGTAGGGCAGGTGGGCAAGCCAACAGATCCAACTTTAGACATAAATTGCAGGACATTATGAAAGAGCTGTCCAGCAGGCAATTAGAAATAAGAGATGAACATGAGACATGGAGTTTACTAATGGAAACCATAATCATGGCTCATAAAAGCACCTGTAATTCTCCCGGGAAAATGGTCACTGGGTCCACACTGCTCCTAGAGCTGTTATCCCACTATACTATGTTTTCCAAATTACATGGCAGTCTATTTCCTGAAACCCTAATCATCCAAATTGTATCATTAGGATTCCCACTCTAACACAGTTCAGATTAAGAAAGTACCAACCTCTGTTTTAAATTTTCCTTTGGCTTCTTATTTCATTTAGAACAAAACCCAAACTCTTGGCCAGGATCTACTTGCTCTACATGATCTAGGCTGATGCTCTCTCTGACAGCTTTTCTCACCGTGATCTTGCCATTCTGGCCTTCTTTCTGATCCATCAACAAACTTTTTTTGTGGTTTCTTTTTTCCATTTTAGGGATTTGCACATGTTCTTCCTTTTGCCAGAAAGATTTTTGCTTGGCTTGCTTTATGCTCAATGTCACCCTCTTCAAGGAGCATTCCCTGCCCCCCAATTCTAAAGAACCACTCTCCCCTACATACTGCTATCTCTCTATCACATCATTGTATCATATTTCCTTCACAGAACTTACCTCTACTCAACATTATTTTGTTACTTGTGTATTGTCATTCTTTCCTTGTAGAATGTAAGCTCCATAAGACAAATCATGTCAATCCAGCACCTATAACAGGGCCTACCATACAGCAGACTTTCAAGTATTTGTGGAATGGTATAATTTGGAATGAAGGAAGAATTGAGGCATTTGTAGTAAGTAGTACTATATCTGCAATCAGAAGACCCAAATACAACCTCAATCTCCATATCTCTAAATTCTGGCCAAAAAATGTCTAGCCTGCCTATATATTAGGGTTTTCATGAGACTTCAGTTTTCATGATATTTCATTCATCAACAAAAGTTTCCCAAATACCTTCAATGGGCTAGGCACTGTGTTATTTGCTGTGTTCATAGCTATGAGTAAGGACTCTAGTCTAGTAGCTGAGATAGCCGTTGAGAGACAGTTATGAATGATAAAAGACTATTATCAAAAAAGCCAAGCACAGGGTATCATAAGAGCACATATAGAGAGCTATCAAATCCATCCTCAGGAATCAGGGAAGGGTCATCAGCAACAGAAATCAAGCTGGCAAGGAGAAAGGCTTGGTGGGAGGTGGGTAGGCAGAGAAAGGGAATATAATCCAGACAGAGGGAAGAACATGTGCAAAGGCTCAGAGGCAAAGAAGAACAAGGCATGATGATGAACTGTGTATGTTATTCAGTATGGCTGAGATTAGAAGGAGGGAGTGGTGGCAATATTCAAAGATAGAGCTCTAGCCCTGACTGGTTTGGCTCAGTAGTTAGAGCGTCAGCCTACAAACCAAAGGGTCATGAGTTTGATTCCCAGTCAAGGGCACATACTTCAGTTGCAGATTCCCCAGCCTCAGTATGTGTGCATGTGGAGATTCCCCAACCTCAGTATGGGTGCATGCGGGAGAAAACCAATCAATGTGTCTCTCTCATGTCAATGTTTCTCTCTCTCTCTCTCTCTCTCTCTCTCTCTCTCTCTCTCTCTCTCTCATCTCCTTTCCTTCCACTCTCTCTAGAAATCAATGGAAAAAATATCCTTGGGTGAGGATTTGAAAGAAAAGAAAAGAAAAGAAAAGCTAGAGCTCTTAAGAGAATCCAGGTCATGATGGACATGGAAAATTTGGAGCATTGATAGGACCAAATTAAAGTAGCAGTGGTATAGAGGGGAGGTTAATTAGGCATGCCAGAGATGAGCCCAAAAACAGAAAAGCCCAATCAGAGAGGGCTTTGGATGTCATGTTAAGGTTTTAGAATCTATGTTTAACACCTGCCAGAGTTGTCCCATGCTGGACTAATATGGCCAGCCAGGCCTTTAAACCCCTCTCAATCAATGGTTGGGTGTAAGCCACCCTGAGAAGGATGTAACCTGGGTAAGGCAGTTTTCTGAGGTAATGAGGTAATGTGATAGTGAGATAATCCCTGAAGGGGCTAACAATACAGGCTGTCAGCAGACCACATTCCCAGCAGCTGGGTCAGGAAATTCTTCATTGAAATGAGATCTGAGCAGTGCACCTCCATGTCACAAAGTGATTATAGTCTGTTGTTTCAACATATCAAGACTCTAGGAGGACTTCCTGACAGCCAGGATGTGCCACTCTGAGCAAGTTTGAGAACTTCTTCACTTCCTATATTCTTTTAACAAACATTTATTGAGCACATTTGTTGTGTCAGACACTGGATCAATGATGAATGTAATAGGGGAAACAGTTTCAAAAAAAGAAAAATATTGTACAATTAAATAAGTACCTTCCCATAGAGATAAGTGCTCTAAAGAAAATGAAAAGAGTCCAGCCAATGTTGCTCAATGGACCTATGAACCAGGAGGTCACGGTTTGATTCCCAGTCAGGGCATATGCCTGGGTTGCAGGCTCAATCCCCAGTAGGGGGCATGCAGGAGACAGCCAATCAGTGATTCTCTTTCATCATTGATGTTTCTATCCCGCCCCCCCCCCCTTCCTCTATAAAGTCAATAGAAACATATTTTTAAAATGAGAAGAGTAACTTGGAGAATTACACAGCATGCCCCAGGAAAGCTCTTCTAGAAGCCACCTACATTCCTTGGCTCCTGGCCTTGCATCTTCAAAGTCTGCAGCACAGCATCTTCTCTCTTCTCTGGCCTCTGCTTCCATCCTTGGACCTTTCACACTGACTCTACTCCTGTCCCCTTCAAGTAAAGGACCTGTAATTACATCAGGTCCATATGGATAATCCAGGATAATCTCCTCATTGCAAAATCCTTAACTTAATTACATCTACAAAGTCCCTTTTGCTATGTAAGTAACATATTCACAGGTTCAGGGGATTAGAGAGTACATATCCTTGGGGAGGGGGGCGTTCTTCAGCCTCCTACATTCTAATTGAATAGGACCACCTCATGGTTCTTGAGAAAAATTAAATTCATATCAAGTGTTAACAACACTGCTTCGCTCAAAGGCACAAAGAAAACCCTCAGTAAATATTAGCAACTATTTTTCCCACGTGGACTTTCTCATCTGTGCCCTCCTCTTCATCCCTGGTTTTTCTGCCTTAGTTCAGTCCCTATTCAAATCTTTCTACAATCATCTGTTGGCTTTAGTTTTGCCTTCTGCTACACATATCCCTACACCCCCATATTCCCTAACCTCCCTACTATTACCAGAGTGGAACCACAGTCATCATATTTCCTTAATTCATCCACTCAATAAATAAGTATCGGGTGTCTACAATAAGCCACACACCTGTGGTCACTGTCTACATGACCAATTCCTGTGCCAGCTGGACATCTTGAGCCAGGTATTGAGTCTTGCTTATCTCTTTACTTCTGTATTTTACAGTCCCTGGACTTCAGTAGGTGTTCAGTAATGCCTACTGAATGAGTTAATGAATGCATCTAGTTATAACATTCTGTAGTTTTATGATTTTGTAAGAATAGAGTAGGAGTCCTATCAAATTCTTATCCGAGGAACTTATTCAGACTATTTCTAAAGCAGTTGAGGTGTATAAACATTTATGACTGTAGCCCAGTGTATCCCTGAGAAGCATTTCTGTGCCTCCCCACCTCCAGGGCCTCCTTAGCCAGAACTGCAGAGAAACGAGTGCCGAGTGGGCATCTTGGTAAACTGCTGAAGAGGCAGGCTTTACAGCAGACAGCTGTTTGCAACTTTTAGGAAGGAGAATCAAGTGACCCTGTGATGCGGCTGCCATTTTGGTAGGGATATATTTTCTGTTTCGAGGAAAGCTCATTTCCTCCCCACCACCATAAAAAAGAAAGGCAAGATACTGAGAAGGGCCCTTCTTTCTGCTCCCCTTTCAAGAGTGCCTGCCAAGCCAATTAATGCCTCCTGAATGTTATCTCCCTGCTATGATAATGTTATGTTAATAAATGCAATTAAGATAACATTCAGGAGGTGTTAATTGGTTTGGCAGATGTACATGAATAAGAAGCACAGATATTTTGCTTTCCCTATTTATGGAGGCAGGAAGTGACACAAAGTTGGACAAAAGGAAACTTAATTTGCCTCCAGTCTCTTCTGATACGACTTAGGCCTTTTCTGTTAAGTAATATGTGGGATTCTTAAAAATGCTAATTTAGATGATATTACAAAGATGAAGTGATTGTCAAATGTTGCAAAAACACTAAAATTGTCTTTTGCCTCCAGAATTAACTGGAACTACATGGTATTTACTCCCTTTAAACACTATATATGCCATATATGCTATATATATATATATATATATATATATATATATATATATATATATATACACACACACACACACACACACACACACACACACACTCTTCCAAATGTGGCTACAGCATATATGCAAATAAGCTCTCATGCTAATCTATGAAGCAGATTGTTCCAAAGGACTAATTTCTAGCCTATTCTTTTTTTAAATTTTAGTACAGTTGACATACATAGACTATTCTTGATGTAATTAGTCATTTAATATATTCCAGTGATATAAGGGGTAATGTTCTTTTATTCTAACTTACAACAAAATGGTAGCTTTTATTTTTGTGTGGTTAGGAAAAAAATAGAGGTTTCCTCTGAAATTTATATTTACACAAATTTGTATGAACTTGAAGCTAAGAGATGTTACATTGTATTGCCATCAAGGTCACTGTGTTATTTTCTGGAACTTGGCATTTCCAGCACATCACATGGCCTTTGGCAGGCTTAGTCCTCCCAGAACAGTATTAGGACACACCTCTGATAAGAGAAAAGATCTGAGACGATATCAGAGCACAGGCCCATTGAGGTTCCTTCTAGTCCTGGAGGGCAATGTTTCAAGTGGATTCTTTTGAGTCATTTATCTGTTGCATCATTCCAGAAGATTCACTGAGCCTTGAAAAATATATGCCTATGTTTCTTTGCTAATTACCAATCTGCAACTCTCACCTGTCTATATGTCACTTTTCTCAATGTAATTTCCTCGGGTCTTCCATATAAAATAATCATGGAACCGTTTCTAGATATCAGTCTGTGGATGTGGGTAATTTCTGAAGTGATAAAGGGTTATTGTTGCTCTCCAGTGACAATAACTGTTAACTGAAGTTGGTTGGGAAATACTCTTCTAATCTGTGTGCCTATGTACAAATGTGTTTGCAGTATTTCCCAGTGAGATAGAATCACTGTGGCTCACATTCTTTAGGTTTTACAATCTTGGCGCCCCTCTAGGCTAAGGAGGTAGAGGAGCACTTCCCAAGGCAGGGACGCTGACGCAGGTTTGTGGCGCAGTCCCCACTGCGGTTTTGGCTCTGGTTGACTCTGGAGAGGCAGGGAAGCCATGACACAGATTCCACTGAGGAGCCATTCCAGACGATAAGCTGTCCCCCTGAGGGGAGTGTTGCTCACCGTGGGCACCTCCCACTACACTGCCCCAGGAACTCAGGAGGTCACCTGAAGATGAGATCATGCAATAAACATTCATTCTCAAAGGAGTGTACTCTGGTCCAGGGGTTGGAAAACATTTCAGTTAAAAAAACATTATTTAAGTAGGTTATACTCATTTTAAATTATTTCTGGGTAAAATTATTGCATTCATACTCTGTGGCAGAGATAGCAAATACATTATATCTGTGTGTAGTAAGGTGAATTGTATCCCTCAAAAATTCATGCGTTGAAGTCCTAACCCCTAGTACCTCAGAATGAGACTGTATTTGGAGATGGGGTCTTTAAAGAGGTGATTAGCTAAAATGAGGCCATTACGATGGTTCCTAATCCAATTTGACTGATGTCCTTATAAGAAGAGGAAATTTGAAAAAAAAAAAAAAAAAAGAAGAAGAGGAAATTTGAACACACAAAAGAGACAGCAGGGAGGTACATGCACAAATGAAAGATATGTGAAGACATAGCAAGAAGGCATCTGTCTGCAAGCCAAGGAGAGAGGTCTCAGAAGAAACCAAACCTGCTGACATCTTGATCTTAGACTTCCACTTTCTGGAATTGTTGCGTAAGCTATGCAGTGATATTTTGTTATGGCAGCCCTAGCAAACTAATACACTCAGCGACTGTTCTTGCCTGCCTAAAGCACTATTTAAAAAGGATTCTGTCATGGCAAGTGGGGTAGTGGAACATCTGTTGATATTAGCCATCCTTACTCCATGGTGTGGAATTGAGATTTGACTATCTATATATTCATATGCATAAATTCTTGGCCTTATTCAAGGGTACTTATATATTCTACCTATAGTTTTTTTTTTTAAAGGGAATGTATGTATCTTTAACAGTTTTCCTCAACTTTCACAAAAGAATGTCCATCTTACCCCCAACCCTGCAAATTAGTAACCATTACATTGCACTGAATTGAATCAACAACCCAGAATACTTTCCAGTCAGAAAGAAAAGCATGATACTTAATTGATATTTAATATTAATACCAAATCAATAAATATTTCTTTATGAATAAGTGAATTTCATTCAATAATTTTCTTATTTTTATTTTTTGAGACCATTGACTTTTAGCTTTATTTATCCCTCCAAGTGACTTTGGGAAACCAGCATTCCTTTCCTGAAAAATTTGTAACCAAAAGCCATAAAAAAGTCATGTATTTATTAAAGTAAGGCCTCTACAGGATTATACTGGGGTACTTGATTTTTATTTCATTGATCTTCTAATACTTATGTTTTTAATGTTGGGTATCTTTTTAAATTCAACATATACTTTAGATTCTAACTAATCTTTACATCAAGATTGAATAGTTGGGTTTTGGGTTGTTTTGCTTCATTGTTTGCTATAGTTTAATGTGTCCATAACAAATAAGTGTATTAATTTGGAACTGTCCCAATGAGTGCATTGTTTCAGAGTGGCCGAGTGTCTTAGAGCAGCAGTCGCCAACCGGTGGTCCGCGGACCACTGGTGGTCCATGATGTCCGAAAGGTTGGCAGCCGCTGTCTTAGATCTTTGCGAGGAAAAACCAGACACTAATCAGCTGATGAACCCAGCCTTCCTTATTCATGACTGAGGAAGAGCATAAGGGGATGTAGTTATGCAATGTTAGGACTTCAGAAAAACTTCTATTCCATTCAGTATAGACCTAACCAAGGGAACTAGCCCCATGTCACCAACACAAGCAACCCAATTTGGGCAACTCAGAAGAGTCTATTGCTATGGCCCTAAATGTTTGTGTACCATCTCCCTCCCCCAATTCACCTGTTGAAACCTTAATCCCAATGTAATGGTATTTGGAGATGGGGCTTTTAGGAGGTAATTAAGTCATGAGGTTGGGATCGGGCCTAAACCGGCAATCGGACATCCCTCTCACAATCCGGGACTGCTGGCTCCCAAACGCTCGCCTGCCTGCCAGCCTGATCACCACCTAACTGCGCCCCTGCCAGCCTGATTAACACCTAACTGCTCCACTGCCACCCCATCGCCCCCCCCCCCCAACTGCCCTCCCCTGCAGGCCTTATCTCGCCCCCAAATGCCCTCCTCTGCCGGCCAATTTGGTTCTGATTGGTTGGTTTCTATGCCAGTCAGTGTCAAAAGCTTCACCTCCTAGGCAGCCACTGGCTCCTCACAGTTGACCCAGATTTGGTTCTGATAGGCCCAGAGACACTGACTGGCATAGAAACCGACCAAACAGGTTGCCCAGGGCCATTCACAGGCAGTGTCTGACATTGGCCTGTACCAGTGACCCTCCCAAGAGGCCCCAGAACCAACATACCCAGTGGCCAGATTGTCTATAATAATTATTAAAGAATCCATAATATTTACTAAAAAAAAAAATCCATCATCTCTCTAAGAATCCATAATATTTCTTTTTCTCCTTCTTCTTTGTGGTAGGCAAAATAATGTGCCTCCTCCCAAATTTGTCCAAATTTGTTACTTTCTATGGCAAAGTAACTTTACAGACATCATTAAGGTTAAGAATATTGAGATAAGGATATAATCCTGGATAAACCAGGTAGGTCCAATCTAATTACACGAATCCTTAAAAGCAGAGAAACTCTTCCCTGGCATGATCAAAGGGAGATCAACTTCTCCAGCAATTAGAGAAAAAGGGTCAGAGAGGTGCAGTGTTTGCTAGCTTTGAATATAGAGGAAGGAGGCCAGAGCCAAAGAAGGTAGGCAGCCTCTAAAAGCTGAAAAAGGTGGGAAACAGAATCTCTCTCTAGGAGTCTCCAGAAAGAAATGTAGCTCTGCCAACACCTTGATGTTAGCCAAGTGAGATGTGTGTTGGACTTCTGACCTTGAGAACTGTAAGATACTTGTGATGTTTTAAGTCATTAAGAGTATGATAATACGTTATGGCTACCTTAAGAAACTAATACCTTCTCATCTTCCTCCTCTAGTATAAATACATACTTTGAGTTGACAATTTTTCTTCAAATTCACTTTTGGCCAATTGGATATTTTTTAAATTAAATTTATTGGGGTGACATTGGTCAACATCATCATATAGGTTTCAGGTGTGGGTTTCTATGTTACAAGATCTGATATTGCACTCTGTGCCCACCACCCAAAATTAAATCTTCTCCTGTCACCATACATTAGGACCCCCTTTCTCCCTTAACCCCTTTCCCTCTGGTAACCACCACACTGCTGTTTGTTGTTCGCAAGTTTCAGTTTTATATCCCACATATGAGTGAAATCATATGGTTCTTAGCTTTTTCTGACTGACATTTCACTTAGAATAATATTCTCAAGGTCCATCCATGTTGTTGCAAATGGCAGTATTTCACCCTTACTATGGCTGAGTAGTATTCCATTGTGTATGTGAGTCACATCTTTACCCAGTCCTCTATCACAGGACACTTTGGTTGTTTTCATGCCATTGTGAATAATACTGCAATGAACATAGGAGTGCATATATCTTTGCGAATATATGATTTTGAGTTTTTTGGGTATACTAGTATACCCAGGAGAGGGATTGCTGGATGGTATGGTAGCTTAATTTTTAATTTTTTAAGGAATTGCCAGACTGCTTTCCATAATGGTTGTACCAGTTCATCTTCCTACCAGCAGTGAATGAGGATTCCCTTTTTTCCACAACCTCTCCAACACTTATTATTGCTTGTCTTGTTGATAATGGACACTCTAACAGGTATGAGGTAGTATCTCATTGTAGTTTTGATTTGCATTTCCCTAATTGGTGGTGAGATTGAACATATTCTCATATATCTATTGGCTGGTTTGTATGTCTTCAAAATCCATTCCCTTTCTATATACTAACAACAAAACTTCAAAAAAAAAAAACCCACAAAACAATACCTTTTGCAATTGCAACCAAAAGAAGAAAATACTAGGAATAAATGTAACAAAGAACATGAAAGACCCATATACTAAAAATTGCAAAGCATTATTAAAAGAGATTGAAAAAAGACACAATAAAATGAAAAAATATCCCATGTTCATGGAGTAGAAGAATCAACATAGTTAAAATGGCCATATTATCCAATGCTATATACAAATTTCATGTGATCACATCAAAATCCCAATGTCATTTTATAAAGAAATAGAATGAGAAATCATCAGATTTGTATGGAACACAAAAGACCCTGAATAACCAAAGCAATCCTGAGAAAAAAGAATGGAACTGGAGGTATCACCCTACCTAACTTCAAATTATACTACAGAGCTGCTATAAACAAAACAGCATGGTATTGGCAGAGAAACAGACATTCAGATCAATGGAACAGAATAGAAAGCCCAGCTATAAAACCACATGTATATGGACAGATAATTTTCAACAAAGGAGCCAGAAACATACAGTGGTGCCAGGGAAACTGGAAAGCCACATGCAAACAAATAAAACTGGATTAAAGTTTATCCCCATGTACAAAAATTCATTCAAAATGGATTAAATACCTAAGTCTAAGACTCGAAACAATAAGTTACATAGAAGAAAATATAGGTACCAAACTTATGGTCATAGAGGACATTTTATGAACTAGATCCCAAAGCGAAGGGAAGTAAAGGCAAAAGTAAATGAATGGAACTATATCAAACTAAAAAGCTTCTGCACAGCAAAAGTAACTGACAACAAAACAAAGAGGCAGCCAACCAGATGGGAGATGATATTTGCAAACAGTAGCTCCCACAAAGGTTGAATTTCCAAATATATAAAGAACTCATAAAAATCAATACCAAACAAACAACCCAATCAAAAAGTGGGCAGGAGACCTGAAAATACACCTCTCCCAATTGGGTCTTAACTTAGGTGAGGCATAGGAGACCAGTGTAAGATGGGTCTGGTGAACTGCAGGAAATCATTAGTTAATCTCCTCCTAATCATTAGTTAATAATTATTTAACAAATTATCCTTATCTCTTCATCAATGCAGGTTGCAATGAAATGCCTCTGTAGCAAATTTTGTTAGAATTGATCACCATGACTATGTAACAATATTACTTTTTTTAAAAACCTAAAGTTCTGATTTTTAGTCCATTGCACCTCTGAATTAATTCAATAAAATCAGGTGCAGAGTTACTAAATGCATTCTTATCCTTCCAAAACTTTTAATAATGTTATTGTGTAAGCTACATTTGAAAGCCAGAACCCAACTCTTTTTGTGACTTTCGATATTCACTTCCATCCCTCTGAACCTCAGTTTTCATACCTAAAAAGCTAAGGCACTAGATGGGATAATCTCTAAGGTCTCTTTCTTTCTCTAAATTGCTGTGTTATGTCATACTACAAAGGTTTTTTTAGCCCATTTCTTTGCTGAAGGATAAACTGATTGAAGTATAGTACTTCAATCCTTTGTTCATGCCAGTCCCTCTACATGAAATGCACTCTTCTCTTCTTTATTTTCTCTTATCACTTGATTCTCCAGCTAGTAAAATCCTACTCTGCTTTCAAGTTCCAAATCAAATGCCACTTCCAGTGAAAACTTCCTTGATCATAGCATCAGGAGTTAATCTTGCTCTCCTCTGAAATACGACAGCACTCATTGCCCGTAGGCTTCTCACAGACCGAGTTATTCTTTGTTTTTGCTGCAATGTCTTGTCACTCCAACCAGACTGCAGCTTCTTGAGGATGGGGACCGTGTTCCTTGTTGTTTGCCAACAGCAGGTATTGAGTAAATATCCTGCCTTCCCTCCTGTCATAATAGAAGTGGTGCCCTAACTCCATCTAAAGCCTACCTCTTCTTGTCTTCTGATACCATACCTCTTGCTTCTCACAGACTTGGTGGCATCTATTGCCCCCCATCTCTCCTATGTCCTTCAAGTTCTAGCTTTAGCTCATAAGCTCAACTATATCCCATTAAAAGAAAAAAAATTCCTCCCTCAACCCCATGTTCAACTCTAGCTATATTCTTGGATCTCCTATTGCCAAATTTCATGAAGAAATTTAGTTGTTCACATTTACTACTTCAGCTTCTTCATATTTCATGCTTCTGTCCACTCAAGTCTGGTTTCTACCCCATCATTCCAATGAAATATAATTCCCCAAGGATACCAGTGTATTCCAAGGCAATAGCCAAAAGGCACTTACTATATTTATCTTGTAGGCATCAGTTTATACTATTGACTGTGACCTTTTTTTAAATTTTTTTTCTTTATTGATTAAGGTATTACATATGTGTCCTTATTCCCCCATTGCCCTCCCACCCCCACTCATGCCCTCACCCCCGGGTGTCTGTGTCCATTGGTTAGGCTTATATGCATGTATACAAGTTCTTTGGTTGATCTTGTGACCTTCTTTTGAGGTCTTCCATTGCTTTCTATTATATGACACTTTTCTTTCTGCCTAGATGTTTCTTTAGTCTCCATTGCCAGCTCAATTTCTATTATTCACCTCTTAAATCCTTAACTTCTTTACAGTTATATTCTAAACTCTCTTCTGCACTTGGTCTACAAGATATCCCTAGAGTCCATCCCCAAGGCTCCAGATGTCATAAAAAAAAATTTTTTTAAAAAGAGCAAATTAGATAAGCAAGGCCTTTGCTCTCCAGAAGTATATATTCTAATGTAAAAATTCAGACAAGCAAACAAATAAAACATAAGATAATTTCACATAGTAAAAAACTTGACATAAAGAACATTTACATGTAGCCCAGGTCATTGTGGCTCACTCCCCATCAACATGCAGGTTCTTCTGAGTCCAATGTGCTGATCACATGCTGTGCAATGACTCAAGGCTTCCACCTCTTGTCTCTATTTACATTACACACAACCTTTCTTCATACATCCTGTGATGAAGTCATTTGGCCTTCACTTAGTGAGAACACAACCTTCACATATTAACTGCCTGAATGTTCTCCCCCCTCCACCCCCAAACCATTTGTCTCTGACAAAGTGGCATTCCCTGGCACCAACAAAATCTTAAGCACAGAAAAATATGCAGGCCGTGAAAGCACATGGCAGCTCTCTGTTACATTGATCATCCAAAGGAACCAAAATATGTTGATAGTCATTATTAGCATCAAAATGAAAACAAAATTAAATTCTTGCAGAGAACTCAAGGCCCCTTGAGAAACAACTGCAGACTTTCAAGGATCTTCAGACCCTAATTTGAGAAATATGAATGAAGTGAGAAAGGTTCTTGACTTAACATAAAAAATTGTGTAACCGGAGAACCTATATGCATATATGCATAGCCTATGGATACAGACAATAGTCTGGGGAAGGCCTAGGAGGAGCGGGTGCAGGGTAGAGGGGGTCAATGGGGGGAAAAAACACATAAAGGGGACATCTGTAATACTTTCAACAATAAAGATAATTTTTTTAAAATTGTGGATACACAACCTAGCCCTGACATTTATGAGTGAGCCTAGGATATTTACCTTATAGATTTGTTAGAAAGATTCAGTGAAATCGTAGTAATAAAATGATTTGTGAAAGCATCCTTATAGCATGCTAGAAGATGTTGTAGGCAGGTTTCCTAGAAAACAAAGGGGGAGAGTAAGCAATGCGCTAACACTTGATGGGCGTGCTGTTCTAGGGAAACAGGAGTCAAGGAAAGCAGAAATGTCTTCTGGGCAGTAATCATTGTGGATAGGAATATTGCAACCTTCCTTTGCCCCTGTCAGGGTGTTCAGGTTATTAATACAATTAGAAAAATGCTAGGCTACAATTTTGCATTTAAATTATATACTCAATTGTGCTGTTTTTAAAATAAAGCCAAACTCTCTACTCTTCCCCGCCCCCCCCCCAAATTCTTCCTATAAATAGAAAACAAAACCTTTTATTCCTAGTGACTATTTTGGGGGCTTGTTTTCAAATAGTCTTCTATCCCGATTATGGCCATGTGTACATGGGAATACATGTGCTGAAACTAGTTGCCTGATTTGAAATGCAAAACTTTAGAAATGCAAACACACAAACATGATGGCAAATGCTTAAAGCAAATCAGTTTATACGAGTGGTCTTTAAGACAAAGTCCTGTTAAATTAAATACATAAAACAGATGTTGGAATCATCTAAGAAGAAGTAAAATGTCTGAAGTGGCTAAATACCCTTGGTTGACCTTATTTAACCTATAAAAGATAACCCAGATGGAGAAACCAAGATGGCGGCATAGGTTAAACACCTAACCTACAGCCGGGCACAACAATATCAAAAACACAACTAAAAGTCAAAACGGACATCATCCAGAACCACAGGAAAGCTGGCTGACTGAAATGCGCACAATTAGAAGGAAAAAGAAAACCACAAGGAAAATCAGAGAAGCCGTAAAAGCTTGAGGTATGGAGACACGGGCGGAGACACGAGCCCGCGCGCGTGCGGGGAAGCCGGAGCCGGAGAGGAAGGGGCGGCTGGCCGCCTGGCTGGCGTTCTCTGGTGGGAAGGAGATAAAAGCGCCAGATTGTGCTGAACCCCAGCTCCGACTGCACTGAACCCCAGTGCCCGGCGAAACCCTGGGAAGCCGGGCTCATGCTGGGGGAGTCTGGGCTGTGGGACGGAGACACAGAGGAGCTGCGCCGGAGCCGCGCACGGGAATGTGCGCAGAGGAGGGTCTGTTGCCTGTGCCGCTGGATTGCCCTAGCGGGAAGGAGACAAAAGCTCCGGACTGTGCTGAACCCCCAGTTCCAACTGCACTGAACCCCAGTTCCGGGAAAGACCCGGGGAAGCCATGCTCATACTGGGGAAAGCTGGGCTGTAAGGCAGAGATGCAGAGAGGCGGCGAAGAGCAGAGCACCGGAGGCGCACACAGGATTGTGCGCGGAGGATGGGCTGTTGACTGTGCCGCTGAGTCGCCCTGGAGGGAAGGAGACAAAAGCGCCAGACTGAGGTGAGCCCCAATTCTGACTACACGAAAACCCAGTTCCGGGAGAGAATCTGGGAATCCAGATTCATTGGGGGAGAAACTAGACTGTTTGGCAGCGCGCGAAACTCCAGGGCGCTTTTCTCTCAGAGGTGTTTGCTGGGAGTACAGAGGGACACTGAGACACAGGAACCTCATAGGGCGGGGCTGACGGGAAGCCAAGGCGGTAGGCTCCGCCCTGTAACTCCGCCCCATCCAAGCTGAACACAGAGGCTTTTACAATTTTGCAAGTCTAGTTGAATGGGGCTGTCTCCCGGCATAGACACAGCTGATCCTCACAGCCAATTGGACTGGAGGTCACATCCTCCCAGTGTACCAACAGCAATCAAGGCTTAACAACACCAAGACTTTGCACTCAGCCCACAAAGGGGGGTATCAAGAGCGACCACCTAGGGAGATTGGGGAAGCTGAGCGATAGGGAGGCAGCCAAAAGGGGAAGACACCGAAACAGGTCACGAATATAAGGGATGCTGTAATTCCTGCTGAGGGGCCACAGGCAGTAGCTGACCTACACTCCATTGGAGACCCAGAAACGAAGGCATCTAGTGGTCGGTGTGAGATGACATCAGATTTCGACCACTCCCATAAGGGACACATTCAAGAGGCAGACGCAGTGAGCGCCGAAGCCTTGCTGCACCAAGACCCGGCACATAGGCGTGTCTCCCGCACAGCAACTCTTCCTTTATAGACACAGAGGGTCCGCACGGCCAATAGGCCTGGAGGACAATTCCTCCCAGTGACACCAACAACAATCAAGACTTAACTATACAAACAAGGACCAAGATGGAGGCATAGGGCAGAAGCCTGATTGCTGCCTACCACAACGGTTTTGAGACTACAACGGGAGAGCGGAGCGGACACCATCGAGAACCACCGGAGGGCTAACTGAGCGGATGCTATACAACTAGAATAAAAGAGAGGGGTACGCGGGATGAAGCTGATGCCGGTGACCCAAAGACCACACTTTAAAAACTACGGCTCAGGCGACACAATGGCGGCCTGGAACGTGCTCGGCGCAGTTCCCCCAGCGGTCTCCGGCTGAGGGGAAGGCTTCACTCGCTGCCGAGCACGGACAGACGAGCCCCTGGGAGACATGGGGCGGGAGACTACGCGCTTGCTGACCTCCGAGTCCTTCAAGAATCTCAACGCCCTGGAAGCGGCCAGGTGCGCACGCTCGGCGACCGGCCACCGCTGCAGACCCAAGGGCCGACGCAGCCACCCCGGACCAGCCCGCCGCCGCGCACCGGGCACACCGGAGCTTTGCCGAGCCCGCCGCCCAACGAGTTCTGCGGTGGCTGCCCTGGAACTCTGAGAAAATGGCCGAAGGAATTGCTGAGAGGGAATTGACCAACAGGAATTGGGATCAAGAAGACGAAACTCCGCTGGGTCCCGGATCCGGGTGAAGCCGCGTGCCCCTGGGTCCGGGTGAGGCTGGGAACTGGGTCAGGGTGAGGCTGGGCCCCGGGTCCGGGTGAGGCCATGTGCCCCTGGGTCCGGGCGAGGCCATGCGCCCCTGGATCCGGGTGAGCCTGGGTCCCGGGTCCGGGCGAGGCCGCGGGCCCCTGGATCCGGGTGAGCCTGGGCCCCGGGTCCGGGTGAGGCCGCGGGCCCCTGGATCCGGGTTAGCCTGGGCCCCGGGTCTGGGTGAGGCCGCGGGCCCCTGGATCCGGGTGAGCCTGGGCCCCGGGTCCGGGTGAGGCCGCGGGCCCCTGGATCCGGGTGAGCCTGGGCCCCGGGTCCGGGTGAGGCCGCGGGCCCCTGGATCCGGGTGAGCCTGGGCCCCGGGTCCGGGTGAGGCCGCGGGCCCCTGGATCCGGGTGAGCCTGGGCCCCGGGTCCGGGTGAGGCCGCGGGCCCCTGGATCCGGGTGAGCCTGGGCCCCGGGTCCGGGTGAGGCCGCGGGCCCCTGGATCCGGGTGAGCCTGGGCCCCGGGTCCGGGTGAGGCCGCGGGCCCCTGGATCCGGGTGAGCCTGGGCCCCGGGTCCGGGTGAGCCTGGGTCCCGGGTCCGGGTGAGACCGCGGGCCCCTGGATCCGGGTGAGCCTGGGCCCCGGGTCCGGGTGAGGCCGCGGGCCCCTGGATCCAGGTGAGCCTGGGCCCCGGGTCCGGGTGAGGCCGCGGGCCCCTGGATCCGGGTGAGCCTGGCCCTGGGTCCGGGTGAGGCCGTGGGCCCCTGGCTCCGGGTGAGCCTGGGTCCCGGGTCCGGGTGAGTCTGGCCCCGGGCCCGGGTGAGGCCGTGGGCCCCTGGATCCGGGTGAGCCTGGGTCCCGGGTCCGGGTGAGGCCGTGGGCCCCTGGATCCGGGTGAGCCTGGGTCCCGGGTCCGGGTGAGGCCGCGGGCCCCTGGATCCGGGTGAGCCTGGCCCCGGGTCCGGGTGAGACCGCGGGCCCCTGGATCCGGGTGAGCCTGGGTCCCGGGTCCGGGTGAGGCCGCGGGCCCCTGGATCCGGGTGGGCCTGGGTCCCGGGTCCGGGTGGGGCCGCGGGCCCCTGGATCCGGGTGGGCCTGGCCCCGGGTCCGGGTGGGGCCGCGGGCCCCTGGATCCGGGTGAGGCCGCGGGCCCCTGGATCCGGGTGGGCCTGGCCCCGGGTCCGGGTGGGGCCGCGGGCCCCTGGATCCGGGTGGGCCTGGGTCCCGGGTCCGGGTGGGGCCGCGGGCCCCTGGATCCGGGTGAGGCCGCGGGCCCCTGGATCCGGGTGGGCCTGGCCCCGGGTCCGGGTGGGGCCGCGGGCCCCTGGATCCGGGTGGGCCTGGGTCCCGGGTCCGGGTGGGGCCGCGGGCCCCTGGATCCGGGTGGGCCTGGCCCCGGGTCCGGGTGGGGCCGCGGGCCCCTGGATCCGGGTGGGCCTGGCCCCGGGTCCGGGTGGGGCCGCGGGCCCCTGGATCTGGGTGGGCCTGGCCCCGGGTCCGGGGGGGGCCGCGGGCCCCTGGATCCGCGTGGGCCTGGCCCCGGGTCCGGGGGGGGCCGCGGGCCCCTGGATCCGGGTGAGCCTGGCCCCGGGTCCGGGTGAGGCCGCGGGCCCCTGGATCCGGGTGAGCCTGGCCCCGGGTCCGGGTGAGGCCGTGGGCCCCTGGATCCGGCTGAATCAGTGCCCCTGGGTCCGGCCGAGACCAAACCAGAGGGAGTCGGACCTGCATTACCACCATTTGTCCACCATCCAGAGCTGAGGGGTCAGTGCCGACAGGTACTCATAGGGAACTGGTGGACATTGATATTGGGTCTCAAAAGAACTGTTGGTCCAGAAAGAAACTCACTACAGACTGATTCATTTGCCTGTCAGCATAACTATTATTGCTCGTCGCACATTCAATTCTTATAAGTATATCTCTAGTGACACATGATTTCGCTCATCTAGGGGAAATGATGAACAACATAGACTGATGAACAAGAACAGAACCAGAAACAAGGAGGCATCGATCGGACTATCGGGCCTCAGAGGGAGGATAGGGGAGGGTGGGGGGAGGGGGGAGAGATCAACCAAAGGTCTTGTGTGCATGCATATGAGCCTAACCAATGCTTAAGTTCAACAGAGGGTTGGGGCATCTAAGGGGAGGGGTGTGGGATGGGAATGGGGGGATGAGGACAAATATGTGACACCTTAATCAATAAAGAAATTAAAAAAAAAAAAAAAAAGATAACCCACAGGGAAAAATATAAAAAAGCCTATCTGTGTCTCATCATCTTTTCCACCCAGCCATTTTGCAATTTTCATTTCTCACTTCCAGGCTCTGTATCTATTTTTAGACATTCACTAACACATAGTATAAGCCACTACATGTTAGGCATGAGTTAATGAACAGTAATATCGATGGGGTGGCAACATATTGTGGCAGGGAGAGTCAGGTGAGATGGGTGGTGAAGAGAAGGGTGTTTTATGATCTTACATAAGATTACACCATGTAGTTGAATAAAGAAACAACCTATGTGCTCTCAGACACCAGTGAGGAGAAGATTCACCCTGCCTAGCAGGCTTTGAGCATTCCCTCCACCATCAGCATCTGGAGGGCCAGCCACCTGAGCAGAATGACAGTGGACCCCCTTCAGAGTGTGAACAGGAAACCCATGCAGGTCAGGGGGCTGCAGGGAACACGCCTCTCCCAGTAGATTGGCAGAGACAACACTCAGAAATAAGAGCCCCCAGGTAAAAAGTGGACATCTCAGCTCAGACCAAATCAACTTAGACTAAAACAATGGAGAGTGTGCAGAAGAGAATCCAGTCCAACAAGCAGAAATTTCCCAGATCCACATGAATTAGTGTATGTGTATATGGTATGTATAAATTTGAGTGTAAACTATTATTTGTATTTGGTTCTCTTTAGAGTGTGGGTCCAGTCATTTTCAATATATTTTGTCTTCTTTGGAGTCTGAAATTAAAATGAGTGAGTGAGTGAATGAATGAATCCTATAGTTCTTGCCATATATATATATATATTGGGGGCCTGGTGTCCCTCAACCTGGCCAGGGGGAGGGACCACGGGAGGTTGGCCCTAGTAGCAAGCTAACCAATGGCCAATTCTATGAGGAATCAGGCCCCTCCTCCCTCCTGTCTGGGTCTGGGGTGCACATGAACCAGATTTGGGGCTGTCAGGGCCCCAGCAGCAGGGTCTGGGTCAGTGCGCGTCATAGCTACCGGCCAGTCGTCCAGTTGTTCTGGTCGTTCAGTCATAATGGTCGCTTAGGCTTTTATATATATAGATATCTAGATTAGGTTTTTGAGTTTTGACTTTTATCAAGACTTCAGTTGGACAGACAAGAAGCATTTCTCAGGTCCATGTGCAAGTATGTTCTATGTACTTATAGTGGGTATCTGCTATTTTGTTTGAGTAGAACTCCTTCCTACTTCCAAGAAAGAAACTCCCTTTTTGGAATGGCTCCTTTCTATACTCCAAACATGTGGGCATGTGGTGCAAGGGGGTTGAGCTATGTACCGTTTCTTAGATGGCACCACCCCACTGACACAATTGACTGGACCAGGCTGGCACCCCTGCCTAAAGCCAGGACAATTAGGGCCTTCCACAAGACTTTTCTATGTGGAATTAAGAAATAAAGTCAGTCCCTCTTTGGTGTATTAATGCAGAATATGTAAAACAAGGTCTACGATGAGACAGAATGACTTGGACAACTAGGAAGGGCAGAGATGAGAGAGAATCCTGGTAGCAGTTTGGCTTCTGGCTTCAGTCTCAGTTTGTTTTGTATTAAATTTCTAGCTGTTTCCTTGTCTTTCCCAGAGATTGACTTTTAACCCCATCTTCAAGATACTTAAAATATCCCAATATCCTTCCTATAAATTTCTCCCCTTTTCCTAAACAAATTCTGTCTGGATTTCAGTTGCCAGCAACAAGGGGATTCTGAATAATAAAACAATATAGTGTTATTGTCTTATTCTTCAAAGAATGAATGTGAAAATGTGCAATAGCTAAAGGACTAAATGATTCCCAGTTACAACTTTCTTTTAGCTAACCTTGATGGTGGCTTACCATGAGTTTAACCTCAGGGGTTAGGCTGATATCAAAGTGTGGGTGTGGGGGGTGGGGGGGGGAGGGAATCTCCACATTGTTGGGCCACACTAATGAACAGGGAATCGCTGTAGGAGATAGTGGGAAACAGTAAGGATTTTCAAAGAGGTCTTTCTTTCATTCTTTTTTTTTTTCATTATTTTTAAAAATCCTTTGCTTCTGAATCCTTTGCTCCACAGGCAGTGCAGCTGGGAATCCATGGGTGGTTTCCCCGTCACTCCACCAGGACAGCCTGAGATGACATGCCTCGTGGTCATTGCCCCTAACTAAGCAGGGTCCAAGGCTGGGAGATATCAAAGGAGTTATTTTTATAAAACATGTTAATTTTGCATTGTGTGCAGAGACATTCTGGGACTGTCTGGCTGGAAGCTGGGACGTCTGAAACAACTGTAGCAGGAAGGGAATAGCATGGAAGGACCCTCTGCTTAGCTTTTTCCCACCTCCCACCACCAAAACCACCAAACCCACATCCAAATGACAGCAGTGACATCAGTGCCCATGGTTCAGAACAGCCTTTGAACCTTTCCTCGGGGGACAGATTTGGGAAGTAGAAAGTTTTTGTTTGATTGGTTGCTGGTTTGATTTTTTTTTTAAAGAAAACCTTAAGAGAATATGGCACCACCACCAACATCTCCCATCATGTCAGTAATTGGGAGGTAAAGAGGACAGAGTACCACCCAAGGTGAGCAAAGACAAATGAAGATTTGACAACTTAGCAACCCCCTGTCCAGGCCCCCAACCTGGCTCCTAACCACACAAAGACAATTTCACAGTGTAGCCTCCCAGCAGGACAGGCACCCCTTCTACCTCCACTTGTTGCCCATGCAGCAAGCTATTGCTTTAAAAAGGAAAATCTGAAATCGTTACCACATCCCCACCCACACCACACCCTGCCAACTAACTCACTCTCTCTCTCTCTCTCTCTCTCTCTCTCTCCCTCCCTCCCTCCCTCCCCCGTACACAACAGTCCCTCCCTCACTGTCTCCAGGGAGGAAGTGTAAAGAGCAGTGCAATTTAAGTGATTGTCCCCCCTTCTCCTTTTACCTAGGCATTAGCATCAGTCTGAAGACTGGTCTGCTGTCAGCCAAAGGAAATTTAGAAGATTCGATCTTTACCTACTATATGTGTATGGTCCTTAATAAATACATATTAAGAATTTCTAAAAGAAATGCCCAGAAACAAACCCCTTCACACATGGACCTGCTCTTCTGTACCTGACAGAGAGGACCATGCCCACACAGACAGCAGCCTCCTTTAAGTTGGCACAAGCCAGGCTAATTTTTCAGTGTCATTGAGTTAGTAGGGTGAGGGTTATTTTTTTAATCATTTAAAATACTTTTGCTGAGTATGAAAATCAATGAAGGTGTTTTGTTACTTGACTTGTATTCACATTTACTGTTTATGAGTTCTACTGTTTTTAAGCCCTTAAAGACTTCACAGACTTGGGCAGAATCCTGTGGGTTGTTTTGCAAATGGGCCTCTGTATAAGATAACTGCGACTTTTCAGATCTCGAACTTATAGAGTCAGATGTGTATCACTCCCTTGAGAGCAGGCTCCTGAGGAGACAGCAGTAATGCTGAAGTTATGTGAAGTATTTCTGGAACCTCCTGGAGCACTGCCTACAGGAAGAGCCTGTGCCCCAGAGAGAAACAGGTCTGGGTTTGAGTTCTTGCTTTACCACTCATTTGCTGTCTTATCTGACAATTAACTTCTCAGCCTGTACTTTCATCCATAAAACAGGTTACTAATACCTACCCTTCAGGGCTGTTCAGAGATTTTAAAACGATAGTTGCTGTGAAGCACTGTTAGAACTTTGGAAACATCTAAAGGCTAAATAAATAGTTGTTCTTTTTTTTTTTTCTTTCAAGTTATAAGAGAAAGTTTATTTAGAAAGTTCAGAGTAGTACAAGTGAGGCAGGAAACAAGTTATAGAAGCAAAAGTAGGGCCCTTGGAGTTTCAGAGAGGGAAAGGCAGAGGTACCATCCTGCAGGGAATAGAGAGAGCGCCAATAAACAATGATTCCAAAGATGGCCTTCAGAGCTGGCGCTGTGCTTCTAATACCCACAATAGTTACAGCCTTGATTTTCTGGATGTTTCAAATGGCCAAGATGTATTCAAAGCCCATCCCCATGGGAAAGGCGATCAATACCGGTTTGGGTCGGACACACAGTAGACCTCTTACGTAATGAGGCTGCTTTGGTTGTGTTGCTTGAAAACTGAAGAAATTGCCAAAGATACTTTCCAAAAGTGGTTGCAGGGCCTTCCATGGTGATTGTTAGCCTCCACTTCACACCGACAGCTTCATCCACTACAGCCCCTCTCGCCCACCTGGTCTCAGATCCACCGTCAGTCCCACATAAGGCTGCTTGGCTCACTGTCCATCTGGAGGCTTAACATTTAGTCACCTTCCCAGATCTGGTTTCTGGTATCACATTTACAAAGGCTGGACTCCTGAATCAGCCCCTGAATCTGCTGACAACCAGATTCAGTGCCCAAGAATGATAAATGTTAACTTCTTAAGAAGCTGGTCTATTCAGTTTTAATATTAACCCAGTTTGTGCAACCTGACTCGTCCCAGCTCCCCAGTCCTGACAAGTTACCTTTGCTGAGCCCTCTCTATTCCCCCAGATCTCTGCCGTGCATGCCGGTTCTCCTGCTGTTTGAAATAGGTCCTGCTACTTGGGAAGAATCCCTGCATGGAAATTTAGTCAAGTTCTTTTTTTGCAAGCAATGGAATGAAATGGCTCATTTCAATAGAGAAGTAATTTATTAAAGGATATCGGGACTTGACAGAGGATGAGAAAAGGTTGGACAACCAGGCTTGGTAAAGGAGAAGAGACACTAGACATCAGCCAGGGCCAGAACCAAAATCATGCCAAAGCCCTTCTGCTGAGGATACTGCTGCCACTACCACTGACTGCTGGACCTAGCAGCTTCAATGACCACATCAGATGCTGCCTCCCTCATGGCTGTGGCCACTGCACACCCCCCAGATGGATTCCTCACTGTGCCTGTTTCTTTGCATAAATAGTTTCAGTCTCAAAGTCTGAAGGGAGCCAGTTTGGTCCATCCGAGGTCACATGCCAATGACCTAGCTTCAAGGAGCCTGAGAAAGTATCTGGCATTTTCAGCTTCTACAATAGGTGGGCAAAAACCCAGCGTCCACTATAGATATGTGGTGACTATTGTCCACATAACTAAATATCAACGATAACTCATTAACCATGCTGTGTCTGCTTTGAAGAGAACGTTTATTCCAATGCAGTAAGCTTTGGCATGTTGGGATGTTTTAAATTTGGATCACTTGTCTGAAAAGCCTTGGACTCAGAAATTTCACTTCTCAGCCTTATGATGTGAACATGATGGATATAATGTGAAACAGACTATTTCTTCAAGAACATGTTCATAACATTATTATTATTAACTATTATAAACCAATTGTTCAACAGAAGATGATTGCAAAATTATGGACATTCACTTAATAGTACATTATGCAACCATTAAAAATTACAATTACATTAATTTAAAGAGTAAAAAGGTAATGCAGGATATAAAATTGCTTATATTAAAGAAAAAATTATATACAGAATGTTCTCAACCATGTAAAAATATTGACAAATAGGTAGGTAGACAGATAGAAATAGGTAAGGCTACCAGGAGGGTAGCCATGCTCACAGTTGGTGGAAGACATAAAAGTATCTGTTATTTTCTCACTTGGGCTTCCTGCATTTTTCAGATTTTTATTACAAATGGAATGTACTAACTGTATTTCTTTTTCTTTCTTTCTTTTTGGTACTATTATATGTTTTTTTAAACTAATATTTATATCTGTTTCATTTCCTTATGGTCCTCTTGAGACAATAGTGTATCAATTAATTTAGCTTTTTCTAGATTTTAAGAAACTAAGAGCCACACACTCAAATGCAATGACCCACATACTTAATCAAAGTCACCTTATGGACAATTGTGGGTATTTGACTATGGGCTGGGTATTAGATGATAGTAGGAGATTTGGGGGGGAGGGGGTATGTGTATGCTAAAGTACTAGTTTGAACAGTTGCAATGTCTATAGTTTAATTTTAAAAGGTCAGCAAAAGCCCAGCTGGCATGGCTCAATGGTTGAGTATGGACCTATGAATGAGGAGGTCACGGTTTGATTCCTGGTCAGGGCACATGCCTGGGTTGTGAGCTTGATCCCCAGGGGGGGCCTGCAGGAGGCAGCCGATCAATGATTCTGTCTCATCATTGATGTTTCTATCTCTCTATATATATCTGACTGAAATCAATAAAAATATATCTTAAAAAATAAAAGGTCAGCAAAAATACATAAAGGAAATGTGGCAAAATATTAAGGAGAGACACACATGAAATATTGAAAAGATTGAGAGTAATTGGCTAGAGAAAGGAAAAGGATAATTAAAAGGATGAAAATATTAAGCAGAAGAAACATGGTGTAGCTATATTTATATCAAAGTGTCTTTAAAGCAGAAAGCATCACTAGAGATGAACAGAGACACCAAAAAAAGTTACCTTCACCAGAAGATAGAACAATTCTAAATTTGCCTTCACCTAGTAACTTTATCTCAAAATACGTATGTAGCAAAAACTAAAGAAATTCATATATTAGTGAGAGATTTTAATATACTTCTCTTAGGAAATAATATGGTAAGCAGAGGGGGAGGAAGCAAGTCAGTAAAAATATAGACGATTTGAACCCAAGATTAACCCACTTGGCATAACTGATATACAAGAAACAGTCCCACCAACAACTGCAGAAAGCATTTCCTTCTTCAAGTATACTTGGCACGTTTACAAAACTGATGTATGCTGGACAGCAAAGCAAGTCTCAGCAACATCCATGTGACTGAAATCACACAAAATATGATCCCTGGACATCACAGAATGATGCTAAAGCATCAATATGATTACAAATATAGATACCATTGCAAAAAGATAACTAGAAAGTTCACAAATATTTGAAAATTAAGAAATACAAGGGTGGGCAAAAGTAGGTTTACAGTTGAGAGTATGGGAAATAGTTTATTCTTATAGTATTATTTATTAATTATTGTATTATTTTCCAAAGGAACAACTGCCAACCTACCTTTGCCCACCCCTGTATAGTTCTAAGTATCTTGTGATACAAAGAAGAAATCACAAAAGAAATGAGATCATATCTTGAATTGGATAATAAAGGATAAATCATCTCCTCTAAGATGTTTCATGCTACACTAGTTTGCTAAACCAAAGATCATCAGTTTTAGTTTAAAATAGCAATACATTTTTATTCCAAAAAAAGCCACACAGAAATAAGCAAAAAATATCAAGGTCAACATTGAGAATATTCTCACTGTTCTAGCTCCTTCAGAAAACAAGGACCAATGTTTGTGTGAGTCTTTAACTTGCCCTGTGCTATACAATTTGAGCAATGAACTTATCCAGCTTAGAGATTTGAGTGCATTTTTAATATGCATGTGACAGTGTTAATTCAGGTTCATTTTAACCAGAACTTCTCTCTGTTAGAGCAGAGAGCAAGAAATAACTAAAGCTTTCTGGTGACTCATGACACTACAAGAAATGTCACCCAACGTAGATAAAATATGACAGATGAGGCTGCAAGTCTGAAATAAATTCCAAGAGCTTTAACTAAGCATTTCACCATAAGGAACGAGTCACTTGGTCAGGAATTAAGAAAGGAGACATTTGGTGTCTCTTCCAGACTGTACATTTGCAGCAAAAGAAGTCTGTTCTACCAATAGAACTCCTAATTTGAGCTCCCCCACTAATTGCTTTGTGTCCTGGGGCTAGGCTTTAAGCACATCTGATCTCCTTGAAAGAGGGTGTGTGTCAAACATAATAATGAATGTGGATGTGCTTTGTACTAGTAAACTGTAAAGGGCTGCATAAACGTTAATGACTGTTGTGTCATAGCACTGTCCCAGTTGAACATTTATTGAGGTCATGGCATAAGCCCGAACACTCTTAGAAGGTTTTTGAAGTAACCACTTAAGAAATTGAATATTCTTCTCATCCATACTGGACCATTTCTCTGTCCCTTTTCAAGTCCTCTCTTTTTGTTGTTGTTGTTGTTGTTGTTGTTGTTGTTGTTGTTGTAAATACTGTTCTAATAACAGTGGTGGTACGTTGAGCATATAATAATGAGCAGAGTGTGCTGTGTAATTTGCACATATTATAATTCATCTCTTATTCTTGCCAAAACCCTTCAAAGTAGAAACTTCAAATTTCTCTAAGGAGGACAATGGCACAGAATTGGTGGCACTTAAGCTGGGATGGAGCTGAGAAGGGTGGCAAGAATGAGGGGTGGTATAGAGGAGCCCTCCTTCTGAAGAAATACTAAGGACAAGCATGTCCCGGGGTGATTCTCTCTGCTCAGGTCTTTTGTGGAGAGCTAAACTACTAAATTATTTAATTTAGTCAAGCTGCTGGAGAATACAGAAGTCACATTCAAGTCAGACCTCTACTAGCAAAACTCATGCTTTTTCCACGAGGCAGTATGTAATACAAATTTAAATTTCTATTTCTTAATCACAAGTAATAAGTGACCTTTGCATAAAACTTAAACTAGATAACACAATTTCATCTATAAAGTAGTTTTGCCAAGAACTCTTAACATGAATCTAATCAAATCTCTACAGGAAATACAAAAACAAGTTAAATGACATCATAAGAAAACAAACAGACAAATCCAGAATTCTGTACATTCTGTGAGACAGTTAACCTGGGCTCTTCCAAAGTCAGTGTCATTAAAAAAAAAGGGTGGGGGTGGGGGTGGGGGAACACTTCTATATTAAAAGAGACTACAGAAGCATAAAAAACATATGTAATGTATAAACCTTGATTGGGGGACAGGTGGGGGATGGCAGTAAAAGACATTCTTGGGATAATTAAGGAACTCTGAATATGGAATAGACATTACACAATTCTATGAGGTTGATGCTAATTTTTGTTTACCAGATTAGGCGTGATAATGGTATTATGTTTAATTATGAGAGTGTAGTGCTTCTTAGAGATGAATATTAAAGTACTTAGGATGATGCATGGTATCCATGAGGAGAGAAGCAGAGGGAGGAAAGGAGGAAGGGAGGGAGGAGGGAAAGGAGGAAGGGAGGGAGGGAGGAGGGGAGGAAAGGAGGAAATAAGGTCATCCTTCTCCCCATCACCCATGAATACCCAGCATGATGAACACGTTGTACATCCTCCAGGTCATTTTTCACCTCACAGATAAATCCATTTTAAAAGTGCTGCATCTGTTGCCCTAGCCAGTTTGGCTCAGTGGATAGAGTGTCTGCCTACAGACCAAAGGGTCCCGAATTGGATTCTGGTCAAGGGCATGTACCTCGGTTGCAGGCTCCTCCCCTGCCCAGGCCCTGTTCTGGGCCCTTGCAGTAGGCAACCAATCGATGTGTTTTCCTCACATCAATATTTCTTTCTGTCTTTCCCTCCCTCTTCCAATCTCTCTAAAAATCAATGGGAAAATATCTTCAGGTGAGGATTTAAAAAATAAAATAAAAGTGCTGCATCTGTAGAACTATCAGGTTTTAAAACCAGAAATGCCCTGGACATCAGCCATGCCCTAATACAGTTGAAGAAACTGAAGCCCCAAAACAAGGTGACTAAGTCCCCTGGTGGGTTAGTGAGTAAGCCACAGTCTTTTGTCACATGAACAAGGCTCCTTCCTTCATACCACAGTCTTGCTTCCACCTTTGTCAAAACTAGTAATCCACCTATTGCAGTTTCCATGTAAACCTGAAAAGAGCCATGCTTAGTCACAGGCTTTCATTTTCTGAAAGTAAAATTTTGCCCAGCACAGCAGTTTCGATGACCTGTCAAGCTTGTCAAAGTAAGATTCCTTAAAGGACACAAAAGTAAAAGTACATACTGGGGTCATGCATTGTGCTTGGAACTTCCATATTCATTGTTGTATTTAGTTCTCCCAATAGCCTGTGAGGCAGGCATTATGTCTTTAAGCTTATGTCTTAAGCTTAAAAGGTAAAGACAGACTCAAGAGAGAAAAGTGAAGGGAGGTTGAGCCTTAAAAATGCCAATACATGGAGAAACCAAGATGGCAGCATAGGTAAACACCTAAACTGCTGCCTCGCACAACAATTTCAAAACTACAACTAAAAGACAAAATGTCTATCACCCAGAACCACGGGAAAGCTGGCTGAGTGGAAGTTCTACAACTAGAAGGAAAGAGAAAAGAGCATATTAAGATGTGCACAAGCACTGAAAAGCTGAGGTACAGAGGCGCACGAATCGGGCTGGTGGCAGGCGACTGGGTGCGCTGCATTTTTCAGCCCGAAGAGAGACAAGCTCCCGATTACTCTGAACTCCAGTTTCTGGGGAGACGCTGGGGACCCAAACTCCTACAGGGAGAAGCTGGACTGTCTACCATCAGGTCAGAAAGTGAGGGTGACTTTCTTGTAGAGGTGCATGCAGCAATCATTGTTTACTGCACTGGGGTGCAGGACACGGGGACTTGGAAACGTGGAGATGCGGAGATGGCTGACTGGCAGCCATCATTGTTTGCCACACCCTAGACTAGTGACTCCCTGAGACCCCGCCCCACACAATCTACAAACCCACCCAAGCTCCACGCAGCAGCTTTTGCATATAAATGGCCTGCCCTATCGCAGCTTAACCTAACAAACTGCAGCTCTGGTCAGACAGCTCCAAAACCTCCAAACCCCAAGCAAAGAGGAGAAAACTGTAGTTCTTGCTATAGCTTCTGCTGGGTGGCCTCAGACAGTAGCTGACCTGAACCCCATTGGAGATCCAGAAGCTAGTGTATCTAGTAGTCAGTGTGAGACAACACCAGATTTCAACTACTCACATCCATAAGTGACACATTCAAGAGGCAGACTCAGTGAGCACCAAAGCCCCACTGAAACAAGTCCTGCCCCATAAGCGTGTCTCCAGCACAGCAGTTCTTCCATTATAGACACAGCGGGTCCTCACAGCCAATTGGCCTGGAGGTCAATTCCTCCCAGTGACACCAACAACAATCAAGACTTAACTACAATAAGGCTGTACACACAGTCCACAAAGGGGTGCACCAAGAGTGTCCACCTCAGGTAACTGGGAGGCCAAACCCCTGGGCCATATAGGACACCTAGCACACAAAGCCACCCTACCAACTCAGGGAAGCAGCGAAAATGCGGAGACAAAGAAACAGATCACAAACGAAAGAAATGGAGGAAAATAAATGACTGGATATAGACTTCAAAACCACAGTTATAAGGTTTTTCAAGAATTTCCTAGAAAAGGCCGATAAATTTAACGAGATCCTTGAGGATATGAAAAAGGACCAACTAGAAATTAAACATACACTGACTGAAATAAAAAATATTATACAGAGACCCAACAGCAGACTAGAGGAATGCAAGAATCAAGTCAAAGATTTGAATTACAAAGAAGCAAAAAACACTCAACCAGAAAAGCAAAAAAAAAAAAAAAAAGAATCCAAAAAGTTGAAGATAGTGTACAAAGCCTCTGGGACAACTTCAAGCATACCAACATCCGAATTATGGGGGTGCCAGAAGAAGAGAGAGAGCAAGATACTGAAAACCTATTTGAAGAAATAATGACTGAAAACTTACCCCACCTGGTGAAAGAAATAGACTTACAAGTCCAGGAAGCGCACAGAACCCCAAACAAAAGGAATCTAAAGAGGACCACGCCAAGACACATCATAATTAAAATGCCAAGGACAAAAGACAAAGAGAATCTTAAAAGCAGCAAGAGAAAAACAGTTAATTACCTACAAGGGAGCACCCATACGATTGTCACCTGATTTCTCAACAGAAACTATGCAGGCCAGATGGGAGTGGCAAGAAATATTCAAAGTGATGAATAGCAAGAACCTACAACCAAGATTACTCTACCCAGCAAAGTTATCATTCAGAATGGAAGGTCAGATAAAGAGCTTCACAGATAAGAAAAAGCTAAAGGGGTTCATCACCGCCAAACCAGTATTATATGAAATGCTGAAAGGTATTCTTTAAGAAGAGGAAGAAGAAGAAAAAAGTAAAGATAAAAATTATGAACAACAAATATATATCTATCAACAAGTGAATCTAAAAATCAAGTGAATTAAAAATCTGATGAACAGAATAAACTGGTGAATATAATAGAATCAGGGGCATAGAAAGGAAGTGGACTGAAAATTCTCAGGGGGAAAGGGGTGTGGGGGGTACGGGAAGAGACTGGACAAAAATCGTACACCTATGGATGAGGACAGTTTGGGGGAGGTAAGGGCAGAGGGTGGGGTGGGAACCAGGGGGAGGGGAGCTATGGGGGGGAAAAGGAGAAACAATTGTAATAATCTGAACAATAAAGATTTATTAAATTTTAAAAAAAGAAAAAAAGTGAAGGGAATGAAAGAGAAAGAAAAGAAAGGATAGCAAACAACTGGAACACATCTAAGAACCCTGTGAGCCCAGCAGGTGTGGCTCAGCTGTTGAGCTTCGACCCAGGAACCAAGAGATTACCAGTTTCATTCCTGATCAGGGCATATGCCTGGGTGCGGGCTCCATCTCCAGTAGGAGACATGTAGGAGGCAACCAATCAATGATTCTCTCTCACCATTGATGTTTCTACTTCTCTTTCCCTTCCTCTCTGAAATCAATAAAAATATATTTTTAAAAAAAGAATCCTGTAAGCATTTAATAACTGTTTCTTGATGAAACAGAATAATTATGCATATAGTCTTGTGATAAAAATTAATTTTAAAAAAGAAAATTCACATGTCCAATAACAAATTGGCTTAGTAAAGTAACAAACTCAATGATAAGTTATTTGATAGGAAAAGATAAAAAAATAATTAGAGTGTTGGTAACCAATATCCATGAGTTAAGAAATTATAACAGGAAAGCATACATATGGACCATAATTTATTAAATACAAGATACTGATGCAAACGCAATTCATTTCAGGCTCAGTAATAACATGTGACTGTTTACATTTTGATTCACTATAGCAAGTATTTCCTTTAAAATAAAATCATCTCTCCTCTCCCAAAAAGAGAAAAAGGGAAATAAAGACAAAGTAAAAAGTGAAAGGAATGGCAAATTCTAAATTTAAGGAGCTAATCCATGAGAGATTAAAGTAATACCTTCTTAAAGAACAACTTGGCATTTTTTCCCTTTTTATTGAATTTATTGGGGTGACACTGGTTCACAAAATTATACATGAAGAACAACCTAGCATTTACCAACAGTAAATTACATTTGAACAGAACCATATTTGACTTTAGATTTTAAATGGACATTATTTTAAATCTAGTTTGGAAGTACTTTAAACTGAATGCTTCCTGGCCTCTATATCCTCTTTTAATCATCTCAGGATGTTAGATGCAATTAGAGGTCTTAACATTTAACATACGTTTTGAAAATATTTTTCCCTTTAAAATCTTAGAGAAATATTATTCCTACCTATATCGGGAAAAATGAAGTGGATAAGTTAATATAAAGTTCACTCTCATTTGGAAGAAAAAAGAGATACAGGAATTTTGAACTGGGCTTGCACCAGTATCCAAATAATCACTCCAGTTTTTAAGTTTTGCATAGATATTTGTTATCCTATCTAATAAAAGAGTAATATGCAAATTGATCATCACTCCAACACACAAGATGGCTGCCCCCATGTGGTCAAGATGGCCGCCCCCATGTAGACACAAGATGGCCAGCAGGGGAGAGCAGTTGGGAGGGACCAGGCCAGCAAGGGAGGGCATTGGGGGCAACCAGGCCTGCAGGGGAGGACAGTTGGGGGGACCCAGGCCTGCAGGGGAGGGGAATTAGGAGGGACCAGGCCTGCAGGGGAGGGCAGTTAGGGGCAATTGGGCTGGCAGGGGAGCAATTAGGCGTCAATCAGGCTGGCAGGGGAGTGGTTAGGGGGTGATCAGGCTGGCAGGCAGAAGCAGTTAGGGCCAATCAGGCAGGCAGGCAGACGAGCATTTGGTAGCCCGCAGTCCTGGATTGTGAGAGGGATGTCTGACTACCAGACGAGCGTTTGGGAGCCAGCAGTCCTGGATTGTGAGAGGGATGTCTGACTGCCCATTTAGGGATTCTGAGAGGGATGTCTTACTGCCCGGTGGGATTGGGCCTAAATGGGCAGTCGGACGTCCCTCGAGGGGTCCCAGATTGGAGAGGGTGCAGGCTGGACTGAGGGACACACACACCACCACTACCACCACCACCACCACCACCACCCCATGCATGAATTTCGTGCACCGGGCCTCTAGTACTGTAATAAAACTAGAGGTTTTAGTAGAACACAACACTGACTACAACAGTTGTCTTTAAGATGATTTATGATGTTTATATAATGATTTATAATAAACCTAACAGTTTTTCTTTAAAATATATAAATTTCAATTGGAGAAATGAAAACTGTACCATAGTAAAATGATGATTTCAGAAGAATAGGAAAGGGAATATTGTTTGGTATTCTGTCAATTAACAAAAAAAATCTCCTTCATCAGTAACATTCTATGACTAATAATTTTTTATTGAGTATTGTTTTCTGTTTTCTTCTTTGAAAATGTAAACAACTGTAAAAAAAAGATAATGCAGTCATTCCAAAAGAGTTTTAAGGTAAATGAATTTATCAGAATTTTCTCTCTAACTAGAGATAATGAAAATCATGTTCACACTAGGGACTTGTGGGACAGGTTACTGAAAAGTGAAGAGAAGAGGAAGGGACATGCATAAAAGATACATTTTATTTTCTTACCACAGTTTACGTGGTGGCTCAATGGAGAGATGGCTAATTCCAGGGATGGACAGAGAAAATATAAAATGATCCAGTTGCTACAGAAACTAAGGTGGTGCTTTGATCATGGACGCATGCCAAAAAGACAAGCCAGGTTGAAGTAGCTGCCCACTGGCCAAATCTGGGAAAATTTGAGAATCAAAGTAAAAAGTGACATTAATAGATTACAACTCACTAAATAACATGAGAATCCATGAGTTCATACTTAAATAAGTACATGGTGAGAAGGGAAAGATCTTCCTTATAGCAAAATGCCAACTAATAAATCTAGAAGAAACGATGGAGTCAGAACATCCTGAAGGGATGCCACAGTAGTCAGAAAAAAAATTTAGAAACAGGATATTGACACAGTCTCAAAATATCTCTCTACAAATTAGTTGTAATTTACAACTCATAAAAAGGAAAGCTGTAACTTTATGGTGGAGAAAACATCTTAGCCAAGTGATCACACCTAACTCATTTATATGGAACAAATGGACATTAATGACGCCATACATTGACAAGGACACAACATCACCTCAATGGTATCTCTGCCAAAATATACAGAACCCAAGTCTAAACATGAGGAAACTCCAGTCAAATCCAAAATGAAGGACCTTTTCCAAAACTAAACAGAGTATTGCTCTGTCTTCTATAAAAAATTGTCAAGTTAAGAAGACAAAGACTGAGAAACTTTTCCAGATTAAAGGAAACAAAGAAGACATGATAGCTCAATACAGTATATGATCCAGAACTGGATGCTGGTCTGGGGGGAAATTAGCTTATAACTATAATTATTGGGTCATCAGTAGGACAAGTGAGAAAATCTGAATTTAAATTTGGACTGTGGCTTTTATCAAAATAGCCTGATTTTGATAACAAGCATAGTTATAAAGAGAATGCTATTCTTAAGAAAATACCAAGATATTTTGGGGACAAGGGACATAATGTCTCCAACTTACTCTCAAATTGTTCAGGAAAAGAAGGCTGTGTGTGAAATAGATTTATAGAAAGAGAGCGAATGGGACAAGATATAAATAAATATGAATCTCAGTAAAGGATATATGGGGGTTTTTTGTGCAATTCTGGAAACTTTTATATAAATTTGAAATTGTAATAAAAAGTTACCAAAATGCAAAAAGGAAAAGTTTTCTGGCTCTTCCTGAACCATGCACAATGCCCTAATCCCTAAATTGAGTGACTGATCAGTGCCAAGTAGAAAAGTACAGGATGTAAAAATGTATCACCTGCCAAACAAAATGGTATTTTCCCGGTGAGGAAGGCTGAAGCTAACAGAAATATTGGTGCCAAAGGAAATATTTAAGGTTAAAACTCCTTCTAAGGTAAAACTACTGTACTAATTTTTAAACCCAACTTTCCTTCACATGAAAGGTTATAAACTGTCCCTGGACCATCATGTTAGAATGGGTAGGAACAAACCCAGCCGTGTTTCCTTTTGGCCTTTTAATTTAAAGTCAATATTTTAATAATCTCTTTGACTCTCCAGTTGGTTGCTCTCAGCTGCAAATGGACCACTACCAATATGTAATTAGAGGAGAATAACAAATAGTTAGAATATAGACTACACAGGTGCTGGCTTACAAATGCAAATGCGTGGCAGAAGATTAAGCTCCCAGGAGGCAGGAGGTGTGTGTCTCTGCTTATTGCCAGCATAATTCATTAATGGTCAAAATAATGCTGAGATCAATATTCCTGCAGTCATGGGAGTGAGAAAAAGTGATCAGCACCAAAATAAGATACAAAGACAGTCTCAAAATGTTTCTCCCTACATAACTGAAAAACCCAGTCATTGTCATGGATTTTAAAGCTTAGCAGATTTTCTTACCTGTTCTAGTTCAAGAGATGGCCCAGCTTAAAGGATCTTGACAAGAACTGTTGTTCCCCAAAATAAGACCATACGCAGAAAGAGAGAGAGAGGTCATTGTTAGTGAACTTACAGAAAGAGAGACTAAAAAAAGCAATCCCACTTACTATTGCACCAAAAAATTTAAGATACCTAGGAATAAACTAAACTAAGGAGGTAAAAGACCTATACGCAGAAAACTACAGGACACTGAAAAAAGAGATAGAGGAAGACATAAACAGATGGAAGAACATACCGTGTTCATGGATTGGTAGAATCAACATCATTAAAATGTCCAGACTACCCAAAGCAATCTATAATTTCAATGCACTCCCCATTAAAATACCAACGGCATATTTCACAGACCTAGAACGAACTTTCCAAAAATTCATCTGGAATAAAAAAAGACCCCGAATATCTGCAGCAATCCTAAGAAAGAAGAACAAAGTAGGTGGGATCTCAATACCATATTTCAAGCTATATTACAAAGCCACTGTTCTCAAAACTTCCTGGTACTGGCACAAGAACAGACATATAGACCAATGGAGTAGAACAGAGAACCCAGAAATCAACCCAAACCACTATGCTCAATTAATATTTAACAAAAGAGGCATGAACATACAATGGAGTCAAGACAGTCTCTTCAAAAATGGTGTTGGGAAAATTGGACAGATACATGCAAAAAAATGAAATTAGACCACCAACTTAGACCATACACAAAAATAAACTCAAAATGGATAAAGGACTTAAACATAAGATGGGAAACCATTAAAATAGAGGAATCCACAGGCAGCAAAATCTCAGACATATGCCGAAGCAATTTCTTCACCAATACAGCTCCTAGGGCAATGGAAGCTAAAGAGAAAATAAACAAATGGGACTACATCAAAATAAAAAGCTCTGCACAGCAAAAGAAACCATCAACAAAACAACAAGAAAGCCCACTGCATAGGACTACATATTTGCCAATGTTATCTCCAATAAGGGTTTAATCTCCAACATCTACAGGGAACTCATACAACTTAACAAAAGGAAGATAAACAACCCAATCAAAAAATGGGCAACGGACCTAAATAGATACTTTTCAAAAGAAGACAGAAGGAAGGCCAAGAGACATATGAAAACATGCTCAAACTCACTAATTATCCGAGAGATGCAAAACAAAACGACTGTGCGGTACCATTTCACACCTGTCAGAATGGCTATCATCAACAAATCAACAAACAAGTGCTGGCGAGGATGCGGAAAAAAAGGAACCCTCGTGCATTGCTGGTGGGAATGCAGACTGCTGCAGCCACTGTGGAGAACAGTATGGAGTTTCCTCAAAAAACTAAAAATGGAACTCCCATTTGACCCAGTGATCCCACTTCTAGGAATATATCCCAAGAAACTAGAAACACCAATCAGAAAGGATCTATGCACCCCTATGTTCATAGCAGCACAATTCACCATAGCTAAGATTTGGAAACAGCCTAAGTGCCCATCAGCAGATGAGTGGATTAAAAAGCTGTGGTACATCTACACAATGGAATACTACGCTGTGGTAAAAAGGAAGGAATTCTTACCATTTGCAACAGCATGGATGGAACTGGAGAGCATTATGCTAAGTGAAATAGGCCAGTCAGAGAAAGATAAATATCACATGATCTCACTCATTTATGGAATATAATGAACAACATAAACTAATGAACAAAAACGGATCCAGAGACAGAGAAGTATGGATCAGAACGTCAAACCTCAGAGGGAAGGTAGGGGAGGGTGGGGGTAAGGGGGAGAGATCAACCAAAGGACTTGTATGCATGCATATAAGCCTAACCAATGGACACAGACAACAGAGGGGTGAGGGCATGAGTGGGGTGGTGGTGGGGGGCAATGGGGGGATAAGGACACATATGTAATACCTTAATTAATAAAGAAATTTAAAAAAAGAGAGGTCATTGTTTTTTTTTCATCTTGATGGTAAAAAAAATGAAAGGAAGGGCACTTAGACATGGTAAAGAACACAGAAGGCAACACAGCACGTGATGATTTCACAAGCAGCTCAGTCCTGAAATATACTTGAAGAGGATGTACAAATGAGGTTTTCTGCAATCCATGCCTAAACTAATGGTTCCAAATGCAGATTCCTAGCTCCCAATAGAGAGGATCAAATTCAGTAGGAGTGCATTTGGAACCAGTAGTTCAGCATTTTAAACAAGTTTTGCATGGCCCACTCTTTGAGCAATATTAAGAGAGGCAACTGTTATTGTTTTTATGAATTTAATTACAATAATATGATACTTGTGTTACGGTAGTAAATGCACCGTATAATAAATTAAACAGTGTGGATGGGATGGTTCTGAGAGGCTTATGATGATTCCTCCCCAGCCCCAGTCCCATCTCCTGTGAATACTGTTTTAAACATGTCTGCTGTTAGCCCTAACGTGTTTGGCTCAGTGGATAGAGCGCCAGACTGTGGACTGAAAAGTCCCAGGTTCATTTCCCATCAAGGGCACATGCCTGGGTTGTGGGCTCCATCCCTAGTAGGTAGGAGGCGTGTAGGAGGCAGCAGATCAGTGATTCTCTCTCATCATTGGTGTTTCTCTCTCCCTCTCCCTTCTTCTCTGAAACCAATAAAAATATTTTTTAAAAAAATAAACATGTCTGCTGTTAGTTTTTCCAGTTGTAAACAGCCCGTCCCACTCCCTTCCCCCACTTTAAATAAAAATAAATACTGCTTTTACAATATGTTCATATTTTAGATACATTAGAATAATGACAATTTGAAATAGTGTAATTGGCCTATTAGGTAAGTACCAATTTTGTGCAAAATTTGAAATAGGCTAACTGCTGCCAAGAGTAATCAAGCACACTGCATTAGCAGGCAGTGTGCATGGCAACTGTGTTTATCTGTGTGGCTATGTGGCATACCATCTTAGCCAGTAATCAGAAGTACAGTGGAACTTGTAATTACACAGTCCTTGATCATGGGGATTAGGGTATGACAAGTTCAGTGATTGGCTCCTGTCCTCTTGCAGCCGGCTCACCTTGGTCATTTCATTAACTTTGCACTAAGTTGGTTCTACATGTTGATGCATGTTACATACAGAGTTTTTACTTGTATCTGCCATCATTTAACAGACACTTGTGAACGAGGCTATTATTGAAATGCACAGGAACGTCTAGAAATGATTCAAGTGACTTTTGTTATTTTAATTTTTTGAATTATAATTTTAAAATAGTTTTTATCCTATAATAAGGTCACCTAAGCTATCATTCAGTGGGAGAAAAAACAATTCTGAGAACATATTCCTTGGAATGGAAATTAGTTGCAATAAAACACTAAAGAGACCATGTGGCCATGCACCATGCTATTAATTTTGGAGAGAGTACTCTGTGAAATATTAGGCATAATTCTGAGAAAATTTAAAAGAGCATTAAAGCAGATATGACTTTAAATTTGCAAATATAATCTCCTAATTGGGCATGCATAATGAAATGGGGAAAAATGCCATGAATGCATGACCATCAGCAACATAACGTGTCCTTAAACTACAGAGATTGTTGGTACTTGTGCTCTGAGATTGTGCCCCACAACCTTACATATATACATATGAAAACTCTTTCATGAATTATGCACTCTTTGAATATATGGGGTGTTAGAAAAATCATTCCTCTTTCTATGTCTTGATTATGAATGGCCACCAGATAAGAATTTAGCTCATTTATGTTATCTTCTTCCAACTTCTCCCGGTTTGGGGTAGTTATGTTATTCCTGTGTCAGATCCCTTGCTGCCTTCCTTCTTGGATAATTTCCTCATTCTGCTGGAGTACACATTCTAGTAACTTCCTAAGAAAAGGTTCCTGGGAAGTAAACTTTCTGGGTATTGGTTTATGTGAAATGCCTATATTCTATTCTCACAGATTGATGGGTTGGCTGAATATGAAAATGAGTATCAAATTCAATTTCCCCCAGAATTGAAAAAAAATAAAACTACTCTATCTTCTAGCAGCCGAAGATGTTAATGAGAATTTAACATCTCTCAATTTTCATTCCTCTATAAGTGGCCTAATTTTTCTCTCTGGAAGCTTTTAGAAAGTGTTATTTATTCCTAGAGTTCTAAAATTTTACCAAGTTGTGTGAAAGTGGATTATTTTCCCTTTTTTGTAGTTGGCCTTTAAGGGGCTCTTTTAATGCAAAGATGTATGTCCTTTTCTGGGAAATTTTCTTACATAATTTTCTCTAGTAACTTCCCTTTTACCATTTTTTTTTCTCCCTTTCTGGATCTCTTAGATTGAATTTCTTAGATTGTTTTTTGCATCTCTTCTTTTCTCTCATATTTCCCATCAGTGGTGGAGAATGCTATTTGTATCTCAACATCTTCTTCACTATTGTCATCTTCTTTGTCCACATCAGTTGATTAAAACAATAACTATTAGTAATAACCATGCCAGCTTATTTTTATTACTTTGAGTGCCTCATCCAGAGTCATGCCCACCAATTGTCATTCTAGTTAACATCCTCTTGGAGAGCTGATGCTGAAAATGTCAGGGGATGGAATTAAAAATTGAAAGAAAACAAAAACTTATTGAAATCCAACTGTAGGTCTTGCTTTCCCCTCTTCTGCCAGGCTCATCACTCTCTCACGGGTAGAATTAAATTGTGTGGCATAATTTGTACTTCACAAATCATGTTGATTACTACCCAGTACCTTGTGCTCTTCTAGGTGGTTGCAAATTGATTGTTTGATGATTTGTTCTTGTATCCTCCCAGGTATCCAAGATAAGCTGAATAGTCTATAATTACCATGGTTGTGCTTTTCCCTGTGTGTGGGTGTTTGTTTTTTTGTTTTTTTTTGGTTTTTTTTTTTAAATAAAATACTCCATCTGCAGATTCCACTTGTCAGGACCTTCTCCTGTCCAACCTTCCTTTTCTAAAATAAAGGCTGGAGGTCTTGCAATTACATTTGCCAATTCCTTAAGTGCCCTGGGATGCAAGTAATCAGGCCCCGTTGATTTGAATGTATTGAGCTTTCTGAAGTGCTCTTCAATCACTTCTTCCCTCTTGTTTGCTTTGTACCTCCAATAAGATAGCACTTAATCTGGTTTAGTTTCCTTATCATTGCTGATTAAAAAGAAAAAAAAACATTAAAAACACAGTGAAAGCCTCTGCTATTAGTTATTTGTTAATAGTTTTTGTTTAGCAGTACTTTGTTAATAGTTCCGTTTTGTTAATAGTTTTAGTGGTAGTAGTTTAGTGGTTGTGGTTTGCATTCTATAAATTCCTTCCTCTCTCCCTTCCTCCCTCCCTCCCTCCCTCCCTCCCTCCCTCCCTCCCTCCCTCCCTCCCTTCCTTCCTTCCTTCCTTCTTTCCTTCCTTCCTCCCTCCCTCCCTTCCTTCCTTCTTTCTTTCCTTCCTCTCTCCCTCCTTCAAAAGGCAAATAGGTTCACATAACTTTATGGCAGAGACATTTATTAATCATCAAATGTTCACATGCTCCCAAAAATTTCCCAACCTGCTTATAGTTGGAACAAGTGACTAGTTCTGGCCAGTAGGTACTTAAGAGCCATGAGCTCCCCTTTCTCTTCTTTCCTCCTGCCCCTGTGAGCTGGAAGCCACGTTTCAGATGGTACACCAAGAGAATGCAAGTGGCCTGGACCCCCGAGTCGCCCTTGGAAGGCAGCATCCTAGAAAGCCATCAAACCACCCAGAGGACCATGTGTTAAGCTGCTAAGATTGTGAGGTTTGTTTTTGCAGCAAAGCCTACCTTATCTTCACTAACACAGCACAAATTTCTGGATTAGTCAGATTATGCTAGGTTTAACCAAGGGAACAAATTAACCCTGAAAGCTATGTGGTTTAGCACAACAAAGGTTTGTTTCTTACTTGTGGTATGTGATAGCTAATCCTTATAGAAGACTGCCAATGAGTCTTACATCCTGATAGTGACACCCTGGTATTGCCACCTCCCACTGTGTCTCTAGCACTGATCCCGGGACTCACTTTAACCAAGAAAATGTAGCAGAAGTGAAACTATGGTGGTTCCCAGCCTAAACCTTAGAAAATCCTGACAGCCTCTGCATTTGAAGTCACTCAAGATATGAAATGTCTGACCATCCTATTGCCAAGAGAGGCCATGCACAGATGTCTAGAGAATGAGATTGCATGTGGAGGAGTACTGAGGTGCCAGACCTGATTAAAGAAGTCATCTTTAGCTCAATCCCAGTCAAGCTTTCCAAGGATTCCAGCATCAGCCACCATTTGACTAAAACTTCACAAAAGCCTAGGTGAGAAGACCAGAACTGCCCAGTGGAGCCCAGCTAATTGACAGATACAACAATGCATTGTTTTAAGCCATTCTGTATGGGATGGTTTGTTGAACAGCAGTTATTAACTCAAGTATGGTATCAGGGCCGGACTCCACACATTCATAGAACCACATTGACCCAGGTTCCACCATCTTATATCCACACCATTGGAAGCTCATGACCTCCTTTATTGTAGTGGCAAGGGAAGAGAGGACTGAGGGTTGCATACCAACTTTTAAATGCTTCTGGCTCTTTTCCTAGTCCATTGGCCAATGAGAAATGTGAGGGAGTAAGTGGAGATTCAGTGAGCATGAAATGTCTCTGCCACAGAACCTGCAACCTAAAATTTGTCTTTTTCCACACTAGTATTATAACAAGGTGTATTCAAGAATCATCTGACTAGCTTTCCAAAAATTGTAAATAATGGTGTGTAGGACTGGCACATATAGTTCACAAGAGCCCACTGAACATATCTCCTCCCAATTCTGTATTATTTAATATATGGTGTATTTATTATTGTTGATAGATATCTCCCATTTTCTTCCATCCAATTCTGTATTCTGTGATGCCATGTTGATAGTATAAAATTAGCCATGGTAGAAATATTTACACCACAGAAATTGGTAAATGCTGCCAGCTAGGGCTCTCCTTGCCCTCTCATATCCCCCTCTCCCCAACCTGAGCTGGTTGTTAACTATTTACCAGACTGCTAGTTCTACAGGACCCAATAACTATTATTAAGGTTGACCCTATATTCATGCCTATTCATTTATTATTATTGGTAGAATTTTTTAAACTCCATCAATGGTCTTATCTTTCTATTCCATATTTCAAATAACAGGGTGAACCTATAAATTGAAGATGTTTACACAATCCTGAGTAAACTTCATTAATTGAACAAATGACAATTTGAAGTTTTCTATATGGAATCAGAATGTGCATATTTTCATAATTAAGTTCATTTTACTACTGTATTGAACATGTTGCTATGGAGTATAGAACATACCTATTTTCAGCCAGCATCAACAAGGACTTCATCATTCCAGTAATTATTGCATCTAATAACACTATCTTAGCTACTTATTTATTTTGAAAGCTTCAGCATCTTTTAGGCTTGAGAGTTTTTGGACTAAACCTTTTCTTTTCAGCCTTGCTGAAAGAGTTAATTCAGCTTCCTGTTCCAGTTCACAGCTCTTCCTCTCCTAGCCTTTCTCCTCCACACATGCACAGTCAAGAGATAGGCCATCAATAAGGTGCAAGCTTCTATTACGGGATATGAAGCAATAACATTTTAAATAGCACCTTGGAGGCCTGAAGGAGTGAATACATCTTTCAGTAGTGCCTACTTTACAGCTGTGGAGTATTTTGGACCCTGAAATCCTGGATCACTATTTATTAAAAATACAAGAAGGGTCAAGTTGGAGGGGAAAACCTCATTCACCAGGCAAAAAAAGGACATGCTTACAAATGACATTTGAAAATAAGATGACCAGGAACCTTTCGCTACAGACAAGGGATTTGAATTCATCCATACCTCATTATATGATAAAGTTTAAATATAAGATGGATCTGGAATCAAGGAGACAAGTCATCTTTTAAAAATGCTGTTTCCTGGGGAGAACCCAGTGAGGCCACCTGTGGGTAAATTTGATGTTCGTTAATTCAGAGAAGGAAGAGAGAGAAAGAATTCTTATTGTACCCACCAACCAGGATATTTTCCCATCACAAGACCGATAATTTTCTGGGAACTCTGATTTTCAAGTTTTATGAATTATTCCATGTGTCAATCAGGTTTTATATATAAGTATAACCAATTCAATTGTCTATAAATGTCCACACTGATATACATTCCAGCCACATGTTCTTCTCACAATGTGGTGACATTCCTTCATTGACAGGTGGGGTCCCCTTGAACATGGGTGGATTGTTGTAACTGCTTCCACAAATAGGATGAGGTGGATATCACCGTGCATGACATTGGAGGCTAGGTCATAAAAGGGAGATATGGCTTCCACCTGGCCCTCTCTCTTTGAGACCTGTGCCTTTGGAGCCCTGAGCCTCCAGGTAAAAGTCCATCTACTCTTGAAGCCACTGTGATGAAGAGAGCACAAAGTGACAGAAAGATTTCCATGTAATTCCAACTCTGCCAGCCCAGATACCACGTACGTGTGAGTGAGAGTTCAGGCCATTTCAGCCCCTGGCCTTCAAACTGCCTCAAGTTAGAGCAGAAATAAACTATCCATGTTAAGCCCTGCTCAATATGCAGATTTGTAAGCAAAATAAGTGTTCTTATTTTAAGCCACTGAATTATGGAGTGATATGTGATACAGCCATTGTAGCTAGAATAGTGAGTAACAGAAGCCCTTCAAGCTAGCATTATCAAAATAATAGAGGTTAGAGTATAAAAGGTTGAAGCATATCTAATGGCGCCCCAGATGAAGAGGCAAACCTGGGTCTCATGATGGGTTGCACAAGAAAAAATTAGAATTCCAGCAGAAACCAATTAGCTCCTTTGCTCCAGTGTCATCTTTTTTTCTCCTTCTGTCTTCTTCTCTAATCTCTTACTTCACAGTCCTCATCTCTGTCAGCACATCTATTTCATGTCTCTGCAGTCAGAGTGTATATGTCTTGGTTTAAAAGGCCAGCCCACACTAGTAGCACCCTTTCATTCTAGTGAGTCAGATGTGTGCTTCTGGTCAAGTCAATCAATGTGGGGAAAGAGCCACATTGTACCAACATGGTGCTACTCCCACCCTCAACTTCCCCTGAGAATTCTTAGAAGATGGGCTCAGAGGCTTCTAAACAATATGTCTAATGTAATTCTTGAATGTTAGAACACACTTGGGATGTTTTTATCTGTACCCTACCATAGAGTGCCGCCCCCTTTAATTTGCTTGTCATTTTGTTTACAAATATGATTAGACTAGAGGCCCAGTGCATGAAATTTGTGCACTGGGGGGAGGGACGTCCCTCAGCTTGCAGTACGGGAGCCCTTGGGGGAGGCAGAAGAGGCTCCCACCACCGCTGCTGTGCTCACCAGCCATGAGCCCAGCTTCTGGCTGAGTGGCGCTCCCCCTGTGGGAGCGCACTGACCACCAGGGGGGGCAGCTCCTGCATTGAGCCCCCCGGTGGTCAGTGCACATCATAGTGACCGGTTGTTCTGCCATTCAGTTGATTTGCATGTTAGCCTTTTATTATATAGGATAAGTGTATACTAACCTCATCCCTATTCCCATCCCATCCTCACAATTATTTCAGAGGTTGGTTCTGGACTCTCTACAACAAGGAAGTAGAGTGGATTTTTATTTCATTTTTGCTTTTTGAGGTCTATCCTATAATGTGAACTTGACTCCTTACTTTAACTGTCTTTTAGCTGTTAGGGTCTCTGAGTAACTGTGCTGACTAGAGATTACAGAGACACTTGGGGACACAAGATTCTGGAAAAACTTTGATAATTTTCTCACTGTTAAAAATTCCCCTTTGCTAACTAATCTGTTGTGTTACAAATCAGGATAAAAGTTACCCCTGGGGGCGGGAGAGACTGGATGGAGGCCGTTAGGTACTGGTAATGCTGTGTTTCTTGTTCTGGGAGGTGGATGCATGAGTTTCTAGTTTGTGAAAGTTCATGAAGCTGTACACATGCTATCATGCTATGTACAATGTACATTTTTCTGCATGTATGTTATCCTTCAAAATGCTTCAAAATATTTCATTAATTATAAGACATTGTTCAAACTAGCCTCACTATATGTTATTGATCAATCTGTGGCTATATATACAGGGGTAGGGCAAAAGTAGGTTTAGAGTTGTGAAGCAGAGTTCATTCTTGTATTATTATTTATTAATTATATTATTTTCAATATGAGCAACTGTAAGCATACTTTTGCCCAACACTGTATGTATGTGATTAAATGATACAAATAGTACCATCTGTAAACAAATATATGTTTCTTAGGGAGCAAACTCCATTGAAACATTTCTTCAGGATGCTATGTAGATCTATCTCTCATAGAAAATACTCAATTTGAGGGGCAGTGGAGTGGTAAATGGCGCAAGTCAGACTGTCCAGGCTCCAATCCTACCATACATACCTTTATGACTCTGGGGAAGTTGTTCAACCTCACTTCTTTAGCTGTAAAATAGAAATATTAAAAATGCCTATGAAGGGGGTGAAGATGGATGAATAGGCAGCACATGGAGGATTTTTAGGGCAATGAAACTACTCTGTACGATACTATAATGGTGGACACATGCCATTATACATTTGTCTAAACCCATAGAATTACACCACCAAGAGGGAACCCTAATGCAAACTATGAATTGTGGGTGACTATATGATAGTGTAGGTTCATCAGTTGTAATATATGGAACACTCTGGTGGGGGGTGTCGATAATGGAGGAGGCTGTGCATGTGTGGGGGGAAGGGGTATATGCAAAATCTCTGTACCTTCACCTCAATTTTGCTGTGAACCTAAGAATGCTCTAAAATTAGAGTCCTTAAATAAAAAATAAAAAAACCTACCTCATAGGAATGTTGCGAGAATTAAAAAGAAATAATGCATATCAAGTACCTGGAACAGGACCTGGCCCATAATAAACACTTAATGTTATGTTATTAGACTATCCAAAAGTAAAAGGAGAAAGCATCTCTGTTCTACCTTTTACTATTCCATCTACTCTAACTCAACAGAACCCACTGCAGTTCAGCACACACTGTTGAACATCTCTATGTGCCAGGTACAGACAGAGCAGGTACTTATTTCTGGCTGTTCCACGTCCCCCACTGCAGAGACCTTGGGAGGATTTCTATGCAGGCAGCTTCCCTGAAAGGTTCTGTGGTACATTTCTTCCATCGTTCCTTTCTGGTGCTGTTCGAAGTTTTACACATTTCAATCCTGAGCCAGTGGGAATAGGGCAGACCCTCCAGCTGGGTTTCCCTAAGAGGAATCTGGCAAGGTAGGAAGGAGAAGCAGATGGAGTTGCTGCTGCGCTGGATTTTGCTGCGGCAGTTGTATTCTGTTTTGTATCACCGCAGCACCAGTGGGCTTTACCTACCTAGAAACACCCCGTGTAGCCTTTTGTAACACCAGTATTATGTTAAGGAAGCATGAGGAGGCGGGACAACAGAAAGTGACTATTAGAACTTCAGTCCCAAGCAGCACTCTAAACAATGAGGTGCCTTTAGAACCATCCAAGCTGAACAGTTGTTGGAGGCCATTTGTAACCAAGCGATCTGCAGTGGACAGGAGCACAAATGATCAGTTGCCTCCTTCAGAATGCATAGTCACCGTCGTCTCTAGTACCTCCTGCTTTAGAGCTCACATCTGGCTCTGCAGCGACAAATAAGCTGAGAACCCACAGAAACAGAATTGCTGAGAAATGTAAGGAAAATATTGCTTCTATTTAGGCAAGGCTGACTCACTAACAACTGTGAAAAACAAAAATGAAAACAAAACAGAAACCCCCAACCTTGAAGCAGTGTTTTCTCATTTATTTCCTAGCTTCCATCCTGAATGAGCAGCTTCCTGAGACCACTTTGAGCTATGTTCCTCTTCCCTTTCAGATACAGAATTGGGTGCTTGCAGCTTCTTTCTCTCCTGCCCTCTCCCAGGAAGGCACACAGCTACTGAAGGGGGAAGAGCTGAGGGAAAGAAGGGCTGCAGCTCAGCAGTGAGTGGCGGAGTCACCACCCCTTTTCCAGCTTAGGTAGCCCCGCGCACTGCAGCCTTGGTGTGTGGAGGGTGAGGAATCTTACTTGCTTGCTTATTTTTAGGTAGGATCATCGAGTGCTTAAGGGCATGGGCCATTGCCAAAATATTTTAGCTTAAATCCTGGCTCAGTACTTACCTTGTAGTTTAACCCTCTGTGCCTCAGCTTTACAATCTGTGAAATAGGAATGATACTATCCACCTTCTGGAGTTGTGGTGAGATTAAATGAGTTAATATCTATAAAACACTTAAAATGGGACCTAACCCGGCCAGTGTGGTTCAATGGTTGTGCATTGACCTATGAACCAGGAGGTCACGGTTTGATCCTGGTCAGGGCACTTGCCTGGGTTGTGGGCTCAATCCCCAGTAGGGGACGTGCAGGGGGCAGCCAATCAATGATTCTCTCTCATCATTGATGTTTCTATCTTTCTCTCTCCCCCTCTCCCTTCCTCTCTCTGAAATCAATAAAAACATAAACAACAACAACAAAAATGAGGCCCTAACACATATTAACCATCCAATAAATGTTAGCTTATTATTATCACCTTAGAATATTACCAAGTCATAATTATGATACCACATCATTATATTACTAGAGGCCCATTGCAGGAAGATTCCTACAAGAATAGGGCTTCCTTGAGCCTATTCCTGCAAGAATAGGGCTTCCTGCAGCTGGAGTGAAACAGAGAAGGGAGAGAAGCCTGCCAAGACGGGCTTCGCTCCCTTCTCCGCTGCCTCGCTCCCTCATGTCTCGGCTGCCTCGCTCGCTCCCTTCTCCGCCACTTCACTCCCTTCTGCAGTGCTTGGCTTCCTTCTACTCTGTCTTCAGTCTTCACTCCTCGCCTGCATATGCAAATTAACTGCCATCTTTGTTGGGTTAATTTTCACACTCGCTCCTGATTGGCTGGTGGGCGTAGCAGAGGGATGGTCAATTTGCATGTTTCTCTTTTATTAGTGTAGATACTGTCCTCCAGTTGCTAACCATGAAACCACCATACAGGCAAAAATTAGCCAGTCTTGCTATGTTGTTACGAGATCTGAGATGAAACACCTTCAGTTGACTAAAGTCAGTAATGACAAAAATGAGGTTCCAGGCTTCTATTTTTGCCAGTAATCCTATTTCTAGAAATACCTTCCTCATGAATTTTCATAGATGCAGGGACAAGGTGCAGAGATGCTCACGGCATCATTATTTACATGATGAAAAATTGGATACCGTCTATGGGTACAATAATCTGTGATTAAATAAGTTAGGGCACAGCAATATGTACTACAGATATTATGCAGCCACTAAGAGGATGATTAGAAGACTTTCTAATGACCAGGAAATGCTGGTGAAATGAATGGTAAGTATAAAAGCAGGCTTCAAAACTGTGTGTACACCAGGATCCCATAGTTTGGCAACTATGTACACACATTTGCAGAGAAAACAAACTCTATGGAAATGTATTGAGATGATAACAGTGGGGGTGAAGGCCTTCATGCATGATTTTTATTTACATGTCTTTATATTTTTTGTGTTCCATGTTTTTACACATGGACACAAATTATCTTTATATTTGGGGAAAACATTAAGTCATGAAACCAAAATATTTACTGAACAATCTTTCAGAAGACACACAGTGGACTAACAGGAACTGAACCCATGTTTCCTAAACTCCTAATTTTTGTTAATCCCAAACAATGACACATAACAGAGACAGGTGTTACTGCTCTTCTATTTATCTTAGCTTTGGAAGGAAAAGCCATGAGAAATCTCAGAGAGAGAGAGAGAGAGAGAGAGAGAGAGAGAGAGAGAGAGAGAAAGAGAGAGAGAGAGAGAGCAAGGACCTCTTAAGGTCTTAGGATACAATCTGGCATTGACTAATCCAACCATTTGTTTTCACAACATTGGGTAGAAACATCTTTGGCCCACAGCAAAATAGAAGAGAGCTCTTTTGGAAGAATTTTTTTTTTTTTAAATTATGTGGTTAAAAGAAAAAAGAAGAATACTAATACAAACAAGATATCACACAAGTCCAAATAGAGAAGTAACAGAGTTCCCAAATTCCCATGCCCCTGCCACAGAACCTTGTTAATAAACCTCCTGTTGTGCCTCCTACACCTAAGGAAAGATTACTACTAAGTCTGAAAGGGCCAGGAAACCATCGGAGAATAACAGTTTAAATGGCAGGCCACCTAATGCTGTGCGGGCCGGGCACCATCCCCATTCATCTGAGTGCTCAGGGGGAGCGGGGGGCCTTGCAAGAGCTGTGTGTTGGCCTCGAGGCAAGATGAATAAAATTAGGGTTATTTATGATTCAGGAGTGATTTAATAATATTTTTCAAGAACCTGAAGGATTTATGTGGAGGAACTGCTGTTTTAGTAACTAAATTCTTTTGGACGGACTCCAAGACAAACCAAACTTGTCTGGCTTCCACCCTAGGCCCCTCCACCTCTTCCAGTTTCTCTTGGCAAATATCTGTTCTACTTACTGGAGAGCGACGGTCAAGGAGATGACCTTCCTGGCTGCTTTATCTACCCTCATCTCCACCTCAAAATATTTCTCAGCTTCTCTCTTTGTTCACATCTCAAAGGAAGAATCCAGAGGGGAGACAAGTAACCTTTATTGAATGCCTTCTACAAGCCAGGAGCTGGCAGACACATTACCTCATTGAATTCCCACAAACACCTTGTGAGGTAGGCGTGATTATTCCTATTTTGCTTGTTTAGGGGGTAGAGGACATTTATTCTTTTAGCAGCTGGTAAGAGAATTCCTCCTGGGGACAGAACTGTCTTTGTGGGAAATGCCTTGATCATTGGGCATTTGGGCTCTGTTGGTGGTGGGAGTTGGGGAGCTAAGGGGAAATGTGTGGAGAACAGGAGGGGAAGGTATTGTGGCCTCCTCACTCAGAAAGAAGAGACACGGAGGCAAGACGTGAGCAGAAGGTTTAGAAACAGGCTGTGTGGGGCACAACATGACCCAATCTCGAAAGTGTAACTCTTTCAACTCTCCAATAAATTTACTAAACTCATTAAATGCTTGCTGAAAGAGAATTTTCTGAATGGGCTTGTTGGCACAGGGTGAAACAGAAGCCCCACGTGTTTCACCAGAGATGGTGACAGGTGGTCCCATAAGGACATAAATGTTTCCCACACTTGACATCTGGGTTACATAAGGGATGGTGAGAGAGGACTGAGGCTCAGAGAAGTTAAGTAACTTTACTAAGATCATACAGCAGTGATGCATACATATATGACAGAATTGAACCGAGGGCTGTTTATCTCCCATTTTCATTGTTTTTTCTTTCTTCGACATACTGCACAAACAAGAACACATTTTCCTCTCGAAGGCCAACTTTTCCAGTAGTGCGCTCCATCCAGTCGTCGTGATAGTAGTGACTATTTATTGAGTGCCTACTATATGCCAGGCATTGTTGTACCCGTTAGTTCATCAGTCCTTCCAACATCCCTATGTATTTGAGAGTATAATTATGTAGATTTTAGAGTATGGGAACTGTTTCGTAGAGAAGTTAAGACACTACTAGCTCAAGGTCCTACTGCTATAAGCGGTGAAACCAGTGTTTGAACCAGACTGTTGTGTTTTCTCATCTCATCCCCCCCCCCACCTTCTTCAGGAATGATTCCTCTAATTAAGCCATTTAATTAACACCTTCTCTCCCTGCAGCACCGTAGACTGCACCCTGAGATGGGGCCTGATGGGGTTTGTGGAGGTCATGCAATGCTAAACATAGAAGATGCTCTGGTGGTCTCTGGTCAAAGTCACTGTCCCAGCTGAGACGAATGGTGTAAGTCGGAGGGTTGGCAAACCTTTTCTCTAAGGGGCCAGACAGTAAATGTTTTCAGTTTTATGGCCATATGCTCTCTGATACTCATTCTTAACTCTGCTGTTGTAACATGAAAGCAAACATATATGGAAATGAATGAGCACAGCTGTGTTCCAATAAGACTTTATTTATGGACACTAAAATTTTAATTTCATATAATTTTTACATGTCACAAAATATCATGATTTTTTTTCATTCCTCCCCCCTCCCCCCAATTATTTAAAAGTTGAAAGCCAGTCTTGTGTGAGAGGCACCTAAACCAGAAGGCAGGCTGGATTTGGCCCATAGGTCACAGCTTGCTGACCCCTGGTTTTCCTGAACCCTCCTTCCTTTCAGGGTCTGCATCCAGCAGGACCTGTGTCAGGCTGAACAGCCTCTAGGCTAGGCTTTGGCACCTCCTTTCTCTTGCCTATAAAACCACATGGGTTCAGTTCTGAGCCTGTTCTGTTCCTCGCTCTCTCACTAGGAGCTCTCTTCCAATCCTACACCTTCTCCTGGGGAACCAGAGGAAAAGCAGTTGCATGCTGTCCCAGATAGAGGCAACTGTAAAATAAGACAAAACTGCGATCACTTAGATGACCTGGTGAAGCTAGGCCCCAGGACAGGTTAAAGGCTATGACAAGGCGTGAGAATGATATGCTTCAAATACACAGACTGGACATCCTAGAAGGATATCTCCAGGAAGGGTGGAGAATACATTGCTAAGAATCTGAGTCCAAGGAATGAACCCTGGAGCCCAAAATATAAATGCCTTTCTCATCCAGGAGAACAAGGCCAGAGGACAAGGTATGGTAGGACAGGTGAAGGGCAGGAATACAATTCAGGCCAGGGTCAGAGGACAGCTTAGGTTCAGACCCAGAGAAAAGACTAAAATGCACTAAGGAACAACTGAGGATAATAATAGCTGCTAACGTATTAACCATCGCTATGTTCCAGGCACTATGGGATGGGTCCTTTGCATGTTATTTTATTTAACCCCTTCAACACTCTGGTAAAACATGCATTTAAAAAATCTCCTTGCATTTATTTAAACATAAAGCAAAACAAATATTCAGATACCAGGCTAGATGCTGAAGATAGGCAAGTAAGCAAAAACACATCTTATACCTGATTTCATGGAGCTCATAATCTAGTACAGGAATCGGTACATTTTTTTTCTGTCAAAGGACAGATAGTAAATGTTTTAGGTTTTGTGGGCCGTAAAGCCTCTGCTATATCTACTCAACTTTGATTAACTTTGTACTAACAAAAGTGGCCATCTATAATAATAAAAGCGTAATATGCATCGGGCCTCTAGTAGATAATATGTAAGTAAATGGATGTGGCTGTGTTCCATTAAAACTTAATTTACAAAATAGTTTGCAGGTCAAAGCTGGCTATAGCTTGCTGATTGATTCCTGGTCTAGTAGAAGAAATAAACCTTATGCAAATAATTACACAAATAATCATAAAGTACTACCAAAAAGAGTTCCTCATACTTCAAAAGCCTATTGTAATAGGAGGGAGTTTACCTATTCAGGGAGATCAGCGATTTCTTAGAGGAAGTAGCCATAGATATCAATGTAGTAATTACTAAGGTGATAGGAGAAGATTTGACTTTGGGTGGTGGGCACATAGTGCAATATACAGATCTTGGAACATAGAAACCCACACCTGAAACCTATATGTCATCCCAATCAATTTAATAAATAAGTATTTTTAAAATAAAAATAAATGTAGTAATTACTGAAGAGGAAGGCAAGACTGTTTTATATAGAGGAATCAATATGTGCAAAGGTCCTGGGGTAGAAGGGAGCATGACAAACACAAGATTGAAAGGTTTATGTAGTTGGAGCAGAAAGAGTGAGGATCATTGGACTTAAGATGAGGCTGAAAAAGGCAGGTAGAGGACCAAGCCCTGCTGGAGAAAGTCAACATGACCCTGAAAATTAATGAAACCTAACTTCAAGTATCTGGCTTCATGGAACCATCAGCGGCTCCTACCTGAACTTTTATTAAGTGCTAACAAGGATCTACACACTCCTTAGGGATCCACCCCCAGTAATTCATGGAGAGGACCTACGCCATGTGAGCAGGCAACAGTAAGACAGGGTGGTACTCAGCAAGACAGAGTGGTGGGGACTTCTGCTAAAAATCAGGTTGCTACCATGATGGCAAAACACAAGTATAATGGGGGAATCCCACATAAAGAAAACTAGCTACCAGCCACGCCATCTGTCAGCATATTCCATCCCCTTTTCATAATCAAAAGGGGAAGATAGCAGTAAAAGCATATCATGTCCACAGAGAGCTGCCAGGGAAACACAAATCAAGAAGTGCATAGAAGAACTCCCAACACATTTGAGGAAACACACACACACACACACACACACACACACACACACACACACACCACACCATAAAGTAGTAGGGATAATAGAGAAAACTAAATGAAACTTAGAAAATGTATAAATGGAGGTAGTTCCTCCAGAGAGAGGTTCAGGAAGATTTTTGTATCCAGCAAAAACTCAAAGAGAGATCTACAAAATTTAAAAATTGATCATTAATTTAAAAATACTCGAGATTTGGATAAAAAGTAAAATGAACAAAGCTAAAAGACATATTAGTAAGCTGAAAGATCAAGCTAAGGAATTCTTCCTAAATTAATTCCAAACTAACCAAGAGACAGAAAGGACAAAAGAAAGGATAAGGATGAGAGACATAGCATGAACATCCAGAGGTTCCAGAGGAAGACAGCACCGATAACAAAGAGAGAGGATGGTAAATACAATAAATAAAAGAAGAAAATACCTTAGAACTGAAAAAACGTTGCTGTAAGATTGAAAGAGCCTCTTTATGTACTAAGAGACTAGGCCTGGCCGGGTATCTCAGTTGGTTAAAGCATCATCCGGATACACCAAGGTTGCAGGTTCAGTCCCTGGTCAGGGCACATTCAAGACAACCAATAAATGCATAAATAAGTGGGACAACAAATCAATGTTTCTCTCTCCCTCGCTCTCAAACCAATAAATACAAATTTTAGAAAGAATTCATTTAAAAAATCAAATACAAAGCTCCAACTTTAGTACATATAAAAGTAAAATATCAAAACATCAAGGAAATATTCTAAAATATAGAAGAAAATATAAAATATTTCTTATTAAATAATAAGTATTAATTTTCCTAGATGTGGTAAGAGGATTGTGGCTAATAGAGAATTGTCTTTATTCTTTTAAAAAAGTATGTTGAAATATTAAGGGTGAAGAAAAAGAAAAGAAAAGAAAAAAAAGAGGTAGGTGCCGGACCATGTAAGATCATGTGAATCTTTTAGGAAATTGGGTGTCTATTTAAATATAGAAACTATAGCACAAGTAATTAAGTGACATGCTCAAGGCTGTACAGCTAGTAAAAGATGAAGCTAGAAACCCAGCTGTTACTTTCAGACTTAACTTCTATATGTTTTGTTCACTTTGATTTTGTTTTTGCCTGGTGTCTTTATAAATTTCCCTTTATGGAGTTCCAAAATCTCTCAACTAAATTAAAAGGGAAGCTTGGCCAGTGTGGCTCAGTGGTTGAGTGTTAACCCATGAACCGGGAGGTCATGGTTCGATTCTGGTCAGGGCACATGCCCAGGTTTCTGGCTTGATCCCAGTGTGGGATGTGCAGGAGGAAGCTGATCAATGATTCTCTCTCATCATTGATGTTTCTGTCTCTCTCTCTCCTTCTCCCTTCCTCTCTCTGAAATAAATTTTAAAAATATTAAAAATTAATTAAGCCGAAACCAGTTTGGCTCAGTGGATAGAGCATCGGCCTTCGGACTGAAAGGTCCCAGGTTCGATTCCGGTCAAGGGCATGTACCTTGGTTGTGGACACATCCCAGTGGGGTGTGTGCAAGAGGCAGCTGATCGATGTTTCTCTCTCATCGATGTTTCTAGCTCTCTATCCTTCTCTCTTCCTCTCTGTAAAAAATCAATAAAATATATTAAAAAAAAATAAATAAATAAATAATAAAATAAAAATTAATTGAAAGGGAACTTTGTTTCCACCTAGGCCAGTGGTCGGCAAACCGCGGCTCACAAGCCACATGCAGCTCTTCGGCTCCTTGAGTGTGGCTCTTTCACAAAATACCACGTGCGCGTGCGCAAGTACAGTGCGATTGAAACTTCGTGGCCCATACGCAGAAGTCAGTTTTCAGCTCTCAAAAGAAATTTCAATCATTGTACTGTTGAAATTTGGCTCTGTTGACTAATGAGTTTGCCGACCACTGACCTAGGCTATAAGGATAGCAAGCCCTGAGATTGGCTGAAAACCAAAGTAAACCCATTTTAGAGGAGTTGTGAATACAGAGAAGAAAGTACAAGCATTTGGAGATAGCTATACTCTAGTTTCTTCATCTCTGAAGTCCCCTTTTATGGAGCCTTATTATTTTGTTCTTGATAACAGAAAAGTAGACAAATAAATCCCCCCCTTCAGATGCAAAAATAACAACAACACTTAACTCTAAGTCAAATAATAGTCTTCATATTATTTTCAAAGTCCTAACAGATGCTCTGATGTGCCTTCTTGATCTAGCTCCTACCTATCCCCCTCCAGCTTTAGCATCACCACTTCATTTGCCTCTCTCCCCTTTGGGAAAATTGGATGACCTGATATTCCATGAAAATTCCATTTCCCACTTTAATTCCATATATTCCTTCTGATGAAAGACTCCATGCCCAATCCTGACCCTTTGTCTGGATACCTTCACTTAAAAAAAAAAAATAGACCTCAAAGTGAAGGTCATAACAACAGATAAGAAAGGCCACTTCATAATACTAAAGGGATCAATACAACAAGAGGATAAGAACCTGGTAAACATATATGCACCCAATGCAGAAGCACCCAAATACATAAAAAAACAAAACAAAACAAAACAAAAAACTCCTGGAAGATATCAAGGGAGAGATCGACAACAATACAATCATAGTAGGGGACTTTAATACCCCACTGACATCACTGGATAAGTCCTCTTGAAAAAAAATCAGAAAAGAAACAGCAATTCTAAATGACTTACTAGATCAGATGGACTAAATTGACATCTTCAGAACATTTTACCTCAAAGCCACGGAATATACATTCTTCTCAAGTGCACATGGGACATTTTAAAAAATAGACCACATATTGGGTCACAGACAAAGTCTCTCCAAATTCAAGAAGATTGAAATCGTATCAAGCATCTTCTCAGACCACAATGGCATAATATTAGAAATAAACTACAATAAAAAAATTCAAACACTTGGAAGCTGAATAGCATGCTATTAAACAATGATTGGGTTACCAAAGAAATCAAAGAAGAAATTTAAAGCATCCTAGAAATGAATGACAATGAAAACACAACAATCCAAAATCTATGGGGCGCAGTCAAAGCAGTTCTGAGAGGGAAGTTTATAGCTCTACAGGTCTACCTCAAAAAACAAGAAAAAATGATAATAAATTATCTAACTCTACAACTTAAAGAATTAGAAAGAGAACAACAAGAAAAGCCCATAGTGAGCAGAATGAAGGAGATAATAAAGATTAGAGTAGAAATAAATGACATAGAGACAAAAAAAATACAAAAGATCAATGAAACCAAGAGCTGGTTCTTTGAAAGAATAAACAAGATTGATGAACCTCTAGCCAGGCTCACCAAGAAGCGAAGAGGATGCAAATAAACAAAATAAGAAATGAAAAAGGTGAAATAACAACAGACTCCACAGAAATATAAAGGATTGTAAAAAAAAAAATACTATGAACAACTCTATTCCAACAAACTAGACAATGTAGAGGAAATGGACATATTCCTAGAAAAATACAACCTTCCAAAACTCAATCTGGAAGAATCTAAAAATCTCAATAGGCTGACGATAACTATGGAGGAAATTGAAGCAGTTATCAAAAAGCTTCCAGCAGACAAAAGCCTGGGGCCAGATGGCTTCACAGGGGAGTTTTATCAAACATTCAAAGAAGAACTAAAACATGTCCTCCTCAGATTTTTCAAAAAAATTCAAAGGGAAAGAAAACTTCCAAGCTCCTTCTATGAAGCCAGCATTACCCTATTTCAAAAACCAGATAAAGACACCACAAAGAAAGAGAATTACAGGCCAATATCCCTCATGAATATAAATGCCAAAATCCTCAACAAAATTCTAGCAGATCAGACCCAGCATTACATCAGAAAGATCATGCACCATGACCAAGTAGAATTTATCCCAGGGATGCAAGGATGGTACAATATCTGCAAATCAGTAAACGTGATACATCACATAAACAAATTGAGAGATAAAAATCACAGTCATATCAACTGACGCAGAAAAAGCATTTGACAAAATCCAACACCCGTTCTTGATAAAAACCCTCAGCAAAGTGGGAATAGAGGGATCATACCTCAACATAATAAAAGCCTTATATGACAAACCCACAGCCACCATCATACTCAATGGGCAAAAACTAAAACCATTTCCCCTAAGAACAGGAACAAGACAGGGATGCCCACTTTCACCCCTCCTGTTCAATAGTGCTAGCAATTAGACAAGTGCTAGCCATAGCAACTAGAGAAGAAGAAATAAAAGGTATCCAATTAAAAAAGAAGATGTACAACTGTCATTATTTGCAGACGACATGATAGTGTATATAGAAAACACTAAAGACTCCATCAAAAAATTATTAGACTTAATAAATGAATTCGCAATGTAGCAGGATACAAAATTAACGCCCAGAAATCTATGGCATTTCTATAGACCAAAAGTGAATCCATAGAAAGATAAATTTAAAAAACAATCCCACTTACTATTGCACCAAAAAAATTAAGATACCTAGGAATAAACTTAACTAAGGGGGTAAAAGTCCTGTACTCGGAAAACTACAGGACACTGAAAAAAGAGATACAGGAATACATAAACAGATGGAAGAACACACCGTGTTCATGGATTGGTAGAATCAACATCATTAAAATGTCCACACTACCCAAAGAAATCTACAGATTCAATGCAATCCCCAATAAAATACCAACAGCATGTTTCAAAGACCTAGAAGGAACTGTCCAAAAATTCATCTGGAATAAAAAAAGACCCCAAATAGCCACAGCAATCCTGAGAAAGAAGAACAAAGTAGGAGGGGTCTCAATACCATATATCAAGCTGTATCACAAAGCCAATGTTCTCAAAACAGCTTGGTACTGGCACAAGAACAGACACATAGAGCAATGGAATAGAATAGAGAACCCAGAAATCGACCCAAACCACTATGCTCAATTAATATTTGACAAAGGAGGCAAGAGCAGGCAAAGGAGTCAAGACAGTCTCTTCAATAAATGGTGTTGGGAAAATTCGACAGATACAAAGGATTCTTCTAAGATTTTTATGGTTTTCCGTCTTACATTTAAGTCCTTTATCCATTTTAAGTTTATTTTTGTGTATGGTGTCAGTTGGTAGTCTGGTTTAATTTTTAAAATCTCAGACCAATACAGCTCCTAGGCAATGGAAACTAAAGAGAAAATAAACAAATGGGACTACATCAAAATTAAAAGCTTTTGCACAGCAAAAGAAACCATCAGCAAAACAAGGAAGCCCACTGCATGGGAGAACTTATTTGCCAATGGTATCACCGATAAGGGTTTAATCTCCAACATTTACAAGGAACTCATACAACTTAACAAAAGGAAGATAAACAACCCAATCAAAAAAATGGGCAACAGACCTAAATAGATACTTTTTGAAAGAAGACATAAGGAAGGCCAAGAGGCATATGAAAACATGCTCAAACTCACTAATTATCCAAGATATGCAAATCAAAATGACAATGAGATACCATCTCATACCTGACAGAATGGCTATCATCAACAAATCAACAAATGATAATGTCAGGAGGATGTGGAGAAAAAGGAACCCTCGTGCACTGCTGGTGGGAATGCAGACTGGTGCAGCTACTGTCGAGAAGTGTATGGAGTTTCCTCAAAAAACTAAAAATGGAACTACCATTTGACCCAGTAATCCCACTTGTAGGAATATATCCCAAGAAACTAGAAACACCAATCAGAAAGGATATATACACCCCTATGTTCATAGCAGCACAAATTACAATAGCTAAGATTTGGAAACAGCCTAAGTGCCCATCAGCAGATGAGTGGATTAAAAAGCTGTGGTACATCTACACAATGGAATACTACACTGCTGTACAAAGGAAGGAACTCCTACCATTTGCAACAGCATGGATGGACCTGGAGAGCATTATGCTAAGCGAAATAAGTCAGTTGGAGAAAGATAAATATCACATTATCTCACTCATTTGTGGAAAATAATGAACAACATAAACTGATGAACAAAAACAGATCCAGAGACAGAGAAGCATTGATCAGACTGTCAAACTTCAGAGGGACGGCAGGGGAGGGTGGGAGTAAGGGGGAGAGATCAACCAAAGGACTTGTATGCATGCATATAAGCATAACCAATGGACACATACACCAGGGGGGTGAGGGCATGAGCATATTTGAAATGTCATTTCAGAAAATGTTGGGGGGCATTGGGGGAGAAAGGACACATCTGTATACTGTAATCAATAAAGAAAATAAAATTTAAAAATAAAATGTTAGACCTGAAATGCTCCAAAAATATATAAATATTATTTATTTCAGAGAGGAAGGGAGGAGAGAGAGAGAGAGGAAGGAAGGAAGGAAGGAAGGAAGGAAGGAAGGAAGGAAGGAAGGAAGGAAGGAAGGAAGGAAGGAAGGAAGGAAGAGGGAGGGAGGGAGAGAGGGAGGGAGGGAGGGAAGGAAGGAAGGAAGGAAGGAAGGAAAGAAAGAGAGAGAGAGAAAGAAATAACAATGATGAGAGAGAATCATTGATTGATTGGCCGCCTCCTGCACACACCACACTGGGGATCCAGCCCAAAACCTGGGCATGTGCCCTGACCAGGAATCAAACCGTGACCTCCTGGTTCATAGGGCAATGCTCAACCACTGAGCTACACCAGCTGGACTACCTTCCCTTCTTTAAGAATCAACTCAGGAATTACTCCTCAGGCTTACAGTCAGTTCTACAGGAAGCTTCTCAGGTTTCTTTCTGCCTAGCCTGAATACTGCCTTCCTGGTCTATACTCACAAGGTTCCCTGTGTTACAGGCTAATATCCTAAAGTACTGTTTGTCATCAACCTCTCCCACTGGACTCTGACCTTGTGAACTCCATGACAGCAAAGAACTCATCTGATAGGCATTTAGCATTTTCTACGTAGAGGTTAACTTGACTCCATTTTCCATATAGAGGTTAACTTGTTTAACTTATTGTGAATCCCCTTGTTTCTGCCTCATAATTACCCTCCTATTTCTCCTTTAGAGTTCCTAGAATCAGCAGTTCTCAAAGTAGGGTCCCTGGCCCAACAGCATCAGCATCCCCTGGAAATATGCTAGAAACGCAAATTCTCAAGACTTCTTTCACATCTGTAATCAGAAAAGCCTTGGGGTCGGGGTCCAGCAATGTGTTTTTAATAAGCCCCCTAAAAAGCCCCCAGGGTGGTTCTCATGTGCACTAAAGTTTGAGAACCACCGCCTTATAGGAGGTTACTGCTCATTAAAGTGTTCATTCTCTGAGGATGGTATTTGGTGATTTTCCATCTGGAGAAGAAAAAGATTGAGGAAATGACAAAGCTTTTATTAGGCTACTTCTTTAGAAAAGGAATTTTCTGACATGACATTTCAAATATGTGGCTGATTCAGAGAACTTTGAAAACAAGACTAATTTTCCTGTCTGGCTCGGGTGTGGTCTTGCCGAAGGATAGGGATTTAGACAAGATAACATCACGAGGTGCTGTCCAGTGCTCAGGTCACCTGCTTCTAGGATATTCTATGCATTAGGAAAGAAATACAAGTGTGGGAGCGGGGCATTATTGCTCAGGGACTTTGGGCTTTCATCCCACAAGGAACTATATATACCCCGCCCCCACTCCCATGTACAGTGAGTCTTTGCCAGACTATATTCATAAAAGAGATAATCAGGAGCTTTTGAGAAGGTAATCATTTGTTTTTAGGTCATAAAAATGAATCCTTGCTTTGTTTTCAAAGGAACATGTTCTTCATGAAATCTATACAAACTGAATGACAAGTAGGTGAGGTCCAAGATTGGAAAGATAAAAACTTCATTTGTTGATTCTTGGCCTAGAGGTGAAACAATGGGACAAAGAAGTGGCTTGTTGGGATAAGCTCTATAAAACACAATAATATTAGCCATGTAAACAGAAGAAAATAGGAGAGGCTTAATGAGATAAATTACACCAAGTCACCACACTAGGGATTAAAATACTCTGATAAAGCAAACACTAAAAGGTCCAAAAGAAAGGATAAAGGGAAGGGTGATAACTTCAGATTTAGAAAACAATGGGTCCTTCTATCTAGGGTATTGCTATCTGACAAGAAGAGCTTTCAGAGGCTGCCTAAGCCGACTGTGAGCGCCCATTAAAATCCCACTTTTCATGCACACACACTCACACACCAAGTCACCCTATACTCCAACCACTGGCAGACAAAGCCAACACATTCTTTTCTTCCCTATTCTTTCCACCATCCCCCCTTAACATTTGCAAAGCAATTCACTTTGCAATATACGTCTGTGAAGGGAATAAAAGCTTTCACAGGTTTCTAACTCTATTTGCATTCCCCAGATTTGTTGGCCAGACTTCCAAAGTGGGAATCCGCCGCTGTTCTCAAGCTCAGAGGAAAACAGTCAATTTATCAGAGTTTAAGATTGCCTATAGAAGTTGTGTTAACAGCAACTTCTTCATAACCGTTTTTATAAGAACACTGAACAACTAAAGTATATAGTGCACGGATTTGTGCTATTTAAACTAACAAAGCTACCAGGTCTTTAGCTGATATTATCTTATTTATATAGTTGTCATTATTAAAGTGTGCATCTATAACAATGAAGAAAGAAATTTTTTTTCAAAACTTAGAATGGATAAACTTTCACTAGCTCACACTTCCATAAACTTCTTGGCAATGGTAATGAGCACAATGTTGCCAAAAGCCAGGGAGCACTTAAAAAGCAATGTAATAATAATAATAATAACAACAACAACCAGGCTACTAATGCCAGAACTGACAATACTACTGCTAGAGAGGCCTCTACCTGTGTTTTTCGGGAACATTCTGGGAGTTAAAACTGAGCCTGGAAGGTTTTCAAAATGTGAATAATAAAGTTCACCGAAGGAACACTTTAGGCTCTTTTTGCACTAGAAATAAAAATTCTCAACATTGACATCTACCACACACAACCAACAACACCCCACCACCACCACCACCTCTCCCCCAAACCATTTTGGCGTTTATATTCAGTCCAAAAGGATGCTGGTAATGAGAATACTTCATTCCTAGAAAAGCATTTCCTAATTCTAGCCCATGCAATTGTGGACCTTTCAGTCCATGCTGGTTCTAATGTCTACTAATGTATCATTAGGTGAACACGCTTATGGAAAAAGTGAGGTGTGTGTCAGCATAACAGCTGACAGACTGCAAATTTTAGAGATGCCTTCCCATTTGACATCGGAGGAATTCTTATTGACTGAAATTAAAGAACAAGAAGTACCACCTTCTCCCCCCTGTTCATTATTCCTTCTTCTTCTCTCCTCCTCCAACCCTGGGAGCTCACTGCACTGTTCACAGCACAAAGATAGGCTTTGTTCTATCCTCCCAAACAGAACTTTTCCCTAAATGGCTGAAGTGGGGGAGGGAAGTAATCGTGATGTAAAAGCTGGTAGAATTGGTCTGTGTATACAGCAGCTCAACATACTTATGCTTTATAATCATGAGTTTTTGTTTTAACTCTGATCTGATTGTTTTCCTGATAGTCTTATTTTTCCTTAGTGGAAAAGGCCAAATCTAGAGGGGGAAAAAAAATCTCTTCTTTTTTTCTCACTTCCTCAGATATGAAGGTTTTGTATTTTGATATATATTTTTGTCTTTCTAAAGTAGAAATGATTTCAAATGAAATATTTCAAATGAAGGAAGTCACATGGAAGAGGTCCTAAAGAGTCTCTCAGTAGACAGAAAATTGTTGAATTGAAAGATAATTGAGTTTGACTTCTACCACATAACAGCAACCCACAGCCATTAGGATTCTTATTTAGTCAGGCCTCATCAATTCTCACTAAACCTTACTCACAGATTTGAGACCTTGGCCATCGCTAATAAAATAGATGATGTGAAAGAAGTCTCTGGGAAGAAAGTGGAAGTTCCAGTTCAAAAATAATCCTGGCCCAGATCACATTCCTAAAAAGAGTTCAGTTAATATCTAATTGACTTCGTAATTTCTATATGCGTTTCTCAAGGTCATTCCAATGCACAACTTCATATTCAATGGGTGAGAAGGCATGACCTTCAACAAGAGCATATTTGAGACCTAATTCCATTAACGTCTTGCTGGTTAGCCACATTTTTCTTCGTATTACATTATCTAAATGGGCAACTCTGGGCAGTTAGCCACCAAAAATAACTGATGTATGTAACCTTTCCTCCCCAAATAGCATTTTTATTTCCAAAAACGTATGTGTACTAGTGTTTTTCCTTGAGTATCAAACAGCGTATGAATGGGCGTTAGTTCGTAGGGCATTCTAGGTCGGTGGCTTGGCCTTTCCCTACGATCCATTTATCCTGCCACAGAGCAACACCATCACGATGCATTTTGTGGGTCTGAGTATTGGGCTATGACAGGACACACTTCTGGAATCCTGCTGCAGTCTGATTTTCCAGGGTGCGTATCAGTAGGGGTGGCATTTCCCCTGCTTCTGGTGACCTGAGGCAGGGTCTTCATCAAGCCCCAGGCAAAAAACATGAAGAGAACCAGGTTGTCAGGGCCAGCCATTGTGTTAAGTACTGTACTAAGTCATCTCAGCTAATCTCTTGCAGTCCAGGCAACCAACCACCTTGAGAGAAGTGTGCTATTATCCTGCTTTGATAGGTGAGGAACCTGAGGCCCAGAGACAAGTGTTTGCCGAAGGTCATAGGTAAGAGGTAGAGGGAATTCCATTTCAGGACTCTGTCTCTGAGATTGGTGCTGTTTTTGTTATATCACTCTAAGCTCCAGATGGACCCTGGAGATAGATGAAGGATGCCAGGAGATGTGGAGGATGGGGTAGGATGCTAAGAGGGGAGAGAGGGAAAGGCAGAAATGGGACAGCAGAGGAAAGGATGACAAAATAATTATTCAGGAAATTCTCTGAAGAGCTCTGAATCCTATTGATTTGGAAGTTAGAATATAACTTCATTTAAGGCAGGGATTCTGATTTATCATTGCAAAAATGTAAAGGAAAGAACGAACAATCTGTCCTAATATTATTGAGTAGACTGGTGTTGCCATTTTTTATGAATATGGTTTTAGGGTTAATGACTTTCCATAGCTGGAGGTGTTAATATTCAAATTAAAAAACTCTATAGCTGTAATAGTTCATTTTACCGGTATATGTCAAACTGACTGGGCCAAGGGATGCCCAGAGAGCTGGTAACACATTTCTGGGTGTGTCTGTGAAGGTGTTTATGGAGATTAGCGTTTGATGCAATAGACTGAGTAAAGATGGACCTCACCAATGTGGGTGGGAGTCAAATAAAAAGGAAGAGAAAGGGTTAACTCTCTTCTTGAGCTGAGGCATCAAGCACCTGGTTCTTCTGACTTCACAGCACTCTGGGACTTATACCAGTGGCCCCTTGGACTTGGACTGAATTATACCACTGTCTTTCCTGGTTCTGTAGCTTGCAGATGGCAGATTGTGGGACTTCGTGGCCTCCATAGCATGTGACCAATTCCTGTGTGTGTGTGTATGTGTATGTATGTGTGTGTATGTGTGTGTGTGTGTGTGTATATATATATATATGATTTAAAGCAGTGTTTTTAAATTATGTGTTGCAATCTGTGGATGTGACCTGTGTGTGTGTATGTAAAAGAGAGAGAATGGACTGAGATTTAAAAAATGTGTTTCTTAGTATGGATCATAGTCAACAATATTTGAAAGCCATTGATTTTAAGAGGGCTTTGAAAGATAGAAACAAATCCATTTACATTTAACAGGTCAAATTTTTCCAAACGTGTTATCAGGACCCAGAGTACATGTCTACTATTATCAAGATATCCCAAACCATTATTAATCACGGAACTATATATGACTCCCCTGGTTTTTGTTGTTGTTTTTAATATTTTTATTGATTTCAGAGAGGAACGGAGAGGGAAAGATAGAAACATCAATGATGAGAGAGAATCATTGATTGGCTGCTTCATGCATGCCCCACAAGGGGGATCAAGCCTGCAACAAGGGCATGGGCCCAGACCAGGAATCGAACCGTGACCTCCTGGTTTATAGTTCGATGCTCAACCACTGAGCCACACTGGCAGGGCATATGTTTGTATTTTTAATGTTATTATTTAAGTTGTAAATAAGGACATTCGCTTTGCTATCCTAGATGAAATTAGGACTTGCTATCTCTCTCATTCCTGTGCTTTAGCGGGTTATTGAGTCAGTCTCTCTCTCTCTCTCTCTCTCTCTCTCTCTCTCTCTCTCTCTCTCTCGCTGAATTCCAATTTGGGGTATGGATTGGGTGCTGCCTGAAAGCACACAACTGAAGGTGGCTGCAATTCTTTGCTGGCAGATACAATTCTAGAGCCCTGAGGCAACTGTTAGCTCTGTTTACAGGAATATAAATTCTTAAAGTATCAACCTCACCTCAAAAGTACCAAGAGAAATCCCACCAAGCTTGTGGGCAAAACACATATAAATGTTTTCCTATTAGTGGATCAATGGGGGATGTGACCTAGTGAGAGCAGAGTGAGAAATGGCACTGTCGGGTAACTAAGTACTCAGCTCTGGATAGTGGCTGCCAGTGGGCTCTCTGGAGTGCCAGGGTTCAAGGCCCAGCCAGCACATGTCACTCTGGGAAAGTACTAGGTCTCAGGTTTCTTGTCAGTAAAACAGGGATGACAATAGTGTTAGTGTAGGTAGATTGGTATTAATAAAGGAAGGGAGCAAAGGGAATCAGACATTATTAAGCATAATCAACTCAGAAGCATAGGTTACTTCCTTGGGAAATAACAGCTTCACAAACTCCCCAGGGAACCACCTTCCATCCCCACAGATCACTGGGGGAAGGGATAGAGCAATAAAGGGGAAGTTAAGCACATGTACAATAGGAGCCAAGATGGCAACCATAGAGTTCTGTCAGTCTAACCTGGGGAAAGAATGGATGGGATAGAGGGTAGACGCATCATAAGCCTGAGAAAGCTTGGGAAATTGATTGGTTATTTTGAAAAAGTGCATGGTCTTTCCCAATCCTGAGATAATATAACCTGAGACTAACAAAGACAAAGCGCACCCCCCCGCCCTCTCTCTCTCTGTAACACACACTCACCCAGGTCATTTGCATGTTCTCTCTCCATAGTAATCATGTGGCTCTAACAGCCATGTGTGGCCCCAGCAGCCATGCGGATTCTGAACATGGGCCCCAGCCGAAGGGTAGCCAGAGGGGGAGAAAGGCTGGGCTGATCTAGCCTTAGCATTGCACAAAATATCTGGACACTGGCTCTATTTCTAGGCCCGATAAAGGCAAGATTGGACTTTTTCCATAGCAGGACGGATGGAGATGGGACATTGGAAACCCAGGGGAACTCCTTTGATTTTGCATCTGGCACCACAAATAAATCTTATCACCAGACCTCCTCCTCCCTATGGGTCTCCTGGAATGCTTTCCTTGGGACACCACAAGAACCCCACTTTCACCGGCAACAATATACTTGCTTATCAGAAATGATGTGAGTGTCAAATGAGGTAATACGAACAAGTAAAACACTTAGAACAGTGTCTGACACTCTTAAGTGCTCAATAAACAAAGGTATGCACAAATACAGGAAATGAATAGGATGAGAATCCGTAGTAAAACTTGTACAAGATAATAAAAAGTATCGTATTTTGGTAATATACACATAATATAAAATTCATAATATAATCATCTTAACCATGTTCTAAAAACATTTAAAAATTTTTTATTCATTGGTTTTAGAGAGAGAGAGAGATAGGAAGGGAGAAGAGAGAGAGAGACATTGATTTGTTGTTGCACTTGTTTATGCATTCATTGGTTAATTCTTGTATGTGCACTGACCGGGGATTAAACCGGCAATGGGGATAACTCTCTAACCAACTGAACTACCAGGCTAGCGCTTGACCATTTTTTAACCGCACAGTTCAGTGTCATTAAGTACATTCACATTGTTGCGGTACCACCCAACTCATTCCATCTTGCAAAACTGGAACTTCACACCTATTGAGCAATAATTTTCATTCGTCCTTCTACCCACCCCCTGGCAACCTCTATTCTTTCTACCTTCTATCTATGCCTACTCTAGCTACCTCATATAAGTGGAATCACACAGTATTTACCTTTTTGTTTCTGGCTTATTTCACTTAGCATAATGTCCTCCAGGTTTGTCCATGTTGTAGCATGTGTCAGGATTTCCTTTCTTTCTAAGGCACATTGACTTTTTAACCTGTCAATTATTTTTTTAATTTTCAGAAATCAAACATGTAAATATGATCACATCCTCTCTCTCCAGCAAAGGCAAATAACTTGAACTGCTCTCTGGAGTTACCTGAAGATACCTGTCGCCATAGAAATGCTAATTGGAAAACCAGTTTTCTTAAGAAAGGTATTATTCCTTGAGGCAGGCTGTTTACATTAATCAACATTTCTCTATTACTTGTCAGTGTTTTGTAACAGTTTTTCAAGTGTCAATTGTAGCTTGCCAGTTCTGAAGTGTGGAGACTGCGAATGGGGGAACCAGAATAACTCTGTCCCCATGGGGCTTTTTCTGTCATGGTGAAGCAGTTATTTTTAACATTTTCATTTTATATAATCATTGCTATGTGCATGGTGGCTGGAAATATTGTATGGACTGATTAGTCACTGTGTTTGAAAAGTCCTAGTTTCCCTGTATTTTCATATTTGTCTCTAAGGAAAGTTTTTCATGGGAGATTGTAGATTTAATCTTTTCGTATGCAAATGAGAATCTGTTTACCATTGTCACAGAAATTTTTCCTTTCAAATAAACATGATGGTGATAGGAAAATTTTAAAACATGCTAGTTACCATTAAATTTTAAAAAATGGATGCCACATTCCAACTATCACATCTCAGATTATGCTTTGTGGCTTTTCAGGACTTTTCTAGAAAACTATTTTTTTTAAATATATATATTTTTATTTATTTCAGAGAGGAAGGGAGAGGGAGAGAGAGATAGAAACATCAATGATGAGAGAGAATCATTCACTGATAGGCTGCCTCCTGCACGCCCCCTACTTGGGATCCAGCCCACATCCCAGGCATGTGCCCTGACTAGGAATCGATCTGTGACTTTCTGGTTCATGGGTCCCTGCTCAACCACTGAGCAACACTGGCCAGGCTATAAAACGATTTACTAGCATTTCATAAACATGTGCTTCTATGATTCCAGATGAGCATAACATCATTGTTCAACATTTAGTGCTATTTTCATTTCTTTACAAGATTAATATTTAAAGCTTAGTTCACAGCAATAATCCATTTCAGCATTATATTTCAAAATATCAAAGAAACTTCCAAATCAAATTTATAAATTTCACTGCTAGGCTTAAGTGATGAAAAGGTGAGCATAACAATGATCTATAATGGAAATTAAAAAATTAAAATAAAATGTATTTGCTGCTACCTTATTTTTAACATACAAATAGTTTATTTTTTAGTAGATTTCCTGGTGATTCTGAGTTTGATGGCCCACAAAACCATGCATTAAAGGATTGCTAATGTAATGCCTTAATTTATTTAAAGATTTCCATTTTCTATTAATTAATAACTAATGGATATTTGAGATTACAGAAAAAAATAAGTAAATATAAAATAGCATAAATAACAAAATAAAATTACTCAAAGATCCAGGGTAAAAACACTGGGTAATACTTTGGTTATTAATATGACAGGTTTTCCATGATCAGAAAAAAAAAAAAGAGAGATCACTTTTTTTTGTACCTTTGAAAACTGGAAACATTGCAAGCTAATCTTTTAACTCCAAAAGAAATTTCCATTTAACATATAAAGAAAAAGATGTAGACAATGAATCTAAAATTGTTCCCTAAACTTAAAAATATATATATTTTTTATTGATTTTTACAGAGAGGAAGGGAGAAGGATAGTTAGAAACATCGATGAGAGAGAAACATCGATCAGCTGCCTCCTGCACACCCCCTACTGGGGATGTGCCTGCAACCAAGGTACATGCCCTTGACCAGAATCGAACCTGGGACCCTTCAGTCCGCAGGCCAATGCTCTATCCACTGTATTTTCAGAAATAAAACTTTTTATCATGAAAAATTCAAGCATACAGAACATTTGAAAGAATAGTAAAATGAATAACTGCAGATTTTATCCCTAAATTCTGTAACTGTATAGTTTTTGCTAAATTTGCTTTCTTTTGCTCCACATACACTTATTTGAAGCTGCCGGCATCATTTTAAGTTGCATGTTTCACCATGTACCTTCTCAGAATAACATCCCCGTAGGCAACCACAATATTCTTGCACCAAAAACTTAACCGTAATTCCATATTACTGAGATCCAGTCCACATTAAAATTGTCCAAAAACATCTTTCTTAATTGCTGGATTTTTTTTTTTTTTTGAACCAGGAGCCAATAAATATTCACTTATTGCATTTTCATCATGTCTTTGTTTTTAGGGAATAGTCCTCCCACTCCCCCCCCCCCCCCGCCCCCACACCTCTCTTGATATTTACTTTTTAAACAGTTCAGGACAGTTGTCTTGTGAAATGTCTCAACATTCTGTATTTGTGTCATTTGATTTGTTCGACTAGGCCTAGACTTGTCATTCTAGAATCCATGGGGGTATATGGAATATTTACTTGCCTTCTAGCCCCTTTCCATCCCCAGAGCTCACCTGCCTTCAACCATGAATACAAAGAGATCACAGATTAGCTGAACTCTGACTTTAACCCTTCAAAGAAATTGCTAACTCCAGGGAGAAAGTTATTTAAATGATACTGCTTAGGCAAAAGCTTTCAATATAAAAGGAAAGGTGTCTCAGTTTAATGTTATTTTCTAGCAAGTCCAGAGCCTGTAGCAAGGTGGGTCAAGGCAAGGAGCAGTAAGGGGCTAAGGTCTGCTCTTGTTATGCCAATATGTAGGAAGGAGCATCAAAGGTGCTTCCTTTAACTACTTTTTTCTTTTGTCTGCCAAATGCCCTTCAGCTTCTTTTGAGCTCAATGCTAAAATGAAAGAATAAAAAAGTATATGATCACAACTTTTATCAGACTTTAGAGTAGGTTAAGGGGGGGTGGGAGTGGGGGTGGGGGTGAGGACAGTAGGTAGCTAACTTTACTGAGACCCATTATTATGGCCTGAGCTCCAGGCAGTATCTGATTTTGCCCCCAAATACTGTTCTTGCTTTTCAAGTACATCTCCCTAAGTGGACTTGGAAAGCTCAGACGGAAAAGCCCTCTGCTTGAACTATTAAAAAAAAAAAAGACTAATGAATCTAATCTATTGGTGTGAAAATCCCAAATTAACCTCTCTGCATTTAACACATAGGAGTGTGCCATACATGTGTACAAGACAGATGTTAACAGGCTTGGAAGGCGCGTGGATACACAGAACACGCAACCATAGCATTTGTATCTGCACTTCTATGATGGCTTATAAACACTGGCTATTTTGACCCAATACCTCTCTCTAGAAATACAGACTTAAATAAACAAAAGTTCGGCCCCAGCAGAGGCGGTGTTCTTCTGCAGGCCAAGTGGTTTTTAAAAACATGATTGGCCAGCCAAGATGTTTATCTGCCTGGTGCCTCACATTCTCAAACAGTTTATTTGAAAGCCTCCTGAATGGGTAATCTCCTACAAGTTTTGGGGCTTTAACAAGGTAAACAAATGGGTGGGCTGGGAAGGTAAACACTGCATTTCCTCCCAGGCTCATCCTCCACCCCCCAAATTCCGCGCCCTCAGCCCCAGCCTTTCCCTTTTCAAGCTTGGTCTCTTGTACCCTGTTAAAGTACTGAAATTGCAAAGGAGACATTTTTAATTATAAGTACTACAGTAATGAATTCAAGTACACTCGTTTATCATAAAGGGCTTTCCCATCTGTCTCTAAAGTATACTTAAAAAGGCTGTGTATTTGATAACATTAGCACCAAGCATCTTCCACATGTTAATGTTCAGCGTTTTAGATGTTCATTCCCCCCATCCCCAAAGACACACTTGGTGGCTGTTCCAGAGAGAGTACACTTATCTCTGTGTTTGGGAGTGCCTGTGTGGTCTCTTCCTAATTTATTTGCACTCCAGTTCTCAGGGATAGCATCGCAATCCCCGTGGGCAAAGGGAGATTAGGGAATGGGGTTGTCTGCTTCTCCCCACCCAGACATAAAAGGGAAAACAACTTCCCTGAGCCCCACAAGTTCTTCTGGCCACTGTACAAATTGTTCTTGAGTATGGAGGGTTTCCAAAAGCCCTAATTAGCAACTCACAGCAAACATTTCTTTGCATTAGCTAATGATCCGGCTACACTTGTAAGCAAACAGAACCAACATATCTAATCAATGCTGAAAAACCAACCGAATGCCTATTAAACATCTGGATGTAATTTTCTAGTTAGAACAAAATGAAAACATATGCAGGTTCCTTTGATCTGCGTCTTAACAAAAAATTGTTGATAAAAAAGCATACTGGTCAGTCAATGTGTCATTTTCATAAAGTCTGCTCATTTCTCTTCAAATGCTCCCAGTTTAATTTAGTTGGTTTCCTGCAATCTCTAATTTTACCATATTGTGTGAAACCACAAGAGATTCTTTGGATGTGATTTTATTTGAGGTTTTACTGCTCCATGGATCTGCTACTGATTTTTTTTCTTTTCTGCTTTCTCCCCTCCACCCACCCACCCCCACCCCCATGCCCATCCTGTGCTTTTCTTTGGTAAAGAGGTGGGAAGGGAAGGTTATAAAGCAATTCTAGGGAAAAAACGTTTCTGTACCCTACATTCTTAGGTTTAAGAAACTCCCAGCTAAAAAAAAAAAGTCAAATGAGGAAATGTATACACAATAACTCACAGTTAAAAGATAGAGAATAGAGAAAACGTCAAAACACCCTTTAAAATTTGATATAATTATTCTTTATTTCAAATAAAAACATAATAAATTTAAAAGAAGATGCATCATTTCTATAACCAGCAGCCATAATTTTTCCTATTGCTCTATATGTACCATTTAGTTTTTGTAATTACTTACATCAGGGGTCCTCAAACTTTTTAAACAGGGGGCCAGTTCACTGTCCCTCAAACTGTTGGAGGGCCAGACTATAGTTTTTTTTAAAAAACTATGAACAAATTCCTATGCACACTGCACATATCTTATTTTGAAGTAAAAAAACAAAACGGCAAAAACACCCGCATGTGGCCCTCGGGCCATAGTTTGAGGACGCCTGACTTACACCATTGCTGAGTTGAGCATTTGATAATCAGCAACAAATGAATGTAAATATATACATATATGGAGATAAAATAAACAATCTGATGATATTTTTGTTTCTTTTTCAGAAAATAAAAAGACAACTTTTTTCAGAGACAATTTTTTTTTCCTATGGAAGCGGAATGTTTAATATTATTTCATGTAAAACCATCATCAACCTATGAATATGTTAAAGGTAAAGAAGATTATGTTTAACAGACTTTAAATAGAAGATCAAAATTATAGATTTCATGAGTAGGACCATTTTGTTTTAAACAGGCTGTAGGCAATCTGCACATATATTATTTATTTAAAACGTAAGATTAAAGCTACTTGATTATTTAAACACCATCACTTGTAATGCAGTTTGGTGAGAGTTTTACAGTGTAATTATTACAGCATGACAATCACAGAGAAAATATGACCTTGAAAAGGGGCCCTTCTCTCAAGGAGAATGCGCTGCCCTAAGAGAAGCCATCGAAAACACACCATCTTTATGCACACAATCAAAGGCCTTCCAATTTAAAAATCATTACTCTTTCTTTTTCCCAGTTATTACAGTATAAGGAAACCAGACGGCCTGGTGTTTCAAACTCTACTGGTAACAAAGCATCGGTTAAAAGAGACTTTCAAATTGTGACCCATGGCAAACTGGGAAATACAGTGAGTAGACATGTTTGCTTTGAATAGCTATATTAGAGAACATTTAAAGGCACCGTGTTAGAAATGATTTTGAAGGGGATGGAAAGGTGAGAGTAGAAGAGACGTAGCAATATTTTCATTCCTGTTAAACTTAATCATCAGCCTGTGCCAGTAAATCAAAGTAAAACTTGGGTAAGCCAGGGAGAAGTCTCAGTGGCCCCAGCTGTTCCAGCCAAAAACACACAGGCATATTTGTGATAGGCAAGGACTTTCTACAATGTCCTGGAGCTGATCATACGTGGCATCTGTGTCCCGATCACTAGATGAAGATTTCAAGGCAGAGAGGTTGCCAAAGGGCAAACTTAGTAGCCCATGAATCATACAACTTTAAGAAGTCCTGTGTGTGGAGCAAGCCTGTTCTGGTCATCACTAAATTTAACCAAGAAAAGAGGGGCAGTGTTCCCTTCCTTCCCATTCTCTATGACCCCCTTCCTAAACCTCCTTAATAAGAACACTGAAAGCCACAAAGCCAAACTTGTTTAAGAACTTACCAAGGTCTTGTAAAGGCTGGGTAAATATCACTCCTTTAATTTTTTATTTATAATTGATATTTGGGATTGATGCAATTATAGACAAATCAATAGCATACATATTTAAAAACAACTCCAACAGTGAAATGTATTATCTACAAGGATGCTTTTAATATTTCAAGAAAAAGATCTTTGCAAATTGTATTTGTTTCAATAAATGTCTTTCCATAAGTCTCTTGAAAGTAAAATAATAGGACCACGGTGTTGGTTATTAGCACTAAAAACTTGGTAAGTACAATCCAACGTAAGATGAATGCTTGTCAAAGATGTGTCTTTCTCAAGGAAGAATTCACCACCATTAGGCTAAAACAGCATTATTCACTCACTAATCATGTGGAAATAGCTCCACTGAACTGTTCTTTAAACAAAAGAATAAATGCAGCAATACTGAAGGTTTTCTGCTGTGTGGGATATTTGGAGAAACAGACAGAAACTGGAAGTTTATACAGAATGCCCATTTATTGAAAATCTCAAAACCCTTTTAAGTCAATTTCCACTTCATAATAATTTTAGTCAAGGCATTTACACCAACACTTTCCATTTAGCTCCTTTAGGACTCAGCCCTGGGGTATCACCCAAACTATGGGTGGGAGGTGGGCAGGGCTGGTTTTTCAGGTCTCAATGCACGCTTATCCTATTGTCTCCCTTTGTTTCCAGGAATTGCAGACAGACTCATGATCGGGTTGCTGAGACCCATAAAACTCTCAGCAGCCGCTTATCCCCCAACACTGCGAAGCTGGGACTTTTAAGACAGGGACCCTAAATTTCGAGCCGCAGGGCACAGCATCGCATTTGCGACTGGGACGCGCAGTGCCTTACCCTGGCAGCACCTTGGGTATACTTGCCGCCAAACGAAGGCAGATTGACTATATTGCAAAATGGTTTGAAATCGTCAGATAAAAACCAAATCCTGTGATGCTGGGTGCAAAGGGGGCGTGGGCATGAAAAGCCTAGTCTTACACGACAACCAATGCTTTGCCCATTTATGCATTTTCCACTAAGTGCACAGACCACTCCTTTTTGTGCAGTAGCGAAAAGGCAACTCAAGGAAAAACAAACCTCAGAGAAATTTTAAAATGTGACCTCACGCCCTAGCCGGTTTGACTCCGTGGCTAGAGTGTGAGCCTGTGGACTGAAGAGTCCCGGGTTCCATTCTTGTCAAGGGCACATGCCCGGGTTGCGGGCTCGATCCCCATTAGGGGGCGTGCAGGAGGCAGCCAATCAATGATTCTCTCTCATCATTGATGTTTTTCTCTCTCCCTCTCCCTCTCCCTCTCCCATTCTCTCTGAAATCAATTAAAAAAATATATTCTTTAAAATGTGACCTCACTCTCAAAAGTGTAGTATCAAACAAGAGGCCAGCACCCCAAAGATGCATTTGGCTTCAACTACAAAAAGCCTACCTTCCTCTTCCCCTAATCCTCCTCCAATAAACTACGCGGATAGTCTCTGAGTTACTTTCATTAAATCTCAGGATTTCCATTCCAGAGAAAAGTGAACAAGTGGCAGGATTTTAGCAAACTCGGGCCCCCAGCTTCCGCGGAGACACGCTCGCCGGTCCCTCCTGCTCGCGCGCGCCCAGCGCGCTCCCTCGCCGGCCCCACGTTACTTTGATTGACAGCCCGGCTCCGCGGCTCTCCTTCCCACCGACCTTCCCATCCACACTGCCAATCTCCGCGTCTCGCCGCTTCCCATTGGCTGGCTTCGCGTCCCGCGGTTCCTCCAGGAACAGTTCCTCACCCAGCTCTGTAGGACGCGGCTGGCTGAGGAGGGGCGGGAGGGAGACGGGGGAGACAGCGGAGATGGAAGCCAGTAGGATAGGAGAGGAGGGGGAGTGGGAGCAGGGCGGCCAGTCCACTCCTGCGCCGCCATAGGCTCCGGGAAGGTGTGGCGTCTGCACCCCACGTTGGGCACGACACACGCGATTGGCTGACGCTGGCTAGCTCCGCCCCCCGTCCCAACCGCCCCGGCCTCCGTCGCCGGCCGGCTCGGTGCTCGCGTCCCCCGCCTGCGCGGAGCTGGGCGGGGCCCGCGTGGGGCTGGGCGGGGTTCGCGCTGGTTAGCTCCGGAGTGTGAAACCGCGTGTTAATGTAACCGGCGCGAGATACGCGGGAGGCGGCGGCGGCTGGAGCGGCGGCTGCAGGAGCAGCAGCGGCGTCGGCGGGTTCCTTGTGCCCCGCGTCCCCGAGGCAGCTGGCTGCACCCCCCCCCCCTCCGTTCCCCCCGCACCCCCACACACCTATTCCAGGCCGGGCGGGACCCGCGCCACCAGCCCGGACCTCAGCCGGCCGGCGGTGCCTTAACCCCCGCGGGCTGCCCCTGTCGCGACTACTCCGGAGTTTGCCGGCCGGGAGGGAGGCCGAGCAGCCGAGCTCACTCCTGCTCTCCTCGCCACCATCTCGTAGATGTCGTACCCCGGGTCGTAAGAGAACTTTGCAGCGGGCTGGAGCGCCTTTTACGTGGAGGCAGACGAAGGGAAGGGAAGAAGACCGAGGAAGGGGCTCGGAGGAAAGGTCCGAAGCGGCCGGGCCGGTCGTGCGGGGCGAGTGCTCATCGGGCGCCGCGCCCGGATGCGCCCCAGCCTCCAGGAGCAGCGGGCGGCTGGGGCACTACCTTCCGTGGAGTAGCCCCCATCGGGCCTGGAACGTTTGTGCAACCGGAGAGAACATCGAGTGCCGGCCGCACGGGGTGTGCCGAGCAGCCTCCCGGCGCGTCCTCCGCACTTTCCCCGCCTCGGCGCTCCTCTGCCGGGACTGAGACTCCACCGCGGCCCCTACTACCTCGCTTCCCTCCGTCTCTCGGGGGCCTGCGACCGCCCGCCCGCCCGCCCGAAGGCGCTGCCTGGACCCGCGGGGGTCGGCTCCGAACGTCGCCAGGTTTGTTTGTGTGGGGTTAGCCGGGGCACCGAACCACCTGCACCTCGCCCGCCGTCGGCGCCACGGGGAAACCCCGGAGAAGAGACGAACCGGGAGCAGAGCAAAGGAAAGCAACCCGCCTGGATTTGTTTGTCCGGGACGTTTGCCGCGCACGCGGATAGCCTACGGGAGCGGGCCGGAGCCACCGCGCCCCCACCTCCCCGCCCGGGCGGTCGAGGCCCACGGGTTGGAAAACAGTGCGTCGCTGCGGAGGTTCTGGGTGCTGCCGGGCCCGGGGTGCCCCGCGATGTGGCCCTGAACCGGGAGAGCCCGCACCGGCGGGAGCAGGAGTCGCGGGGCGCCGAGTGGCCGGTGCGCCCCTCGGAGCGCGCCTGCGTGCGTGGCCCGCGGGCCCCCGGCGCGTCCCGCTTCTGCCTGCTTCCCAGCTTAATTCTCCTCGGCGGGATTAAAGTTGGAAATTGAGCGGAGAATTGAGTTGCCCGGGAACAGAGCCGCGGCCGCCGCCAGAGCGATGTTCCCGCAGAGCCGGCACCCGGTGAGGCGCGGCTGGCTGGGGAAGTGGGGAGTTGGGGGGGGGGGGGGCAGGGCTGTGGTGGGGGAGGAGGTGCTCTTCCGAGCCGTAGGGAGGTGGGTGACGGCTACATTTCGGCGGAACCTCCGGTCTCTGGAAGTGCAAGGCTGGGAGGTCCCGGCTTCTGGCCTCCAGGAGTGGGTTGTGGGCTGAAACTCCCGATCTCCCCCAATTCCTTTGGGCCCACTCCTACTTGACGTCTAGACAGGGAGGGCGGGGGCGCCCGGAGAGGCTGGGGTTTGGCTCCCGCAGCCACATCCTCCCCTCCCCCCGGGGCGGTAGGGCGCCCCCCTTTGTTTCTGGTCTCGCCTATTTGCATATCAATGAGGCCCCCGTTCTGGCGCGCCTGGAGGTGGCCCAGGCGACTCTGGGAACTGGGAGCGATTGGGAGTTGTTTTTCTCCTCTAGTCCCCCGGGTCATTTCGCCCCCGTGGGGGAGGGGGCGGCCATCTCCACTCCACTGTCTGGCCCGATTCTCAGAGGCGGCTAGGGAACCCCTTTCCCTCCAGCCGGCTGACCCGGCGCACTTATTACGACCCACCCTGGAGGCTGGAAGAGGCTCCGAGCCTCTCTAGAAGCTGGGGGTTGGAAAGGAGGGTTCATTTTCTTCCTCCCCAAAGTAAAGCGCAAACTCGAATTCAAGACTCCGTCTTGTACCACTTCTAACGTAATTTTTTTTGTTTGTTTGTATCCCACCCACTTTTCTCTCCTCTGACTTACTGCTTTATCCATCCGCCCACATCCCCGACCTGCGGTCCCCCTCGCTTGTCGCCCCAGACGCCGCACCAGGCTGCAGGCCAGCCCTTCAAGTTCACTATTCCAGAGTCCCTGGACCGCATTAAAGAGGAATTCCAGTTTCTGCAGGCTCAGTATCACAGGTGCGTGTCCGGCCTTGCCGGGCGAAAAGTCGCCCGGACCGCCCGGTGCTCCTTGTCGCCCAGCCGGGTGGAGGCGGTGGCGACGGCTGTACTTGATTCAGGCGTCCAGGCGGTGGCGTGTGGAGTCGCAGTAAAGATCTGTCATTCACGTTACCCTCTTTCCTGGCTCTTCCTGGGCAGCCCCTTCTCTTGTCTCCTCCTACTCCCATTGTTTCCCTTTTGCCCGTTTGCTGCTGTTCCAGGGAGTCTCTTTTCGTGTATTTAGGAGTTGCATGAGAACCATCAATATTTGCACTACATTTATTTATTTTGCAACAGACTGAGCTAAAACCTTGGTTCAGCCGATGGCCCAGCCCTGGAGTGCGGGTTCAGGGAGGCAAAGCCAGTGTTGAAATCACTTGTTTGCCATGCTAGAGAATTGGGTGGTCTGGGACAAAGTCCGTTATGGGAAGTGAGATGCTTTTAGCCGTGTCTAGTATTGGTGGTGACGAGGGGGTTGATGTGTGTAAGGGAAATTCACCAGCTTTGGTGTCATTCTGGGTTGGTTTGGGTAGGACAAGGAATTGGAGTTACGTTTATATCCATCTCAGCTTTAGTCTCATTTAATGAGACCTACTTCAAAAGATTTATAAGTGAAAACTGTAAAGCAACCAATACATAGTGGACTTTCAAAAAATGTTAAGTTTCTTCTCATTTCTACGAAGTTTTAACTGATCAGAGCTAAGAAATAACGGCAATTGACAATTTTATTTAAAAAATATTTTTATTGATTTCAGAGAGGAAGGGAGAGGGAGAGAGAGATAGAAACTTCAATGATGAGAGAGAATCATTGATCGGCTGCTTCCTGCACACCCCCTGCTGGCGATTGAGCCTACAACCCGGGCATGTGCCCTTGACCAGAATCAACCTGGGACCCTTCACTTTGCAGGTTGACTGTTCTATCCACTGAGTCAAACCAGCTAGCGCTGTAATTGACTTAATTTTTGTCATGGTTGAGAAAAAGCACACATATGCTTTAGTGTGAATTTTCTTTTTTTGTTGTTGTTAATCCTCACCTGAGGATGTTTTTTACCATTGATTTTTAGACAGAGTGGAAGGGAAGGGGGAGAGAGAGAGAGAGAGAGAGAAACATTCATGTGAGAGAAACACATCGATTGGTTGCCTCCGCATGTGCCCTAGACCTGGGTGGGGATTGAGCCTGCAATAGAGGTATGTGCCCTTTACCCTGAATCAAGCCCCAGACCCTTCAGTCTGCGGGCCAATGCTCTAAACACTTAGCAAACCAGCCAGGGCTGAATTTTCTTATTTTGTCAGGCTTTCTGGTTATTGACCTTTTGTCTACTTGAAGATAATAATCTCTAGAGCTTGAGGCATACCTGCCCACACCGTGTTTACCAATCAGGAAGGACTCCAACCCACTATCACAATAGCTGCTTGACATATTTTGGCAGGGATTTAAAAACCAAAGTTTTTCAAAGGGACCAACAGTTGTAGAAGTAACTTTACAACCTAGAGACTGAGTTGGCAAAGATAGTACCGCCTATGCCTGAGACTGAAGATTAAGCCAAGGCCTGATTTTGGTGGAGTCCTTCCAGAGAAGCAAACCTTGATGCAGGGAAGTAGGAACGAACAGATGACCACCAGGAGACAACAGTCTTAAGGGTAGATCAGAGGTTTTGACAGATTTTTTCTTCTTGGTGCATCTGAACAGCTGCTGAGTGGGTACCCTGTAATGCTCACTTAATTTCTTTTCTCTGTTAAACGAAGGGACAAAGTTTTTGGGTGTTTACCTAGATAGTTTATGGCTTTTCCCAATTGGTCTGTGTTTTTACTTGAAGTGCAAATATGTGAGGCAGATGTTAAAACAAGTGACATAATGTTTACATTAAGTTGCCTGTTTTGTTTTCGCAGCCTTAAATTGGAATGTGAGAAACTGGCAAGTGAAAAGACAGAAATGCAGAGGCACTATGTGATGGTAGGTATCCAAGATTAGACTTTTTCCTCTTCACATAATATGAGCAAATATGTGTTTTTAGCATTATAAAATGTGAGTTAATGAAATGCTTGATTCTTTTTTTTTTTACAGTATTATGAAATGTCATATGGATTAAACATAGAAATGCATAAACAGGTAAGCTTTAGTTCAGTCTCAAGCTAAAACAACAAATGAGTCGTGGTTTTTAATACTGGCTTTGCCCTCTAGTAGGGGGGTTGTATGCCATTTTTCTGCCTTAGTCTCATTTAATGAGACCTACTTCAAAAGATTTATAAGTGAAAACTGTAAAGCAACCAATACATAGTGGACTTTGTATTCCTGCAAACTGGTGGTAGTATTCTGCAGCAAGGGTTGCTTCTTGACAGTTACACAAGTTTTAAATGACTGAGTGAGAGGTTCTTGGAAATGTAAACTAGCTTGTTTATATAGGCAGATGGGAATTGAGATTCCGAGTTTCCTTTTCTACCTGGATAGATATATTCTCCCTGAAAGATTTTGGCATTCTGTAGAGTTGCCTAAGTTGCTAATGTTTTTGTTCTGGTTTGGAAAGAAGTGTGGACCTGTGAGACACTCCCATCTTTAAATAAGGTTAAACAAGATATAAGACTAACTATGGAATTTTCTTTATGTTTTGGGGCTGTATAAAGTGATACTCAGAATTAGTGGCTTATTTGCATACATCTTTTTGGAAAAAATTTCTCAGTTGGTGCAGGTTTGGAGGTGAAAAAAAAAAGTGTTCTTTTATGGCCACAGCATATGTTGGGAGTTGCTTCAGTCCTAGTGGTTTTAAAAGCATGAAAAGATTAGTGACTGGAAAGCTCTAGCTATGACTATGAGTTTGCAAGTTCCCATAAAATTCACACTTATGGCTACTATAATGGTGTATAAAAAGAGTATTGAGCTGGAACAAGGCACTAAGGACCTCATAAGAGAAGAAAAGCTAAATGATTGCTCAGCCCAAAGGACCCTCGATTGAGTAGTCATTGTCTGCCAAAGAAAGCATTAATGGCAAGGCGTAAGTATTCTGGAGATATGCTGACATTCACTTTTTCATCAAGACGCTGGTACAATAAGTCTTTTAGAAATCGATTGCCTCTTAAAAAATTATCATCAGATGAAGTTGCACAGTTGGACACATTTCAAAGTGCAACAATACAATTCTTACTTGATGTATATGTGCTATTTCATCTCAAACCCTTGTTTCATTAAATTAAAGAGCATGGCTGACCGGCTGGGGCACAGTGGAGAAATTGATTAGTTCAGGCTTCAGATCTTCCTTATATTCAAAGACTTTCATTAAGCAAGTGTGTTTCAGAGTTGAATTCTGCTTTTGTAACTCTGCACTCTTTGATTTTTAATTCATCATAGGTTTCATAATGTTAAGTTATCATCCTGTACATTAGATCTGTTCTCAGATATGTGTTTGGAAAGAGATAGTGACATTCAGGGCCTTTCATTAATAATACCATTGGGCCTTTCAAAGCGCTGATTTTATTCTGATTTACAGAGTTGGTAGCTTAGTTTATGTTGGGTTTGTGCCTTTGTTTTTGTGTCTTTGTTTTTGTGTGTTTAAATGGCTAGTGCCTGATTGGAACACTTGTAACTTGTTGATAGTAATTGGACTAAAAGATCTATGGTCATTTAAATAAATTATGCAAATAAACTTGGTCAAGAAGTTCTAACCTGTCATTGTTTAGAATAAGTTAATCCTAAAGCTCCCTATTCCCATCTTTTTTTTTTTTTCTCCTATCAAGTATTCTGGAAGATTAAGAGAAGATCAAGTTTTTTTCTTAAACTCATAAACTCAAAGGATTTAATAACCTCCCTGACTCTTTTACAAGGGAATGCCATCTTTGTGTGATATATGCTGGTGCTGGATTTATTGGGGGAGTTAAGGAGGTGTGTAATTCTTCTGGGTTCCTATAGGTTACATGGCAGAGTGACCTCTTCTTTATCACATAGGAAAAAGGAAGAAGGGGAGAAGAGGGTCAGGAACCTCCATGGTGTGAAAATAGTTTTCTAATAACCTGTACTCCATGAGGCATTTGTCCATCTAGGAGCCACTATGCATTAATAATATGCTGTATGTAACTGGCTCAGTAATTTAAAAAATATGAAAAGCTCAGAGATGCCATATTCTTCATAGTAGGGAATTCAGCTCTCTGAAATTTAGTTTATATTGTAAATGCTGACAGACCCTTAACTAGAGTGGTATGCAAAGCAGTGCTATAATTCAGTTTAAAGTGGCCTTACATTTGAAAAAACATCCTCCTGAATGTCACACATTAATAATAAGTTCTGAGGAGACATTCGATGCAGCTAGTAATCATAATTCTTATTAAAACTGGTGACGTCTGGCCCCCAGGGTGTAGCCAGGCTCAAATTGATGCTTTTTGCCGCCTGATCACCAGCATGGCCTAAGTGCTCATTATATTGTAGAGAGGGCCTTTGGAGCTCTCATTAGATTTGACAGGAATTCTCTCTAGGGGGAAACTGGGCATTAGCGAGACTCCTGACAGGCTGAAATTAGTCCTGCTTTATGGCTTATAACCAAATGCTAGCAAGGCATCATCTGGGGACACAAAAAAATTGTCATTTCTGACAACATCTTTGTTACTGAAAAAAAATGCAGTAATGGGGAAACTTTCCGTGGAGAGAGCTTTAATGTTAAGATTTATCTCCAGTGTGACTGCGGCTCTCCCTTCCCACCTTTCAGCGGGTTTGTTGAAGGAGTGAGTTTTAGAGATTTCACTGTCAAGTCACACCAGACTTTTCCGTCTGGGAAAAAAAAAGTGGAAGTGCGTCCAAATCAAGAGTGGTATAATTGTGGTTTCCTTACTTGGTTTGGTGCCCACAGTCCATGTTTATGTTGTGTCAACACTTCCTGATAAGTCTTCCCCTTACTTTCTCTGCTCCCATTTGTGGCTGGTTACTGAGAAGTCAACGGCTTAGTGGTGGTAATGGATACTTAAATCTTTTATCATAGCATTAGACAAATGTTTTTTCTTTTGAGTCTTTTACTGGTATAGATCTCTGCCTGTCCATTTCTCTCTAGGTAGATTTTAAACTCTAGCTATCTCTTTACAAGAAAAGGTGGAGACTTCTCATTAAAAATTAAGGCAATTCTGATACCACCGAAGTGTTAGGGTACAGTAAAAACCAGCAGGTTACTGTGAGTCTTAGTTGCTTTGAGGTTTCTGCCTAGTGTGTTTAGCTGTGTAAAATTTTTAAAAATATATATTTTTATTGATTTCAGAGAGGAAGGGAGAGGGAGAGAGAGATAGAAACATCAGTGATGAGAGAATCACTGATTGGCTGTCTCCTGCACACTCCTCACTTGGGATCCAGCCAGCAACCCAGGCATGTGCCCCTGACCGGGAATCGAACTGTGAATTCAGTGCTCAACCACTGAGCCACACTGGCCCAGCTAGCCATGTGAAATTTAAAGGCTTTTTTTCTCTGTCATGTGGCATGGTATTACCTCATTTGATATTTTTTGGGAACAATGTGTTCTGTAAATTGATATGTAAGCCTTATTTGTTCCACTTGTGTATCTTTTCAGCAGGCTGTTGAAGCCATGCCATGAGTTGTCTTTAGTGGCTGGAATTTATACAGCACTTCCCAGTTGTCAAAAGTGATTTGCCTCATGCTGTGAAGTAGATTGGGGGTAGGTGTTTTGCTCTGGCAGCTGTGAGCAAGTGTTCAGAGTCTGGGCCTTGTCAAGGCCGAGCACCTGTTGATGCTTGAGTTTGGGTCACCTGGTCCTCAATTCAGTGTTTCTTCCCTGAGGATGAGGCCAGTGGGGGAAACACCCTTGGGCCTCTGTGTAGTGACTCAGGTCTTCCTAGCTGCATGTCTCTCCTATTCTCACTCTTGGTCTGTGCTGACCAACTTCACGATTTACAAGACACTTTGGGGCTTGGCGCGTGTCCTAAAAGTTATGAAAATTAGCAATACTGATTGCACTTGTAACCAACCTAGCAACACTGTCTGCAGGTTAAAATAACTTGTAAGAATCAAAGGAAATTTGAAACATGGCCAGGACTCCAGGTTGAGGCCCAGTGGTTCAATAAGCTTGGTCAGTCACTTTGTCTCACTGCTTGGGGGCTGGGGAAGGAGAGGAGCATAAGGAAAAACCAGATGAGAGCTTAACATTTCCAAGCTCCATGCAATATTCCAGCAAGCACAGTTTCTCAGACCATGCCAATATTGGATTAGACCTGCTTTTACAGTTTTGATGTGTGCTTTTAAAGTCTCTCTTAAAAAATAAGTTGTTTTTTAGTAGTTTTTAAAAAGTGTTTAAGTGGAACTGTTAGGGATTTACCTGTTGGTTGATTCCATAGATGTGACTGTCTTGCTATTTGTCTGCAAGTTTTACCTTTCTCCCTATTTTTAACCAATTGCGTTCTCTGTCTATACTTCCTCACTTGGAGATTTTTTATTCTAAGTCAGTGTCTCCGAATGGGAAATGACTAGCTAGAGTGCAGACACTCAGCGTTAAGCTCCACCAGGTGTTAATCTTGTAATACAAAGAGGGCAGCTGTCATCAGGATTGGAGTGGTCCCCAGCTTCATTTTCATTAGCCAGGCCTGTCCCTTACAAGCACAAGTTAAAAGAGATAAAGCTCCCTGTGTTTTGAGAGCTAGATTCTGAGGTGCAAGATTAGCCTTTGTTGTTGTTTTTTTATCAGCATGCAGGGCTGAGTCCTTACTATGAAACCTGCACCTACCCAACCCCTTCAACAGCTGGGCTTGTTGCTGGTTTCTGTCCAGGGCTGACTGACTAGGGTGAGGGGATTGAGGCACTTGCCTTGGGAGAAGTTAAGGGAGGTATCAAAAAACTTGGTACTCAGGATAAACGAGGTTGCTTTTAAAATTCAAAATTGATATAAAAAACTCCCAATAGGAACAAAATATATAAAGGCGGCAACAGCCAGGGTTGGACTTAAGTCGGAGACAGCAGAGAAAAGGTGAAATGGATGGCCCATTGGGAGCTGTTGTGATCCATAGGATCTGCCTTGGTGTAAATACTTCAGTGAGGTCCCTCAATTCGTGACTTTAAGTCGTTAACAAGTTGTCTGGGCCTCAGTTTTCCTCTCTGAAAAATGAGGGTTTAGATTGGCAGGTTCTAAGATTTGGTTCATCTCTCCGTCGGGGAGTCATACCGCACCCCTACCGGAACCTGGCACCTCACCTCCCATGTGTCAATTGAGGAGTGTTTTTGGCCAGAGGGTTTAAGATGTCCCTCCAAACAGTGTTTATTAAGAAACACGGGGGGGGGGGGGGGGGGGATCTGTTCCCTTAGCAAATATTGAAATAAATCATTTTGTGTGGTGGTTAAGCTAAAGATATATTCAGTTACTGGCTCATGGAACCACTTTTTCCATAGATCTGAGTCTTTGCTCTTCAGTTATTAAACTTTTGATTGACTCAGTCATCTCATCCCCTTCAGTCCCTGTTGCTTACTATTGGCTTCAGATTATTTTAAAATTGAAATGCTCAGAACTATAAGATGTCCTGAGTGTCAAACCCCCTTTAATGTGGAATGTTGGATATATGGTTTTTAATTAAGTTTTAAATAGCTGTTTTGGTCTGTCAGCTTATATGACAAGATTGGACATTTATACCTTCAAAATAGTCCTCACTAAGGGTTGGTGAGTTCCACAGTAAGAAATGTGCCATAAGATTGTTCCATGTGGTGTATGTGGTGTTTTACATGAGTAGAAAGAGAGAGAGAGTAGGTGTAGGCACTTATGTGTGGGAGAGATTTTCTAATTTTCCGAAGGATGGTTTGATCTAAAAATGTGAAGAAGATTTACACTGAAATTTTAAAATAAATTAAGATATTCATTTAGTATATTTATTCATACTAAAATAAATTAAGGTATTGCCGTTCACTTGTTTAAAGAAAAAAATGGTATATAAAATTGTTTGCAAAACTGATGATTATAGAATTGCTCAATTGATAGACTATCCAATCACCATAACGCTTTTTATGAAACTCCAAGAAATGTTGACACAAATAACTGGTTTATCAAATAACTTGTGATTTTGCACAAAATCTTTATGTCCTTATTTTACAATTCAGATTTTTAATTATTTTTAAGTTTGATTCATTTACCTGCCTTAAAACAACATCAAGTCATAATTGTGAGCACATTGTTCAGCCCCTTTCTCCACACGTTCTCATACTAGGTATAAAAAGCTTCTTTTTTTTTTAGTTGTAGTAGAATTTCCTTCTTGACCACAAAATATGTTAGTTGAAAAAGGGTAAGATAAAGTTCATTTTGAATAGAAGGAAAAAAACAATGAGAATTCTATCCATTGGATATACATTTTTTTAAATCTGCCATATAAAGAAAAACTGCTATTAAGTGTTGTGGATGTATATCACTGTGCCTACTGGAGGGGGTAGAGTTGTGTACATAACTATTTTCAATGTGTTAGTAGATATTCTTTATTCACTTGATAAAGTGGAATCAGTTGTTTCTGGCAATGTAGTAGGTGTATTTGAACTTGTGTGTCCAAATCATGCAATTTGTTAAACCACTGAAATACATGCGGAACTAGGCTGGGTTTGATACTAGTACCATTACTGATCTAACCAGATTATTTGTCTGGTATTTTGTGCAACCTGTCAGTAAAAAGTTTGAAAACATATCACCAGACTGTTTAGTTATAAATTTATAAGCTATGTAAATACATTCTCATGTTAATATATTGTATATTTTTATTATACATAAATGGAAAATTTCAAAGGAGGGGTTGAAATAAAAGTCCTCCTATTCTCAGTACACCACAATGGCTTGTTCTGTGTGGCCCAAGGGCTTGCTGTCTCTACAGACCACTGGCCCTACATTTCAAACACTCTTGGAACTCAAGCCTGGAAAGGTGGCATTTTTAAGATAATGACTGCAAAACACCTTTAGGGGCTTGCTTGGTTTTTTTTTTACTTACTCGGTTATGTCTGTTCTTTCGAATTTTGACTTCCTATTTGAATAATTGCCTCTGCCCGTCACTCACAATCTTTGTGTCTGCTCCTGGTTAGTGTCCCTGGCCTTCTTAACTTGGCCACCTCCTTTCCTTCCTCCAGGTCCTTTAATCCAGCCCAATGGGCCTCTTCTTCATGCCTAAAATGTGTTTTGTGTTTTTCTTTTTTCTGTATAAAAAGTCCAGGCCTTTTTGTCAAACTTCACATGGCCTTCCTTGATATCCTTCAAGGCCCAGTTCCAGTAACAACACTGCCTGTTTATGTCAAGGCTTCCACGACTGCTCCAGCAGGAGCTGTCATACCACTGTTTTTGCTCTGATTTCTGTAATTATGTTTTTTCATGTGCCTCTTGTTACTCCAGCTAGCTTGCAGTCTGCTTGAAGCTTGAGTTTGAGACTTACATCTGTCTACCCTTCCCAATGAGTCCGGCAGAGTAGGCACTTGTCTAGTAGCATTCAAAATGCTTCTTATGTAGAGTGGTAGTTGGATCCTGAATCTATACGAGAATGAGTTGAAAGCTGTCTGTACAAAAAATAGCTTTGCCCAGAAATTTTGGCTCTTTGTGGACATGTTAGGATTCTTCAGCAAGTCTACGGAACCCAGATTAAAAACTTGAATTGAGAGAATGGGTCCTTATGCTAAAATTCAGAATGAACTCTATTTGATTTCACTAGATGTTTTATAGGACTTTAATTCTAGTAACCTCATCTAACCGTGGTTGCTCAAGTTGTTTTCCTTCTGGAAAAGTGATTTATAGTCAGAGTATCCACTGAGGCTTCTTTTTTTTTTAACTTTTTTTTTTCCACTGAGGCTTCTTAATGGGGAGTTTAATTATAGTAATAGATTTGGGTTTATACTAAAAAAAAGAGAGAGAAAACAGAAGTAGCATGTTGCTAAGGTCTGGGCTTCCATGTGAATTGTGTGTGTCAGTTACTATCCCTGGAACCACTGCTTATCTCCTAAGGTCAACCACAGGCCTGATAGAGTTGTAGTTTGGATAAATTGAATGATAAGTTTTGTCCAAGGCATTAAACTTGATTTACTTGCCAGGTTTCTTAATAGTAATGATTATACCCATTAATTATTTACTTACAGTCTTTACATAGTCCCTTCGCCCTCCAAACATTTTCTTAAGAATTTCAAATATACAGAAAAGAAGAAAGACATATTGTACAGTGAACACTCATATGTGTACCCACCTATATGATACCGAGTCAATAAGTAAACATTTTGTAATATCTGCTTGTTAAATATCTTACATAGAGCTTTTGCACCCCCACCCCCACCCTCCCCTATATGGATAAATGAGTAATTTTGGAAAACTTTAACTGTGGAAAACTTTAAAATGGTTTGTTAGAGGGCTGAGCATTCCTCTAGCTATCAACTCTGTTTTAAACTGATAACATGGAGGAGGAATTTTCTCTAAATACATTTTAAGAATTCTATTTTAATAGTTGTTTATAATGTTTTATAACATTTTCCTCCTGGACTTGCCCTTTGTGTTTTTGGCATGGTTGTATTAGGTGATCCACAATTATGTATGGTGTTACAGTACTTTCTTTTTCAGCTGCTGCCTGAAAGTGAGATTTGTACTTAAGACAGGAAAGGCAATTTCCCTCCCCAAGCCTTCCTGCCTTTGGCCCTGTGTAGTGCACCTTTGAGATGCAATCATTATATTTGCTGGGGGAAATAGCTTTAGTGTTGATAGGTAGGAAAACTGGGAAATAATTGTGCAAAAGGACTCTGACCTTGGACTGTGTGGCTGGAAACTGTCCTAATAAAGAAGTTAAGTTGGCCTCAGAGGCCGTGGGTGGTAGAGGGGTGTGAAATACCAGAAAACAAAACCTCTTTGAGTACCCCTCTATGTGGAGGAGGCTCTCCAAGGCAGGGGGCCTCCTGGAGTGCAGCCTCAGTCCCCTCTTGATGCCTTGAGCAAACAGCCAGTCAGAGCCTCTTACAAGTAAGGTGACCAGCCAGTGTATTGACACGCACAGACACAATAGAAAACTGCATTAGGAGGCGAGCCTTTGGGATTTGCAGTAAATATATTACAGAACACAAGTGACTTGCCAATACTGCTTGTTTAGCAGTTTGCAAGGGCAATGACAGTATGGATTTTTGAATTAGAAGGGAAGGGCTGTTCTTTCTCTGTGCGGGAACATCTACTTGATGGCTGGGGAGAAAATTGATTTTAGAGAACAAAATGCAGCCGCCTTTATATGTGTCATTTGAAAGGCTTCTATGGTTTAGTGAGTGAAAATAAAAAAGGTTGCTTTAGGTTTAGGGAAGGGGGTCTTAACACTGATGTGCATCTAGGTCTGGTATGGAGAGAATAAAGAACGGATGGGCCACCGGGATGGAGGAAGGGCAGCGGTCCTGTGCAGCCTGCAGCTACAGGTATCCATTTGGGTCTCTAGCATTGTCTTTTTCAGCTTTGGCTTTCAAAAGTCAGCTTTGTGGGTTTAGAGTGAGTAGTCATAGTCCCCATCCATTGAGTTCCCACATGCCCTAGGAATTGTGCTATAGGAGTGCTCTGTAAAATCCTTCTAGCCCCCCTGTTCCCTCCTGTGTAGATATTAAGTATTCCTCCTTACAAAAGAGTTAATAGGCTAGTAGGTTAGGAAGGAAGACAGCATCTACCCTACAGGATTGAATGCGTTTCTTTACACAGACACAATGGTGCCTGGCACTTGGGCACTCTGAGGATAGCTCTTCTCGAAATCTGTTATTGATCCATTTAAAACTCTATCCTGTTGTTGAATTCCAGGCCACACCCCCATCCTGTTTTTTCCTTCCTCCCTCCATCTAAATTATTCACTATTTATTATTTTCCCTCAATGACTAAGTTTTTTATTTGTTTCCTTCCAAGATCAGAAACATTTATCTTAAGGCTCAAAAGGAAACTTCTTTAATGCAGAAACTTTTTTTTAATGCAGACCCCATTGGCAACCTGTTGTCTAAGGAATCCAGAGGAATTAAAATACCCTACTTAGGCCAAACAGTAAAATAAGCCCTTGGAAGGCAGCAGCCTTAAGTAGTTAATACAACTACCAGTGAAAATAGAGTTGTGTTGAGTTTTTTCATTTACAGGAATAGATGAACAACAAAGAGGATTTGGTTCATTTTACTGAAGTGAGTTTTGGCAGAATAAAGGATGGGAGGTGCATTTCTGATTTTTTCCTTTTTAATGTAATGTAGAAAATCCAACTCTTAATTTGTCACCCTGAAAAAAAAAAGGGGGGGAAACAGGGGGTGGGTAGGAGGGTGCGTATGAATTACAAGGCCAGGTTGTTGCTTGGTTAGAGACGGAAGTTGTTTTTCAGCCTTGATGATGTCTACCTTTTGGTGAGGTATATCTTTTGGCTATGAAAACTTGTAAGGTGCTTTGCAAAAATTTGAGTAGTTATGTTCTTCATGTACATCATGGGCTTGAGATTTTTGTGTCCTGTCACATTCACAGCTTCTGCTCTGTGCTAATTATTTGGGAAAGCAGGGGGGAAAATGCACAGGGGAGGAAAGCAGGGCCATTGGAATTGGACATACTGGAATTTTAGGCTCTTGTCTGTTATTGCCAAGTAGGATGCAGTAGAAACTTGTGTATGTCTATTGGGGATAAAGGAAGGCACAGCTGAGACAAATTGTGCAGGTACCTATTCTCACACTTGCTTAAAAGCTCAACTGCCTGACACCTGTGTGCTGAGAAGCTCCAGGTTTCTGTCTCTCTGTGTTTAGCCTGAGGTGGTCCTGAAGTCCTGAGTGTCTGTAGGGAAAGCTTGAGGTTCTTGACAACCCCCTCAGCCTGGGTTCCGGAGCCTTTTTCATTTGTAAGCTGACTGGCTCTTTTACGGTGTCTGGACTATCTCCTTGCACAGCTACCAAGAGATTGGACTTGGACCACTGAAGTGTATCCAACATCTGTACTTTTTAGCTGATTAAAGACCAAAATCATACCAGTAACTCAGGAGGGGATCTGCTGACTTTTGAATTTTATAGGAAATCTGTATTCTGTAATTGACTATCCTGAATGCTGTGATGTTTGTGAGTTAAATGAAGTATAAAAGGTGTCATATTTTGGCTACTTGGATTTCTCTAAGGGTATAGGGACTTTTTGAACTGGTTGCTAAATCTGTATTCTTACATCTTGACTAATGGATCCAATATGACTTATCTCCCTAACGAACCTCAGAAACATCAATGTCAGCATACACTATAATCTTGTGCAGCCATTGTTTTGGTCATTATTTTATCACAAGGTCAAATATCCCTGCAAAACTGATTTCTTTTTTATTTTATTTTTTTCTGATTAGCTACTGGAATTACTCTGGTCAGTTTCCCTCAAAATACTGAAATTGCTCAAGGTTTATATGGAATGAGTACCAATTGTTGCTTCTCAAAACAGTATAAAAGGGAAGAGGCTTTTGAGTAGACTTTGCACTGTGAGAATATTGGTATTGACACCATTTATAATTTGGAGGATAGTTTAAAGACCAGATTCTACTGTTTGTCGCATACTGGTTAATATGGCTGTAAAGAGGAGATGAATGTGGCTACTTTTCCAAGTCTATTACTCAGGAGGACTGTAAATTTGATTGGCTGTTACAATTCTAGCAGAATCATTCGATTTGAGAGCAATAGAAAGATAAGATATCCAATTACCCAAATGATTTGCAGGGTTAGCCAACGTTGTCATGGAGACACGAGTTGGAACAAATTAAATTTTAAGCAATAAAATAATCTTAAAGCCCGTCTGGGAACAAGAAAATTTGGCAGTGGCACTTACCTGAATTGAATCGTAGCTTGACACGATGTTGTTTGACATTGATATACTGTGGGGGCCTAAACTTATATATATGGCACAACATTCCCTTAAAAAAGTAGCTCGGCCAAACCAGTATAGGAGAGTGGGGAGTATTAGTATAAAATTGGGATATTAACATTGATTCCATGGCTTAAATGATAATTAGGCTCTGGGTTCCCATTTTGTATTTAAGGATTGAAGTGCCTTAATAATGATTAAATAGCATTAATTGGACACTTGAAAAAAGATTGATTTCTCAGCAGCATGCAGTGTTGGGAACTGCTGCTCCCTTTGTGTGTGTGTGAACAGACATAATAGAATGTGGATGTCTTTTAGTGGGGGGTGGAGGTGTAGGTATGCATATATTTGCATGTACGAATAAGGAGATTTTGACTTGCTCCTGCGCTGCAGACGATTCTCTGTATTCATTACAATTTTTAGTAAGCTGCAGGACTGCTTGCAGACTAGAGAAATTGCCTTCCAAACTTTAGCCAATGACCCCAAACCTGAGTAAGCGTCACTCTGGGGCTTAGAAGGTTATTTCTCCCTATTAATGTATTGTTTAACTGGTTCCTGGCTTGTGCTGCAGATTTGAAAACAGCCCAGCAGCCCAGAAGGAGGGAGGGCTCTTTATCCACATGTCTATTAGACAGATGGAGACGAAAATTGGTCTGAGGTCAAGCCATTTGCAGCGTTCTCACAGCCTTCGATTTTCCTCTCATCCTCACCACAGATCATCTCAAATGATTCAGTAATGACCAAAAGTGCAACCTTGACCTTTATTCCCTGGTGAATTACTGTGTTTCACAGTCCAAATGGCAGGAAGTCTATGCTGTTCTTCCAGAAGGAGCTCGGCATTATTGAACCAAGCCAGCCCTGTGGGAACCCTGTGAGGGCAGACCAGCGTAACACAATCTGTGGGTTAAATTTGGTTTCTGGTGCTCTGGGAAACGAGAATTGACATGTCCTGAACCCACATAATTAATGGAAGGATATCTAGGATGCTTTCTAAAAACACGAGCACAGAAATTGATTTGTCTACTTGTAAAATAACTGGTGCATTACAGGAATGGTAACTTCGGGTGGCCCCTCCTTTATAAATCATTCTCACTTTCATGATTTAGTTGTTCTCCCTTCTCATTTAATAGCTCCCCAGTATATCTTAGACTCACATTGCAACAGTTTAAAATTGTAAATTGTCATGACCGGACATAAGAGGACCCAGGGCTTTTCTTTGGCATACTTTTAATTATATATATTTTTGGACAATCCATGCAATCCTGAATAAATTCTCATTCATACAATACACATCCCCCTGAAAAGTAGCTTGGCTGTTATCTTGGAGAAATTATTTTTCTCTTGCTTAGATTTCTCTGTGGATTGTATTATGTGTTGATTAGTTTTTTTAAAATAGTAATTTAACTTGTATTTAAAATGATATTCCTGTTTGCCTCCACCTGCATAGCTGAGTTAATATTCTGTGAATCTTTAATATACTAGTGAAGTTTGTCATCTAGGATCCTTGTATTTAGCATCTTCTTAAATACTTAAAAGCTTTTCCAAAAGGTTATGCTTTGAAAATTTTCACCAGCATTTCAGATTTCATTTTAATCATGAGCTAAGATGCTTTGAGAAAACAATTTTTTCTTCACTGCTGACTTCATTGTGCACAAGTTTTTTTCTACCTCAGTGGCTCCCAACCTGTGATGCCCATGCTTTCTGGGCACAGCTGTGCACGCTTTTCCTAAAGCAGAGGCAGGCTCCCAATTTGTAGTGGAGTCCCCTCCCTTAAACAGTCTTCTGGCCACTCGGATAGTAAATTGCATTCTGGAGCTTTTCAGGTTTCTTGGTGCATGATGTTGATTGAAAAGTAAATTACAGGTTCCAATTGGGAAGGCCCAAGAACCTTGTCTTCCTTCCCAAGATACCACCTCTCCAGTGACTCAGATTGTGGGGGAGTAATGGTCTGGGTGGGGCTTCCAGACTGAGACTGAGTTGGGGGCTCAGTGGCTTTGCCCTGGGGCTTCACCATCGCTGATGTCTCTAACTTGTGGCCATTCTGCTTTGTGCCACATGGCGTCCTGGTGGAATAGTTGCTTTCCCTAAGAAGTCGCTCTGGGAGTAGAGCGACCGTGTCACTCATGTGTAGCAAAAAAATTAGGGAGCACTGTCCACGGTCACCTCAGGCAGGAAATTCCTTTCCCACTATCTGGATTGGCTAGAGATTCCAACCTGTTAGGGAACTATTCATGCCAAACCTCTGAGCCAGTTTTCTCCAAAGAAGATGTGGGGAGCAGGGCGATGGGAAATGCTCAAACCAATGATCAATAGTGCGCTGGTGGCTTGCTTTGTCATGCTGGAAGGTATGGAGCTAGTGATCGCAGACGGTTGGAAGTCAGTACCAACCAAAGACAGGCCTATGAGGTAGTTACAATGAAGAAGTGTTTTTAATTTTATTGCAAAGAAAATAACATTACAAAATTTGAAGAAAGAACCTTCTCAGAAACCCAGTTTTCAGAGGTAACTTGATTTTTGCGTACTCCTGGGCAGCCTTTGTCTCTACATATTTTATTTTTATAATTGTAATTTTAGCCTTCCTGCAATGATGATGACGTAGTCAGCTTTTCCTCCCACTGATTCTGCTATTGTATGATATTATCTAATTTCTTAAGAACTCCCTCATGACTAAGACCTGTGAAGAGGGTGAAAGGTGTGTGTTTGCTGGGATGTGTTTGAGGGGAGGCTTGTTCGCCTTCCCTTCTGAGAACAATAGGTGATGACTTCACAGAGCTGCTCTGTGATTCACCCTACAGAGTTGATTCACCCTACCGAGTTTGTCTTAAAAACCTTCTGTGGCTTTACAGAGTGCATTTTCCTTTGAGGCTGCCAAATGCTGTCTTTTTCTATCACGGGACAAGTCAGTATGATTTCATGTGAACAGCACTGTCTGAACCCCATAACAAGGGCTTCTGAATAATGGAAATGTGCTGTTTAGGCACCAAAACAGCTGCCATGCTTTTGTCAAGGATGCATCTTTACCAAAGTGACAAATTAAACCCCAAATGCTCTGCTTGGCAACAGTTGGGTCAAAACATTTAAGTCATTAATTAGAAGGAACTGAAGGGGGGAGGTGGAATTTACACAAATACACAGTGTTGCAGACTCAACTTCATCTTGGAAATGCAACTGAATTCTTAAAAAAAAAAAAAAAAAGCGCAGCCCTCAAGTGGGGCCAGCCAAGCTTGTCATTTGCAAATAAATCAAAAGACCATCATTGCTGGAAGGGGGAACCAATGAATAGAGTTGCTTTGTCATTCTTTGATAGGCCCCATATTCAAGCCTGCTATTAAAAATGAATGCATTCAAGAGACTCTGCATTAAGAACATAAACAATTAAGGGCACTTGAGTTGCTCTGCTGAGAGCTGCCACGAAGGAGATACAAGAGCAAGAGCTTTCTCTGGAGATGCAGGCCCTGCAATCTGTCTCAGGAGGAGCCAGAGAATGGGAGCAATTAGTGTTGCTATCTGCGCCCCTGCAGCCTTCAGCAGGTTTCCCCCCTTTCTCTTAACCCCCTCCTTGTTTCCAAAGAAGCCACAGTGAAGGATGAGCAGTGAAAGGATAGAGTCTGCGCCCAGTTGGAAAGGGCTCAGATTTAGAATGCAGTAGGAGCTGCCAAGTGAGGGGGAGATGGAACACAAAAGTTATTATCTGCCAGTAATTGGTGACTTATGTTCTGATTAATTGAGCCACTAAAGGGTTTCTGTCATCTGGTACCCTTTGTTTTGTTTTAATCATAGGGTTTAAGGAGGGGGCGAGATTACATTGCCATGGGTGGAATCATTTAAATGAATATTGTTTGAGGTTGTTTCCCACAGTAGGCAAATGTGTTCCGACACCCCCGGTTTGTGTTCTTGCCTTGGCCTTGTTTTGTAAAAAATGCGTGGCGAAGGCAGCCATGGCATTGTAGCAAGGCTCTGGAGAGAGGCAGGCCTGGTTTACCAGCCCACTTGTTTAAACCCTAGTTTCAGGGGACCTGCTCAGATTGAGGATTTGAGAGTAGGTGTAAGAGGACCTGCAGTGTGCTAAGCAATAGGCTCTGCCGCTGTTGTGGTTAAGGGATGACAGCGGTTCTCGGGCTGTGGTCTTGGTCCAATAACCACACATCACCTGGAAACTTGAGAGCAGTGCTGATGCTGGGGCCCCAGATCTCCTGACTCAGAATCTGGGAGTGTGACCCAGCTGCTCACGCTTTGGCAAGTCTCTCGGGTGATTCCAAAGCATTCTTAAGTTTGAGAATCCCTCATAACCTCATTACGACCTCAACTTAATGACACCACAAGTTCTTTTCATTTGGATTTCCCCAAAATGTGATTAGTCAGTTTATTGACACAATTCTATTTTAAAAGAAAGCTACTCTGGTGCATTAAAATTTAAGGTAAAATTAACCCTTTCATGAGGTGTATGGTGGGGTAGTAGTAAATCTGGTGAATATTGGGTACTCTAAAGTAGGTCTCTAGGCAAAGGTTCCCCCACCCCCTCCAAAGTAGACCACGGTGTTTTAGGAGATTATTTGCAGTGTTTTGCATCTGTCATTTTGGGTATGTGGTTTTTATTCAAACATCTTGACTTTTCTCCAGGTATATAAATGTCATCTGCAGGAAATAGAGATGTATTTGTAGATGTGATTTTGTGGATTTTGCTCTATTGGTGGGCCAGATTGATGTTAGTGCTGATACACTAACACTCTCTGCCTGAGGAGAGAACTAAAGTGCAGTTTGGCTGTGACTTGCTTATCTAAGGTTCACAATTGATAACCGAGGTCCCTTGTAAAATGCCTACTTAGCTTTGCAGAGTACTTACACCAGGGCAGTAAGGATGCAGTGCCCCTGTTGTTGACAGATAGGTACCATTGTTTGGCTGAGAGACGGCATGGCCTTGGCCTTGTGCTGTTGCAGTCCTGTTTGGGTTGTATTGCTTTGCAAAACAAAGCTGAACTTATCAGCTTTATTTCTGATCTTGAGTATGTCCCAATTTTCCATTTCCGCTCCTGGATAAAGGACTAGGCAAAGAATGTGGCCTCTGATCTTGCTTTATGATCCTGGGCAAGTCATTTCCTGTAGACATCGGTTTCTCCATATGTGACGTGAGGATTGTAAGAGGGCCAGGCGCCCACATGGTGTCATGGTTTGCCAGCATTGTTGTGACTCAGTGCCACTGTCAATCACAGAGGTGGTGGGCCCGACCATCCTTTTCTCTCTTTCCAGTTTAATAATAGAGTTAGACAGTAAATCAAAGGTGGTGTTCACAAGGTCACTGGAAGAAAATAAAAAGTCACCAGTAACCCTTCCCCACAGCATAATCACCGTTTTTATTTTGGATATCAACAGTCCTTGGCCACATGCATATGTTGTGAAAAAACACACAGGCACACTAACATCACGTCTTTGTTCTCCTCCTGCTTCATCTGGTAATGTGTTGGCTATTTAAACATCATTATCATACATGTGACTTTAATGGTTACTTGCCTTGCCTTTGGGTCTAATACTGTTCTCCTAGTATTAGACAACTGATTTCTCAGGAGGGCAAATGTTAAGATTTTCAGAAATTCTGCAAATGTTTGTGATGTGTTGAACTGCTGTTACATCTTTACCTGTTTTTTCTCTTTTGCTTTGAAATCAGTGCTGCAGTGAACAGCTTCATGCATGGAATGCTTTTCATTTGAACTATTTCCTTAAGATAAATTCTTAGCTGTGGGAAGCCTTACCAAAGGGTTTGAATAATTTCATGCTGTTAGAACACATTGCCCAGTTGCTTTCTAAGACGACTACCAATTTACTCTATCATCAGTAATGTTATGATGGTTTTTGTTTTCCAGAGGACTCATCAATGTTGGATTTCATTAATTTTTTTAATAAACTAACTTAACTGGTGCAGAATGACCCAGAGGTGGAACATTTTTTCTGTATTTAACATTGTCCTTTCGCAGATTCAGAAATTTCTAGTCAGAAGGGATTTAGACGTTATCCATTTTCCTTTGTGTGCGTTGTTTTCATATTATTTTTTAAAAATTCATTTCGGGGAGAGAGAGGGAGAGAGGGATAGAAACATCAATGATGAGAGAGAATCATCCATCGGCTGCCTTCTGCATGCCCCTACTGGGGGTCAAGCTCGAAACCCAAAACCCGGGCATATGCCCTGACTGGGAATTGAACCGGCGAGTTGATACTCAACCACTGACCCACACTGGCTGGGCTTGTTTTCATATTCTTGTTTGTCTATCTGTTGCCAGACACAGGAGGAGGAGACAGGTGGGATAAAGGTCCTCTGTTCCTGTTTCCATTTCTTCTCCAGGCCATTTATTTAGAATTCCCAGGAAAGATGGTGTGGCTTTTGATGTTTTTTGGGCTTCCTGCTTGACTCAAATAAAAAAATCAGTTTGCCAGCCCTCAGCATAAACAGCCTTTTTTATGATCCATCAATTTGCAGTTTAATGGTGATGGAGTTTCCCCTCCCATAGCTGACTTTGGGCAAGGTGCCATTGGATTGCTTTGAGACCATGGACAATTACTCTTAAGCAGTCCTCACCTTGTTTTGAGCTTCAAATAACATTCATTATACATGACTCTGTAGTGGAGAAGTGAGCAGACATTGAGGAGTGACCTCTTCTGTTTGTAATTAGACTACGTGTAAGGCGTATAAGAAGGTGGAGAGTCTAGCTTTTAGGAATCATAAAATCCTAAAACTTAAGTTCAGATGCACAGAACATGTCTTCAGTTTAAGAGTCCTGCAAAATACACCCGGGTTTGGTTCAAAAGCTAGCCTTCGAGGTATTTGATCATATTTAGTTAAAATATGTGAATCTAAGTGTTAATAAGAAACAACAGGCTCAAAATGGAGTCACTTGTGTTAAGGCTCACATTGGCAAACCAAGACGTAATAGGTTTTTATCCTCTCCCAGGATCATAGCCATTAACCAGTCAATAGCAAAAATGAGGTAATCCAACTGATAGGCCCCCTCCATTCCCCTTAGGTGGGCAACCTTGCCTGAGAACAGTACGTTCATCCCTAATAATTTTCTTTTTCCACCCCCTTTCTGCCTTTAAACACCTTTCCTTTTGGATAGCTCTTTGGAGCTTCTTTCTGTTTGCTAGATCAGATGCTGTCTGCTTCATGACTCATTGAGTAAAGCCAATTAGATCTTCAAATTTACTCAGTTGAATTTTGCTTTTTTAACATAAGATGTGATTTGTTACTGTAAACAGCCTTATTCGAACACTGTTTAGTAACAGTTTGTCTGGTTGCCTCTTGATCATTGGGTGCAAGGGGATTCCGTTTTAGACAGTGAACCATTCCTTAAAAGCACATGTGGGCAGTGTTCTTGGCAGAGGGTGCAGAGGGGAGCTGTGTCAAATGTTTAGTAGGAGTCTTGTTCTCATGCCTCCTACCTTGTCGTGTGGAGAAGACATGGGTGCTGAAAGCTATTAAGAATCTGTATGGTAGCTTTATGTTAGATGTGATTTTAAACCTATGGACTTACTAGTAGTGTATCAAAGGACAGCAAAGGCTGTGGAGGATCTTGAAGGGCCAAGAGAAGAGTTTGTTTTCTGGTATTACTGGGGGGAAAGGTAGCTTTCAAGTTGATGTGAGGTTGGCCTTGAAGGATTCGGTTAATGCTCTTTGCAGTAGTTCAGCTGGAGTTCACATGTTAACTTATTTGATTTTGATGAAACACTGAAGTGTAGTAGATTGGTGATAAGAACTGTGGCCAAGCGGTTGAAGTGATTTAAGGACACCTACTAGTAGTACTGGTTTACTGAGATGCAAACCCAAGTTTTTGGATTATGAGGGCCAACTCTGTTATAAGCAAGTCATTAGGAGAGCTGGCTTTGGCAAGGGAGAATAAAAGATGGCTCTGAACAGATAATTTGGATACCTGCTTCCTGTTGTCTCAGTGAATGGAGGCTAGCCAGGATGATAAGGCCTGATGTTGGGGCCTTTACCCAGCTGGTTAAGTTTCTGGGCACAAAGGTTCTATGCAAATCTGGTTTGGGCATAGCTCTTGAACCTGACATAATGTTGTTGCCTTATATGGTGTCAGAAATACAGGCACAGGGAAAGTTTAGTTATAAGTATTTATAACTATTAGCAGGAACCAAATACGGCTTCAGCTTTCATCAGGAAAATGATTTCCAGGTGGAAAACACAGTTAGCCTGCAGTTTTTTTTGTTGGAGTCATCTAACCTTTGCAAGAGGTAGAAAGCTGTCTGAAAAGCTTACAGAACTTTCTTAAAACCTGCTTTAGCAGGGCCAGATACACAGCCTGCTTGCAAATTCTGTGGTCAGGAATGGAAGCATGGGTGGAAAACACTACTTGTTAATTTGTGTTCAGTTATAGGTCTTGCATTGAAACGAGATAATATTATTGACAGTCTTTATGCTGCTTTTCAGACTTTTTTAAGGGCTGGGAAAAACATTTATGAAATCCTCCTGGGGTGGTGGTAATGGTTTAGAACTCAAAAAGAAAGCACTATCAGGGAAACAAGTGGACCCACCCATCCTCATGCTGCCTGGAGGTGAGAACTCTCCTTATGGAGAAGCCAGGGCAGCTCAGAGAATTTCTGGGTGAGCCAGAGGTGAGACTTGAATTTAGGCTTCTTTGCTCAAAATGAAGCTCACTTGTCAGAGGACAGTTTAAGATTAGGGTTTACAGACCCGGTAGGAGGAGGAGACGAGTGGGATAAAGGTCCTCCTCTGTTCTTGTTTCCATCTCTTCTCCAGGCCATTTATTTATTAGGTGTACTGGTTAATAATAGCGGATTTTGTAATCAAAGAAAACACGATAATTTCCAGAGAAACAGCAAAAGTGCTTTATTCAAAGTAATGTCCACCGCTAGCTACACATTTCCCCCATCTTTCAGGTAATTTGTGGATACAGTCCCAATAGAACTTTTCTTGTTTTGAGTCAAACTATTCAGAGACCCAATTTTCCACTTCTTTGTATGTTTTGAAGTGCTGCTCAGAAAGTGCGTGTGCCATTGATCGGAACAAGTGGTAATCTGAAGGAGCAAGGTCTGGTGAATACATCAGGTGGGTTAATACATCCCAGGCAAGATCTTTTAACGTGTTTTGTCTTTAACTGGTTTTGAAGTGTGTGATGGTGCGTCATCATGAAGCAAAATTACTTTGCCGTGTCTTCTGGAACATACTGGTGGTTTCACGATCAAAGCGTGGTTCAAATTGATTTGTTGTCGGTAGCGATCAGTATTAATGGTTTCATCTGGTTTTAGAAGTTCATAATACACCACACCTTCCTGATCCCACCAAACGCAGAGCATTGTCTTCTTTCCGAAGCCATTTGGCCTTGCAGTCGATGTTGATGGTTGACCTGGATCAACCCATGATTTTGTGCATTTGGGATTCTCAAAATAAGTCCACTTTTCATCGCCAGTCACAATTCGATGCAAAAAAGACTTTCGTGCCGTTGAAGCAACATTTTACTGATGACTTTTCGGTTTTCCATTTGTCTTTCGTTCAGTTGATGTGGCACCCATTTTCCTTCCTTTAAAATCTTTCCCATTGCTTATAAACGATCAGAAATTATTTGCTGAGCAACGTTCAATCTTTCTGCAAGTTGTTTTTGAGTTGGATATGCATCTTCATCCAATAATGCTTGTAATTGTTGGTCTTCAAACTTTTTCAGTTGACTTGAACGTTCTTTCTCTTTCATATTGAAATCATCACTTTTAAAGTGTTTAAACCAGCGTTCACAAGTATCTTGAGATGGAGCATGTTTACCATAAGCTGCCCGAAGTATTGAGTAGCACTTTTCTTCAAAATAATGAATTAAAACTTCCTGCAAATGCTCTTTTTTTGGCATGAAATTCAACATTTCTTAGTGTAAAAATATGATGTTAACACCTCTAGAAACTTTGACAGATGAAGTTTTGAAGCTTGTTGTCAATACAACAAAATGGCATACATATCAAATCACATATATATCAACATATGTGTAACTCCATCTATTGAAAAAAATCCACATTATTAACCGGTACACCTAGTAGAACTAGTGGCCTGGTGCACAGATTCATGCACATTGAAAGGAAATTAATTAGAAGAACGATCTGTGTGGTAATTATGTCACTGCAAAAATTTACATGTCAAAATAGTATATATAATATAGTATTATAAAATTAAAACACAACGTGCAATTGGTGCCAGCAAGAGCTTTATATGTATCGTGCATGTGTGAGTCAATGTTTATTTTTAAATTGTGTGTGTCATATGTACCAGCCGGTTGGACGGACGGACAGTCGGTCACTTAGCCTTTTATATATATAGATTCCCAGGAAAGATGGTGTGGCTTTTGATGTTTCTTCATCAATTTGATCTTCAACCTTCCTCCTGTTTTTGTCTTACCTACTCTAACTCAATTTATATGATCTCTGCTTTAATCTGTACTTCTTTTTTTAATAACTAATATTATTAAAGGTTTACAAGTTCATTTCATTCAGACAAGGTTTTAAGTGTCCCCTGACAGTTAAAATCAGTTCTACCTTAAAGCCACTCCCATGTAATAGCACATATTATTATTAATTAAAGAGATTATTTTTTTCTTACACCAAAATAAATTCCATCAAGGTCAAGTACTTAAGTATAGAAAGTACAACTATAGCAGCACTAGAAGAAAATTAGAAAATGGCTTCTATAATTTTTGAGTGTTATAATTCTGACCCAAAAGCCAGAACATAAAAACAGTATTCTTTAGCTTGACCACATAAAAACTTAGTTTATGCACAGCAAACAGCTATAGCAAATAAGGTTGAAAGACAAATGGCAAGCTGGGAAAACGAGGGGAAAGAGTCAATATTTGTCATATGGGAAGAACTACTACAAAAAGACAGTGATGAATAAATACCAAAGGAAAAACAGAGAAAGGAAAAACAAATTCAGTGGGTCAATAAATAAGTGAAAAGATGTTTAATTTCAGGAAGAATCCGAGTGATGCAAATAAAAGTAAGATCACTTTTTACTCTATTAGATGAATAAAGATTTTTAAAAAGGTCAACAAAACCCAATATTGACATTGTGGGAGAGCATGTTCCCTTATAGACTGGCGATAATATAAATTGGTAAGCTTTTCTACTGGGCAGTTTATCAGCATGCATTCCAATTTAAAATATGCATACACTTTGACCTAACAGGTTCATTTCTAGGGGTTTCTTTTAGAGATCTTTGTAGAGGGTTATCTGACACAATTTATAAATGTGGCAAATTAGATGAAATATAAATATCCACTGATATTGGGTGCTTAAACACCAGTAGGCTTGTGTTTATTGAGTGGGAGAGTGTCCATGAGACATTTTTGAGTAGAAATAACAAATTAGAGAAAAGCAGTACATATAGTAGGGGCCCTTGATATAAAAGTCTCTCCACTCTGGGCTTGTGAGTGCCTCGAATGATGCTTCCCAGAATCACCACAGTGTTATTTATCCCTGGATGAGAGACCTAGAGTTATTTCATTTTTCTACATACACATCTGTGTGTACTTCAAGTGAGTATTAAGCATTTTTTTTAAGATTGGGAAACCTTAAGTGTGAATTTTGGAGAAGGGGAAAGTATGGAATGCAGTTTGGATATATTGTAGCTAGGGAATGGGGGGCAAGGACTAAGAGTCCACCAAGGGCATTCATCCTCCTTTACACACACACACATCACCCACCCTCACCCTCCCTAACCCTATTGTGCTATGACCTTGAGTTAGCTTAATCGGGTGAATTAGGTGTGGCTGCCCTGTCCTATTTTTACACCTGGTGCAGCTGCACCCTTTTTCCATATATCTGTTTGCCCTGCTGGTTAAAGCAAGGTCTATACCAGTCATTTCCTCTTCTAGTACTACATTTCTAACAAGGCCCCGGCTGGAACCCTATCTCATTGGTAGTCAGGGAGAATTGAGTTAGGTTGACCCCAATCCAGTCCCATCCAGCTGAAGGCCTTGTTACTCAGTGTTAACTAGAATCATCTTAGAGGACAAAAGGCAGCTCTTGTTTGATATACTTCATTATACGGTTTCTACTTTATCTTACTCCATTCTCTGTTTCTCAAGGGCATGGCTATGTGCTTCATAATTTTCGTCTGCTCATGATCCTTTTCATTACCTAATTCACTATCGGGCGGCATTAGTAAGTAAGCATTGATGGAAAATGATGGAATAAATAAGGTCCAATCTGGGACTCATTTTAGATGACTTTTTTTTTTTTTTCTTTTTAAAGGCAGAACTGGATCCTTAAAGTTAGAGGAAAGGAAGGCAGAGTTGCTTTGCATTTTGCTGGAGGGTGTTGGCGGTGGGGCAGGCAGGTGGATCCTTCCCTGTGCTGGAAGCAGAAGCATCCTTCATTCCCTCCCTTGCCGGTCTGTCCCTTGTAGCAGAAGGATCTTGCGGATTTGGAGCTGGGCAGAGACTCTTCCTACTTTCTTTACAACAGCTTGGGCCACAGACACTCAGGACACGTTTCATTATGTCCTTCTGAACTGTGGACCCTGTACTGAGCTCTTCACATTTGATGCTGAATTGTGTTGAAACTTTACAGATACTCAACGTCTTGATGTGACTGTCCCTCTGGACTTGAGTTCTGTTTTAATATTATTTTCTTGGCTTGTTTGCAATTTCGAGACTTAATGAAGGCTACTAACATTCAAATACTGTTTCAGTTGTACAAGAGTTGGGACGAGTGGAAAGGGGCTGCTCTCACACCTTGTATTGAAAGCTAGATTGCTTTGATGGTGCTCCTGCTTGCCTGTTTCTGACGCTAGTTTGAATGAACTTGCTGTAACTACATAAATGTGCCCGGTACACCATAATTGAATAAGTATTCGAAGGGGTTTGCAATCACCAGGTTAAATGATTATATAGCCTTAAACCACGTAGATTTTCCAATTCAATTAAAGTGCTCATTATCTCTTATTTAAGTGACCAATAAAGCGTGCAGTTATGTCTTACTTTGCAAGTGGGATTAATATCTACTGTTTATCTCAAGATAAATATTGGTAAGGTAGCTGGGAAAAGCAATTTTATGCCCTCAAGAGGGAGGTAGTGCAGGGCTAAAGTGTTGGGTGTGAAGTTTTATCTTTCTGAACTGATTATGAAGTATACTAAACATTTATGTGGCTTTGTCTTTATAGACTGAAATCGCCAAGAGATTGAATACGATTTGTGCACAAGTCATCCCATTTCTGTCTCAGGAAGTAAGTAAAACTGTTCAGCTGTTAAAGTGCAATTATGTTGCTTCTCTGTTTGCAAATTAGCTAGTTTTAAGATGTTAATTTTATCACAAGGAACAAGTGTGAAGAACATCTGTTACAGCTGTGGTGTGTATACCCCTGCTATTCCATCTAACAGATCTGAGGGCACACTAGAAGTGATGGCAATAGCTCAACCTCAAATTAAATTTTTTCCTTTGGAAAACTGCAAAATGACTATCAAACATAAAGCTTTTCTAATTTTAAATTAAATTAATTTATAAGCTTAATTGCTACTGATGATTCCAAGTGTCCTTTCTCTAGAGAGCTTTTCTTATTCTGAATTTTAAAAATGGGTCCATCAGGGTTGACTTGACCATGGAAGCAGGTATTTCATTTGTACTTGCATAATGGTTGACTTAATGCTGTCCATGGAGGGAGTGGGTGCCAGTACTCTTAAGGATGAAATAAGTGTTCATGTTACCTTAACTTACAGAGTTGTGCATGTGTGTGTGTGTGTGTGTGTGTGTGTGTATGCCATTTTTATTAAGATTCAAAACCACAGGGTTTAACTGTAATATTTTGAGAGGGAAAAGCTCTGTATATGACTAATCTGTGAGATTGACTCAAAACCAGTATGCTTTAGTTTGACCTTAAAGTTTACCTTACTTTTGGATACAAACTTATAAATGCTAAACAAGGATTCATATATCTTGAGACAAAGCTTGTTGGACTGGGAGCTGAAATACGGGCTGTTCGTTTAGTTGTCATCAGCTGCTTCATACCGCAGCCATCTCTGCTCTTCTAGCAGCCTCTTCCAGAGTAATGTGTACTCCCTGTTCAGTAATCCTGGTCTCTGCGGTGGTCTGTCCCATGCCTCTCAAAGCACAGGTGTGGCTTTGTTTTTACTTGTGGGTGGAAGTCGGGAGGTCGGTAGAGTGTTTCCGGACTGTGAACTAAGAGTGGGGTCTTTCCTTTCCCTTGTGTAGGGTGAACTGTCTAAAGGAGAGGAATTACCAGAGTTTCCAAAAACTACTTGAGGGTTGAGATGTGTTGACCAGAGAACTAATAGAAGATTTGATGTTAAATGATCCCATACTGTTTATTTTCTGAAGCCCCAGGTTAACCATTTTTGGTGTCCTTTTTGACTTTGTACCATTCCGAGCCTTAGCTTTCCACCAGAAGTTAAGTGGTGACCGGAGTGAGTTAGAAACAAGGAAAGCACTGCTCTGTTTTCTTTCCCCTTTTCTACATGTGTTTTGTGAAATAACGGGTGCTCGACAAACTTTTCATGTACTAGCAAATCCAAACTTTGCATTATACTTCAGTCTGCATCGCATGTGGCGTTTGCCTTTTTGTTGTTATCGTTGGAAGGTACGTGAAGTTCTTGGCTGCCTTGCTTACCCTTTCTTCTCGTTGTTTTCAAAGCATCAACAACAGGTGGCGCAGGCTGTCGAACGTGCCAAACAGGTGACCATGGCAGAGTTGAATGCCATCATCGGGGTACGTGGCCTACCAGGTCTACCTCCTACAGTGTGTATAACCAGCTTTCATTTCTTATTAATTTGATGGCTTAATCTCTGTATATATAAGATATTTGTGTAGCTTAACATTGACCTATTTGATAAGGGTGGGGGGGGGGGATTCAGGTATGCTGAGCTCTGCTCAGGAAGAGAGATTAGCATAAGGGAGATGATAGGAGAAACCGTTTTAGGAGGAGAAGAAAAATCAGTCTACCTTTTAATGGGAAAATAAATATCCTTGAGCCTGTGACACTTAAGCCACTTTTGCTCCAGTAGCCAGGTAAAAATACCCTTTAGGTTAGAGTTTTAAACTATTCCTTATTCTGTCCTATAACTTTAGATCACAGCGAAGTCAAGACACATCTCATAATGACCATTTCATTTAGTTTCTTTGCTTTTGCCTTTTGTTTTTCTAGGGTATTGGGACCTTTCTAACTGCTTGGTCTTCCTCTTTCTTGTGCCTCTTCCATGAAGTTTTAAGTGGCACCCCAATGAAAAGAACTCTCTCTTGCTGTTGAAGAAGTGATAATTGTCTGCCCTTCTGCCCTCTAGCCTTTCACCAGGTTTCTACTTTCCTGTTTTGAGTTCAGTTAGTGCTCCTCGCTGGCAACTGGTTGTCAATCACAAGTTATTTGCTCTGCATTAATGAGCCTGGTGAACCCTGCGGTCCATCCCCTGCGTGAGTTTATCTGCCCCCAACCCCCTTCAGGGTCCAGGATGGCTCTCAGATTTTCTGCCCTTCTAGACCAAGTGAAAGAAGTAGCTGAAACAAGGGACCATCCTTTCTGGTTTTATTCATAAGTGAGTGCCTTGAGCAGATTCAAATCACTCATTTATCAATTTATGTTAATTGCTTGTGAGAAGATGCCCTGCTGGTCTTTATAGTTCCCTGAGACACTTTGTAATGATAATTAGACATGCTGCTGTACGGATTAAGAGTGCCATAGTCCAATGACGGCCACAGACAATGGAACCAGTTAATCCATCAGGGTTTAAAATTACATCCCAACTGGAGATGGGGAAAAAACATAAGAGCCAAGGAGGATTAAAGAATGAGCCTCAGCTTGAAAACTCTCCTTTCATCAGTTTCTCAATTGCAGATCTGCAGTCGGGTTGCCTGTGGTAAGCTATTGGCAGTCAATTAGGTGAAATAAACTGGGAGGGTGACCTTCATTTCCTTTTAATAGCTTTTTCCTCCCTGAAATGGGGAGCTTCAGTGGATTTTCAGCTTAAATTTTATTCAAGCTGCTTTATTACACTTGACAGCTTAGCTCTGCATAAACAATTCTTTCCTTCTCCTCCCCCCAAGTCCAGGCTCTGCATTTCTCCCCCTTTAGTATCACATTTTTGACTGTTACTTAGTGGGCTCTCTAATCACATTCAACAAAAAACACAATTACATCTGCATTTGTCTGCTGCCTTCTGTACCCTTTTCTTGTGTAATGAATTGCTTTATTTCAGAGATCAAATCAAATATTCACTGGTACTTTTGCATGTACCGTGTTTGATTAGCAAAGACTAATAGCAAATTGTACTTGTAGCTTAAGCACAGAATTTTTAACCCTAATGAATGAGGATGGAAAAGCCTGTTTTGATTAAAAGAAAACATATGCAAAGCAGGTCTCAAGTACCCAGTTAAACTTTGTGGAACACATTTGTTTTCTGATAGGCTCTAAATTTTTACATATCATTTCTTGATGGTAAAACTTGTATTTTTAAATTCTCAAAGGCACTGCCCAGTACAACACATCAGAAAGGGGAAAATTGTATCAACCAGATGTTTATAGGTAATACTCATTTTGAGCCAAATCAGAAAATAAAAATAGGTTGTTTTAGAAGGGCAGATGAATCGCTAATTTTATGAATGGCTTTAGTCCAGGAAACATGTTGTTGAGATTAGAAAGGCAGATGAGCTCTGCTAGCTAGCAACAATAACGCAAATCAGCGCATTGGACCCAGCTCAGGACTAAACGCCAATTGCATGTCTTCGGCCTGTGTGGTTTTTATCATTGTAATTTTTGAATCAGTGTATTATAATTGTAATTTTTGAATCAGTATATTAATTTATGTCAGCAGGCTCTTTTAAAGTTTGTAGTGATCAATAATTACCCCGAACCATAAGTTTCATGCTCTGGCATATGCTTGATTTTTGCTTGAAAGTAATTGCGTGCGTCCTGGAAAATCGAAGTAGCATAAAATTGGGTTGACAATTCAGTGGACCTTTGACCCCCTTCATTGAACATGCAGTGTGTCAACCTGTCTCCCCAGAGGGGAGGAGGCTCCGGGAGGCTGTCTGTTCCTACAAGCAGCAGCTGCGCGCAAAGTAAATGCAGCCCGGTTTGATAGCAGCTGTCAGTATTGTTCAGGGACCGACTTAGGGGAAAGAACAATGGGAGAGGCCACGCTCTTCGTCTGCATCGACTTTCAGGCTAAGAAAAGAAATAGTAATTTAACGGTTTAGACATCTATTACAAGTGTGAAAGATCATGAAAGAGTACCCTTTAAAATGCAAATGAGCCGAAACATTCTCATTCCCTTTAAGGTACAATCAAGGAGCTCACTGCTTGCTTGACAGGGCTAACGATATTTCTCTTTAGCAAACCAGGAGAACGTTAAATATTCTCAAGGACACCAAGCTTCTAGACAAACTCAGCTGTGTCCCAGGACTATGGATGCTCTTTTAGGAGCGAGAGGACATATTTTTTCCATTCTTGTTGAGTGAATTAATGGTGCCCATTTCTCACCAGCATAGAAAACTTGTTCTTCTATCTGATAGAAAAATTGAATTTTAAGATCTTTTCCACCACGGCACCTACCTTCAACTTTAAATTACTGGCCTGTAAGATTCTTAGATAGTTTAAATTTGGAGAAATTATTGAAATGGTTTTGTTAAACATTTTCAATAGTTTTCAATGATAGCAAAATTGATAATTGGCAGAATAGTAACTGCTGATTTACTTTTTGAATTTTGCTTTTCATAAGCTCTTTTGCTATTAAACATGTTACGTTCTTATAACAATAGGAGGAGTATTTAATAATATAGAGATCTTAAAAAAGGCACAAGGGTTTGTTTTGACATACAGCTCACTTGTGCTTTAGAAACAAGTTCATTGTGCAAAAGGAACTTAACTCATTTGAGACCTTTATTTTTTTTATTTTTTACATCAGGATAGTCTCTACAATTTCAGCAGCATCCCTCAAAGATTTTCTTTAAAACTTTGGAATTGTGTTAAAAATGCATAAAACAAAACAGATTCGTAAAATGCTGAAACACTTGTTTGTGGGATAGTTAGTGGCTACCTGAAGGCAGAGAAAAACCAAGGACTCTTCAAGATCATTCCCCGCTGTATTGGGGAGTTTGGAACGAAGAGCTCTCCTCTACCTGCTCTGACACTAAATAATTAATTTTAGTTGAATTTGGGATTCCAAATAACTAGAGTTATTTTTAAGCTAGGTTATATGACATAAATCGATATCATATAGATTTTGATACGTACATATCTGCACATACAGTTCTTTTTAACTGAGGTGTAATTTATATGCAGTGAAATGCAGAGATCTTGCACGTACAGTTTGATTGATGGCTTTGGGCACACAGACAGCTCTGTAACCACTCTTCTCAGGGTGCAGCCCTCTCTTCTCAGGGTGCAGCGTGTTTCCATCCCCTCAGGAGGTTCCTTGTCCTTCTTCTCAGCAGTTTCCCCCACTCCTTCAAAGAAGATTGGGTTTTGATTAGAAAGTAAACAGTAGTGAAGTGTGGTTTTCTTTTTTTAAAGACATTGAGTAGGACACTTGGTGCTTCCACTTTTTAGCTTTGTGACCTCATACGATCCGTTCGCCTCGATCAATGTCCCATCTGTAGATAGACAGTACCATCTTGCTTGCATGGCTTTTGTGGGGATAAGACCCTGGTTGGCAGCCCTCACCCAGTATTGGTCCTGGCTCCTTGAACTGCAGTTTTGTCTGCCTGGTTTCTCTTAAGTGTCTGGAGCAGATCTGTGATCCAGTTGGCCAAGCCCCCTGTGAGGGGTGGCTGTTCTCCTTTGTCTTTTCTAGTGGTTACCTGGATGTTGGTGTCTTGAGATTAGACCCAGCCAGATGCTCTGCTCATCACACACACATACATTGTCATGCATGCATGACTTTTAATGAAGACACAACAGTGCAAAAGTGCTGCCATTTAACTTATATATATTGATTTCAGAGAGAGGAATGGAGAGGGAGAGATAGAAACATCAATGACAAGAAAGAATCATTGATCGGCTGCTTCCTGCACACCTCCTACTAGGGATCCAGTCCGCAATCTGGGCATGTGCCCTGACTGGGAATTGAACCCTGACCTCCTGGTTCATAGGCCAATGCTCAACCATTGAGCCACACTGGATGGGCTGCCATTTAACTTTTGATGAACAAACTTAAAGTTCAGAACCAAGGGGTTAAAGTTAAGTTTTTGGAACAGATATAGAGAGAATTGAGAAGCAAAAATGTGAGTAAGGGAACAAGGCCTCTGTTGGCACTGGGAGGTGGCAAGGATCACTGAAAGAATTGGAAAGCGAGATGTCCAGGTGACCAGTGGGGGTTTTCCATACCAAGATATGCCAGATTTCTGATAACTGCCTCCATGCTAACTGTAGATATAAGACAATTTGAGCAGTTTCTTATAGCAATTGCCCATGAACTTCAGGAACTCAAGAAATTTGGGGTTAATGTAGGCAACTTTGTTTTTCCTTTCTCATCCATTTGGACACAGTCTGACTTATTTTCCATGAATATAACTTCTGTCAAAGCCTATGGGAGCCTCAGGTTTGGGGCTCCATTTATTGGTTAGATTTGTGTATTCCTCCTTCATAGGCAAATGTGTAATGCTCTTCACTTTAAAACAACTTAGTATGAAATAAGTGTAGGGTATTTTGTGATGCTGGCAGGGTTTGTTTGTGTAGGGGATGGCTGTGAGTACAAACTCCTGATGTGTCTGGAGCTGGAACCTTTCTGTCCTTAAGAGATTGAGTTGTAGACCTAAAGGACTCCCATTGTTGCAGAAGATGATTGGTTTAAGGATTAGCAAAATGTTGGATTATTTTTCTCCTCGGGCTATAGCTGTTAGCTATCTATAGGATTGTAGTGTGTGATGTTTAAGAGGATGAGGTTAGCCTCTTATTCTTATGAGTATGCAGTTAATCCCTGGAAAGCCCATCAATAACCCAGCTGTAAGTTTCTTTATAAAACAAACTCGCCCTAGGAGGATAGTGCCTAGCCTGCTACCAATAAGAGAAAATGAAATGGCCACAACAAACATGGGTCTTCCAACTCTGCAAACTTGTATTTGGTGACATACCCTCCACTTAAAATCCTGCAGTGTAGTTCTTTTACTTGTTTGTTAATCCTCACCTGAGGATATTTTTCCATTGATTTTTAGAGATAGTAGAAGGGAGAGGGAGAGAAACATCAAGGTGTGAGAGACACATCAATTGGTTGCCTCACACACCTGCCCTGACCAGAGCCAGGGATTGAGCCTGCAACCAAGGTACGTGCCCTTGACTGGAATTGAACCCAGAACCCTTCAGTCTACAGGCCGACACTCTATCCACTGAGCCAAACCCGCTAGGGCCAGTTCTTTTATTAATTTTTCAAAATGAGCGAGCAGTATTGCAAAGAAGTCTTTTATGCACCTTCTCCTTTGGTTCAGTTTTTTACTGAGCACAGCTAGGTCTCTCTGACAAATGCAGGATTGGCTTCAATGTCTGGGTTCTTCCGAGTAGTCAGAGTGCTTTTCAGTTATTAGGAAACTTGTTGAAGCATTGTTTACGTTTTAATGTCCCCATGTGTTTTTTTTCATGTGACTTGTACCTGATTCCTTGGAAAAAAAGCCTAGTATTGAGCATCCCATTTTATGAGTTATATCTATGTGGTTTTTAAAAAAATCACATATAATTTACATACCATAAAATTTACCCTTTTTAAAGCATGTAATTCTGTGGATTTTAGTATATTTAGTATATTTAGTATATTCACTAAATATTTAGTATATTCACAGTGCAACCATCACCACTACCTAATTCTAGAATAGCTGTAACACTCCAAAAAGAAATCCCATGTCCCGATTAGCAGTCAGTCCTCTTGCCCTGCCTCCCCTGTCTCTGGATTTGTCTATTCTGAACATTTCATATAAATGCAGTCATGTAGTATGTGGCCTTTTGTGGCTGGCTTCTTTCACATGTTATAATGTTCTCAGAGTTTATTCATGTTGTGGCATGTACTTCATTGCTTTTATAGATGAATAATATTCCATTGCATCAGTATACCACTTTTAAAAATATATTTTTTTATTGATTTTAGAGAAAGAAAGGCAGGGAGATGGAGAGAGAGAGAGAAACATCAATGATAAGAATCATTGATTGGCTGCCTCCTGCAAGCCCCCCCTACTGGGAATTGAGCCCAGAACCTGGGCATGTGCCCTGACTGGGAATCAAAACCCGACCTCCTGGTTCATAGGTCGATGCTCAACCACTGAGCCACCACATGGCCTGTCTACCATATTTTTTGATCTACTCATCAGTTGATGGTCATTTGTTTCCACCTTTTGACTATCTTCTATTTATATAAAAGCCTAATATGCAAAGTGTCCCCTTGGGAGTTCGACCCACCCGGGAGATCAGTAGCTCGCTATGATGTGCGCTGACCACCAGGGGGGCAGCGTGGGACGAAGGGAGGCCCCAGCTGGCAGTTGCTAGGGACACTACCCATGCACGAATTTCGTGCACTGGGCCTCTGGTGATGAATAATGCTGCTCATGAGCATTTGTGTACACGTTTTTGAGTGGAATCACTGGGTCATATGGTAACTTAGTTTAACTTTTTGAACAATGGCCAGACTGTTTTCCAAAAGTAGTGGATGAGAATTCCAATTTCTCTACATCTTCGTCAACACTTGTTATTGTCCATCTTTTGATTCTAGCCATCCTAGTGGGTATGAAGTGGTGTATTTCATTTGTGGTTTTGGTTGGCATGTCCCTAGTGGTTAATGATGGTGAGCATTTTTTTTTTTTTCCATTAAAACCTTATGTGGTTTTAGGAGTGTATCTTCCTAAATAAACATGACTTTTTAAAATTTACTGTAATTCAGGCCTGTAAGTCCCAGGGTCTTGGTCACTGTCACAACTGTAACAGTCATTTAGGGCAGGTTGGACAAGCAAGTCGGTGATGTTGCAGACTGAGTTGGCCTGTGGATTAGCTGAAATGTAGAAAGGATGAGTTCAGATCCTTCAGGATTTTAGGCCTTCATCCTGGTGTCTGTCTGCATACAGGCCTTCGTTCTTTCCCTCTCTGTGTCATTCTCTGTGTGCTGCTACATTGAGATCGGGTCTTTGGATTGTTGTTGATGCTTTATTTTCATTTTCTTCCAGTGTCTTGAGCATTCTTGGCCCCAGAAAGCAGTTTTGCCTGTTTATCATCCTTACCCCTCTTTATGCAAGAGGCCGTTCACGTAATGGGAGGTTTTCAGATAACTTCTGTAGTGCTGTCTTTGATTTTCCCACTTGTTTGCTGTAGCATACCACTGTTCTTTTTCTACCTATTAAATGCCAGTGCAGAAAAAGAAGTGAGTGTTTTAAAGAACAGGGAAATAGCAGAAATCAAGTAAGAGTGATTGGAGAGAACTGTCAACAAATGCTACTTTCCACATCATTTTCACTTTAAAAATGTTTAAATACCAAGTGCTATAAATGCCACTTACTGTCGCGCTTTCAGCATTAGAGATGCTATTTTAAAACCATGCGGCATGGTTTTAGTTTGGGTTGGGTTCAGTTTGTGATCTATGTGACATCGTTTTTCCTGAGGTTATACCGGATTAAATTCAAGTTGACTCTGTGGTTGGTGATGAAAAACTTAGCATTTAGAGAGGGTGAGGTGAGCAGCGGCCTTCCCGTGTATTCTGGGTGTCTTTCCTGTTGTATAGGCAGCTCTGTGGTGATAAAGCACTGTGCCAGACCTGGCTGAGAAACAAAAATGTGTAAACACGGGACTGATACGTTGAAGCTCTGAATGTAAACAGCCAAGTCAGGTTCATTATAGTAGCGGGAATTACAAGTCAGAATGTGTGGCTGTTGTTTGACATGGATGAGGTTACTTCTTTATTCCTTGTGGGTTTTCAGTATCATTAACTCAGGGTTTGGTGTTTGTTTTACGTGGCTCACTCTCAGCCTATTCAGATTGTTTGGGAGAGAGCAAGTGCATTCATCGCCTTACCACCAACCCAACCCTTTCGTAATCGCCTTTGAGCACCAGAACACTGATATGTAAGTTACCTGTGTAGTCCTTTTCCAAGTTGTTTTGTAGAACAGAAAGTTTTTATTTGAAATTGTTGGTTGCGCCAAGTCAAGGAAGTAGGTGCTCTTTTTTTTTTTTTTTTGAATTGTGACAAGGTAGTGACAACAGGAAAATGAACAGTTGAATGTTGAGAAGTATTTTTATTTTTTTAAACAACAATTTGACAAGTCCTTGGATGTTTAAGAACCTGAATTCTAATGTAATGGGACAGAATTCCAGCTTAGATCTAGACCAGAATTTCTTAACCTCAGCACTATTGACATTTTGGGCTTTATAATCCTTTGTGGTGGGGGTTGTCCTGTGAATTGTGGGATGTTTAACAGTATCCTTGGCCTCTACCCATTAAATGCCAGTAACATTTTATCCCCAGTGTGACAACCATAAATATCTGTAGACTTTGCCAAGTGTCCCTGGGTTGGGGCAAAGGAATGTCAAAATTGCTCCGTGTGAGAGCCCACCTGTCTAGCTCGATAACTTGAATAACCAGCTGTATTGCTAAAAACCACCATTGCTCATCAAAAATGCCTTTTCTGATAGCTTTATTAACTGTTTTGTGTTCTGTGCTGTATAGATCTATAAGCATTAATTTAGGACAAAAGTTTACTTATTAGTGTAAACTAATAAATGGATAGATGGTTGCATTTTTCCACTCTTGCTGTCATGTTGAGAAACATTTTATAGTTTCCCAATGATCTGCTCAGGTTTGGGTCACAGAGGACTGATGCATATAAATTCCCCCAATTGGGAGAGCCATTGGTGGTGGTGGTTTTTTTTGTTTTGTTTTTTGAGGTTTTTCTGGCTGTATAGCAATGTCAGTACTTCTTTTATTTTAAAACATATGTTTAAGTAGCATAAATGGTTTTTCTTTTAGTGAAGGTGATGGGTGCTAGATTGCCAGTTTCAGGTAAGCCTTGTTGAGAAAAAATGTTTTTCCAAGGACATGTGGGGCAGGTGGGCTGATTTTGGAGTTTTTTCACTCTCTAGGATGAGGGCCCTCTATTCCCTTCAATAAATGTTTTATCTGAAGAAACACTTCTTATCTGTTGAGCATCTTGTTCTGAGAGAAGCCAGAGCACTCTGTGTTTAGGCTTGATTCTTCTTTATAAACTTCCTTAGAAGAGAGCTGGAGCCAAACAGAGCCTCCTTTTTCAAATGTAGGGACAGGGTGTTAGAGAGTGGGGACAGGAGAGTGGACACTCTAGAGTCACAAACCTCAGCTCAAATTCCCATCCATCACTGCTAGTCTACATGGTGCAGGTGGGTCTGTCTCCAGGTAAATCTAGTGATAAGTTTGCTGTATTGCGTGCCCTTGAGCCTCTCATTACCTGGAAAGGAGAGAAATGTGAGAGCTTTTGTGGATGTGACTATGCTGCTGTGGTCCCAGGAGAAATGCTGTTCTAGGGAACAAAAGCTTTGCAGTCATCCTTCCGGCTATGAGCCCCAAGGCAAGCAACCCTGTCATCTGCTAAATGGGAGCCGCGATGCCCACCCTCCCTGCCCCAGGTGTGTTCTGAGCAGAGGCCAGATACTGAAGATGAAAATATTATCTGGGAGCTCTCCTGGCTGGATAAAGAAGTAAATGTGAGACAGTGATATCCCTGTTTCCTGGGCCTGCAATATCTTCAATAGCTGCTCCTTACTGTTGCTTCCTAGACACCTTCCATTTTGATAGGATTTGCTTAAAAAACAGCAACACACAAAACAAAGAAGCTCTCAAGATGGCCAAGTTAAGGATGGAAAAACCTAATTGCCTCTAATAATGGACAGTGAGCTGTTTCTTCCAGGGGGAAGTTCAGAGCAGAGGTGGGTAGAGGTAGAGTTGCCTGTGGCCAGTTAGGCTCTAGGATATCCCCACTGAGTTATTAGCCTAAATGTTGGGTTTAACCACGGGATCTACTTCACAGCTGTGGCAAAGCCCTTTATTATATAAGCTAACCTTTCTTTTCAACAGCATATCAGAGAATACTTTCCAGATCATTTTTCTAAAAACTGACTTGGGTTTGGCAGGAAATCGGCTTCCTTCTTGCGTATCCAAATGCTGCCTTTGCTCTGACATCAAATCCCACCTCTGAAGTCGACTTTTGGTGACTGGATTCTGGAGTTTTTGGGGAGCAGGGGTGTGCAGGGGGCGTGGTAGGGTGGCATCCTCAGCCCTGTAGTTAACTGCCTTCCCCTCTGCTTAGCCTCTCCCATCTTCTTTTGATCAGTGCCGTGCCTAATTACCCCGCCACTCTTGCTTCTTGTGTATGCATCACTGCATTTCCCTCCCAGAAGCCGGACATAGCTCTTATTCTCCAAGTAATGATAGTAATTGCTGGTAGGGCAGACCTGGTCCTCATCCTTCTGCAAGCCCATTTCTTATGGCAGGTGTCTAGTTCCTAATTAAGTGCTAATGAGCATGCCTAGCGGACCGTGACGCACTGCCAGCTTCTTCAGTTTTATGTCTTGCTATTGCCAAGCTCTTAAAAGGTGACAGAGCAAGAATTAGTGTCTCTGGGATGACAGGAAGGTGATTTTATGCGTAAAGAAATTGTTATTATGATCTCAAATGTCGAATGAGTAGTTTATAAATACTTTCCAAGAATACTGTTAAAGCTATCCTCTTGGACTTCTCTCCCCCTTTTCCAACTTCCCTCTAATTAGAATTGTGCTCTCTTTGGAAGGAATGGAAGTTGAAAAAGAACTAAAGATTTTTTAAAAGATGCTGGTAGGAGTTGAAGATTTACTGTGAAATGATTGTAAGATACTGATTTCTGCTTTTAAGATGCTGTTTTCTCCTGCTCTTGGAGGGGGAACATGCTCAGAATTCAATTAAAGATCAGTAGTCTGGGTGGGAATTACTGAAAATCTGGTGTGAGGTTTAATATATTCAGTACACGCCAGAGCATAATAAATAAAACGAGTAATTGAGTCCCAGGGAAGTGTGCACAAATCAGAATCTTAAGAATTTCCCAACATTACACCTTAGAAATTGAGCTTTAATCGTTTTTACTGTCTCATCAAAAACGAGTTTTCGGTTGGACAGCTGAAATGTGGCCAGATTTATGGTACAAGGGCCATTTCTTAGATACTTTTTCATTTCTACAACATGCTCTTAAATATAATATATGAGAGCAGTGATACTTTTTAATGTGAAAAGATTTATGATCTCTGGAATGGGTTAAGCTATAGAGGCAGTGGCATTTGGGACTGGGGACTTGGGTGTCTGTGGTTGGTGTCCCATAGGACAGTGCGAGTGATTTCCCGTCAAGGTCTTTGGACTCGTTGGGCCTCAGTGTTTTCCTTGTGATGTTGAAGGACTGGGTTCGGAGCATGGAGCTCAAGAGGAAGTACAGGATAAACAACTCTTCACCTTCACAAGCTTCTTCCACCTGTCACATGCCTGGCTCCCTGAGACCTCCCTCTGCATGTGGTGGCTCAGTGATTAGTGAGTCCTAAGGGTCATTCCTACAGGGACTCCACTCCCCTCCCACCTGCCAGGAGAACCTCTGCAATTCTCTCAGTGCTTTGGGCTTGGCCCCTTCTGTGGAATGGGAATGTTGGGACCTACTCACAGTGAGGGCTTAGTGAAATAAGGTCACATGCCTGGGGGTGGGGTGCATAAGAGATGCACTGCTCCTCCTGCCCTCTTGAGTTCTGTTGAAGGTACTAGGTTGGTTTTCTTTCATAATACCATTGTGGTGAGTTAACGCAAGAAGGTCAGGGTGAAATGGAGTCACTTAATAACTGATGACTACTCAGTTACTATATTGTAGGGTGCATATCTGCACTTCCCCAGTTTTAGCCTTTCTGAAATCAGAATGAGTCTTGAATCTTTGGCATCTTAGATTCAATGACATAATGGATTTCATCCCTCGAGGCACTTAGAGATGGAACTAGCAAACATGTGAGGGGCTACTAACATAGTCAGGATTGCTGATGATAATAAACAGCTACATTCTCGGGGTAACTTAATGCCAGAAAGTGACAGTGTAGATCTGAGGATTATATTTTGGGAAGATTGTATCTTATCAGGTAAAAGCTTTTGATGAACTGAAAGTACTAATCACCTTTTTCCCCTCTTTTCCTCCCTCTGTCTCCTTCTTTGACCCCTTTGTGTGTATTTTACCCTCCTGTTCTGTTCTCCATCCTCATGTCATGTCTACTTTCCCCTGGATGTTGCTACCGCCACCACCAACTCCAACAACAACTCCTCCTCCTCTTCCTCCTCCTCCTCCCCCTCCCTCACCACCCTCACCACCACCAACAGCAGCAGCAGTTGCAAGCTCAGCATCTTTCTCATGGCCACGGACCCCCAGTCCCCATTACGCCTCACCCTTCAGGACTTCAGCCGCCTGGGATCCCGCCCCTGGGCGGCAGTGCTGGCCTTCTGGCGCTGTCTAGTGCTCTTAGTGGGCAGTCTCACTTGGCAATAAAAGATGACAAGAAGCACCATGATGCAGACCACCACAGAGGTGAGCGGCCGGGCAAGCCAGATTAGGACTTTGTCCTCACACTCATACAGTGCTGCAAAGTTGTGTGCACCGCTAAAGAAAGCCCCAACCTATTCAGAGAGCAAACAATGAGCTAAGAGGAACTGCCGCAAAGCTTGGCCACTGAAATACAGCTCACCCTGGAAATTCTCAGGGTTTAGTGTGGGCATCTGTAGATTTCTCGATCTCTTTAGATTGCAGGCATCTTGACATCTTGGCAACTGCCTAGTTAATGCCAATGGCCTGTACCATATTATGGAAAACTGTTAACTGCTTAATTGGGTAATTTTCAAAGAAAGTAATGTTGTTAAATGGGGCGAAATAAGAAGTTAAATCTGAAAGTGAATGTGTTCAAATGAGAGGTTTGATAATTGCATCTGTTACTACTTAGCTTCATAGGCTTTAATTCTAGTATGCGTTAAATATTGGGCAAAATTGCACTTGACTAATTTTTTGAAGAAAAGTAATTTATTCTGTCAAGAAATAAAAAAATAGGCTTTGTGTATGGTTAAACTGTAAATCTTATGTTTACAAAATACTGTAATTTTCAGGAAATCACTGTATTAGGAATGTGCAATGACTTATATAAATAAAAGCCATTTTTAAAACTGTTTGGGGCTTGTGTTCTAATTATTCCCCCCTTTTTTTTATTTCTGTTCTTGCCTCTGTGTCTGAACGGGCATGTCTGTGCGTTTCTTGGTAACCTCGGGAGCAGACAGAGAACCTGGCACAGTAAGTACTCGATAACGCCTGCTGTACACGCACATACCCCCTTCCCGTAGTGCACCCCACACTGCCTTTCCTTAGCACAGACGTGCATCTTCCCTGTCTCCCTCAGTGACCAGGTTTTTGCTTTTTTTAAAAATATGACTATTCCCCACCCAACCCTGTATTTTTATAAAACTTTCGTTAGATGAGAGCAACATGATTTTGGGGCAGAGCTGTTTGCTATTATCTGTATGTGCCCCAGGCCCACTTAAAAATACGTTTCCCATTGCATTTTGAGGCTAGGTTGCCTGTAGTTTAAGAGTATTCATTTTTTATCTTAAATCAGTTTTACAGGCAAGAGGTCACAATCCACATGTGAAATTGGTTAGTAATGTGTTATTTCTACCTGAACCATTTATTATCCTCTGCAAATGCCTCTTAGTTGCTAGGTTTCCATATCTAGTTTTCTTTTTTCATAATTGTCCTTGGAGTGTGAACTTGAACTTAAATTTATTTTAGACCAAAGAATTGAGCATCTTAAGTTCTTAAAAACAAGGAAATTCAGCGGCCGGGATTCTGTGCTTGGAGAGCTCATCTTTCCACCGGCCTGGCTCTCACGCATTTCACACAATGCATGTCAGACCTGCACACATATCCACCAGTAGCTGTCGGGAGATCTGTATCTAAAATGCATCTCGCAAATGTCATGATGAAATAGAGTGAGAATTGGCCCCTTTTCAGCAATGATAATCTACAGTTTTTGCCTCCTTCCCTCCCTTCTTTTCTTTCTTTTTGAACATAGCAGTATTTTGACCATCATAAATCTAACTGGTTACAAAAAGGGCGGCGGGGGGGTGGGGGGGGGAGATACTGAACTTGTAAGTCATTCTGATAACTTTTTTGTTTGGGAGGAAGATAGGCAATTCTTTTCATTCTGAAAAGTTTATGTTTTTTCCCCTCCCTTTTCTGTGTGTGTGTGTGTGTGTGTGTGTGTGTGTGTGTGTTTTATCTTTTTTTTTTTTTTTAAAGGTTTTTAATTGATTTTTAGAGAGAGAGAGAGGGAAAAAGGGAGAAACATCTATGTGAGAGTGAAACATGGATGGGCAGCTCCCACACGCCCCTACTGGGATTGAGCCTACAACCCAGGCATGTGTCCTGACTAATAATCAAACAGGCATCCTTTTGGTGGGCGGGACAACACCCAACCAACTAAGCCACATCCACAAACCAGGATGAATTAGTAGGGACTTTAAAAATTCTCTTTGAGATAGATCTTGGAATATTTTATGTATCAGGATGTGTTGGGGGCAGTGGATAATGGTGAAAGTATGGGGTAGCTAGTTTTTAAATTCTGGTACTGTAAGTTTTCTCTGGAAAATATTGGGGAGAGAAAAAATTACAGCTAGGGAATAAAGTATCCTCACAAAGTACACACCTAAGTAAACTGACTGATTTGTGGAGGTGACCTTTCTGTTTTGCAGTTTTAGTGTCTCTAGATTATCATTTTTTCTGTTATGTTCATCCTATAGTGTGTCAAATTAAAATCCCTAATCCTGGACCAGAGAACAGAAGGCAAAAAGATGCTGAGAGAGCCCATGTCCTTTAGCGTGCTGCGTGTTGTCATTTATTTAATTTACTTCTAGGTTTGGGACTTTAACTTTTTATTCTCAGTATTATGGTTTCACCTTAAATCACTGTATGTTTCTTATTTACTGAATGTAAGGTAATATAGGAAACGCGTCTGTAGTTTGGGATACGTAGGCACATATATCACAAGGCCTTTCTCAAGGAACCAAGGAAAGGAGACCAAAATCCTAAAATATAGTCTAGAAAGTTTCAGCAAAAATTCTAGGCAGTTTTGGAAGAGATACCATGATATGTACCTCTGTGAAATGCCAGTGCATGACAGGAATGAGGAGAGATTTGCATGCTGAAGGTAGTAGGGGCATTTTTCAGACCTCTTTGTGTATTTCTGAATGTGTCTAATAACCTACTTGTATTTTTGGCTGAAAAATGTAAGCAAGAACTTTATTCATTGTGGAAGTGATGGTGAGATGGAGGAAGGATGATGAGTTATGTCCTTAAAGAAGGACAAAGTGGTTCTTGAATTGTATGCAGCTGTGGATTGTTTTTAAGTCCACATGTTGCATTAGCAATCAGTGAGCATCCAAGTCAAAACGTGGATACATTGCATAAAGCAGTCTGTAAAAATATAAAATAATGTGTTATTTGTATGTTTCCTTTTTCACATTAAATTTTTGACAAGTAATGATAATTTCAAAATACTTTCAGAATACGTACTGTGTTTCCTGCTTGTTAAGTTACAAAAAACTGTAGGTGATATAAAATGGGAATCTACACTAATTTGTAGTATAAACATTTACTTAAACTTCAGTCTCTAGAGAGGAATTAAACTGTTCGCTGTCCACGTAAGTGGGATTTTGCTGCAGTTATATAAAATTAAGTAGCTCTTCAAACTTTGTGTAAAATTGAATATGAGAAGCAATGGGTAATAAGATGATGTGTACCATTAGTGCCTAAAATATTGTAGTACTTACCTCTTTAATAAAGTGGTTTGAATTATGAAGTTGAATTTTACTTGGTAGATAAAGTCTGTTTGCCCTGTAATGCTCTTGTTTCTTTTTACCCAATAAGGGGTCATGGATAGTTGCTACAGGGCAGAAGTTTTCAAACCTTTTGGTCTCAGAATCTTTTTCTACCCTTAAATTAGAATTGTTGATAACCCCAAAGAACTTTTGTTTATGTGGGTTTTATATTTTGAAAATTTTCTGAATTAGAAAGAAAATAAATTTTAAAATCACTTAAGCAGATAAAGAGCTACTTAATTTGTGGTAACATTATTAATGAAAAGTAACTATTTTCAAAAAAAATATTGTAGTGGGAAGAGTGGCTTTGTCTTACACATTTGCAAATGTCTTTAGTGCCTGGTTTTAAAAGGATAGCTGGATTTTCATCAACTTCTGCATTCTTTCTGTTTTGAAACATTGTTTGGAGGAATAGGAAGAAAGTCTGCCCTCAAAGAGGTAGGTAAGAGTCCCTGGGAACCTCAGGGGTTCTTGGACCAAACCCTGAGGACTTCTGCCATGAGACTAAGGAGTTCTGAAAAATTCCAGACCCGTCTATAGGCTTATGTCTTCCTGCTCTTCTTCTTCCTACATTGAACACACATTATTTATATTAAGTGCAAAACCTAGGAACTTACATAGATCCAGAGGGGATGTGAGTGTGTATAAATTTGTATCTGTAAGTCTAAAACTGGTTCAAAGGTCATGTTTGCTTATTTTTTAGTGACAAAATTATTCCATTTGATAGTTTAAGGTTTTATGGTAGGAAAACACATGAGCCTTAATTCAACCTGTTTTAATGTAAAACTCAGGATATGAAAGCATTAAGAACAGGGTGAAAACATGGACACTGTGTAAGTGGCTTGTTTCTGAAAGGGATGAATGATAAAGCCAGTTACTTTTAAGAGGTTTCCGTTCCTGTCTGGCTGTTTATAAATTAAGATTTGACTAGTGCTTTCCTAATTTACAAAACTTGGTGGTGGTTTTTAACATGAGTGTACTATCAGAATGCTACTCACTGTTGAACAAAGAAATATTAAATGACCTAACAAAGGCCTTTATTTCTTCAGTAATAACAAAAACGTTAGATATTTCATTTAGAGATGAATTATATTAAATTTTGGCTGAAGGGAATATCATTTAAACAAGTCTTGAAAGACCTGGAATAAGAGAGTTGACTAAGAGTCATATGGCTTTTAAGAAAATAGCATAGGCCTGGCCAGTGTGCTCAGTGGTTGAGCATCGACCTATGAACCAGGAGGTCATAGTTCAATTCCTGGTCAGGGCACATGCCCAGGTTGCAGGCTGTATCCCCAGGGTGGGACGTGCAGGAGGCAGTTGATCAATTTATTGATGTTTCTATCACTTTCTCTCCCTTTCTCTCTAAAATCGATAAAATATATTTTTTAAAAAAGAAAATAGCATACAATATGTGTTTAAATTCTCATTACTCTAGCAAATATTTATTGAGTAGCTACTATGTGCCCAGCACTGTTTGAGGCACTGCATATATTTGTTGCCATTTTGCAGTAGTGCCTTTTAATGTCATAGTCAGATGTTGTTGTTTTTTTAAATGAAAATACTGAAATTCCTGACCCCTGTAATCACTCTTTGGAACATTTGGAAAAGGGAGGAACCTTGGGGGTGGGAATTTGGCAGAGACTCCAGAGAATAGAGGGTCTATGGACATAAGCAGGTTTCATAGATGGGTCTCAGAAGGTTCTTGAACCTTCTAACAACTATGCAGAGTGTTCTGAGGAAAGAACTTTCATCAACTTCTCAAAAGGGGTTCCTGGTCCAGAGAAGTTGGAAGTACTGTTCATCCACATTAGAGATCATAACGGAAGTTATTTCATTAGTAAGATACAACGCTCAGGGAGGTTGGGTGCCACTGGTCATACATTTAGTTAATTAATGGCCATTGAGAATTAGATCATGTCTCTTAAAGAGACTGTGTTGTCACTCCCGTAACTGGCTTTTAAAATTTTTGGGTTCATACTTAGGACGTAAGAGTAGTTATGATAGTCATCACTGTATTTACTATAAGGTGGTGTCTTTATCTTGTTTTTCTTCTCTAGTTGTCCTGCTTGCTAGTTAATTGGCCAAGGTAGGGCAGGACCAGTTCCTAGTTCACTTTTTCTCAAAACGACCAGCACTGGAGAGCACAGGGGGAAGTAGGACGTGAGGCTTTCTCTGGAAAAACGGCATCGTTGGTCTTTCTCTGAAATTTTAATTTTGAGTTTCACGTCATCTCCAATGGCTCCTCAGGACCATGGCATTATGGCGGGGGGGGATAGAAGGAACCCCTGTTGTGGACAAAGGGAGTCTGGCTGCACAGGCAGGTCATCTGAAACATGGTGATGGGGCTGCCTCGCAGGTGAAGACTTAGGAGGAACCAGAAACAGCAAGGCCTCAGACACAGCAGAACAAGCCTGTAGGCATGTCTCCCCTCAGCACCTGCTAGCAAGACAGTAAATGCATTGTTAGTCATGCCCAACCAGGTTACTTGTGGTGTCCTTTCCTTTTTAAAATACAGTGGGTGAGACAGTTGTGGAGGGTAGGCCCCTGTGACAGGGTGGCAGCTAATGGTGTTTCTTAGGATGTTGGGACCATGAACTGATCTCAGCTTTTTGTGCCCTTGATCCATCTCATGATACTCAAATTCACCAAACGTAGGGGGGACTTGGAGAAGGTATTTTCATCTAAATGTTCATGACTTTATCTTGACCTAGTGCGTGCCAAGGAATTGCCTGGGAATGAAGGATAGAACCGAGATGCGTCATCTACAATTGCAGTATTTAGGCACAGTGAAGGATACTGACGTTTCTCAGGCAGGCAGTTGCCTCAGCAGATTTCCCCTTTTGACAGAATTTAAAACCATGTGCTTAAAAAAAATGGATCCTCTGGGAAAATCGGCGTCACTGTCGTGAGAAGGGTGAACCCCTGAAGAAAGGAAAGCCTGGGCTATTTCCAGGTTGTTAGGAGTGGGCGGGGAGAGGGGGGAGAGTGGTGGTGGTGTCCGTTTATTGTGGCTGCCGTATCTCACCGGGTGGGTATCGGGGCCTGTGTATGACCCAGGACAAATGTTCAGATGGGTATGGGAGCCTGTGTGTGACTAGAGAAATGTTTAGGTTTTATCTCACTGTGATCATAGTGAATATAGGGCATCTTGACTCCTTCTCTCCCCCAAAAAACAACAAAGAATAGGTAGAGAGTATTTTCTCCTTTCAAAACCTTTTTAAAGACTTAATTTGTGTTCTGTAATTAGATAACTTGATGCCTATCATTTGGAGCAGGTTTTCCTAAATGTTGGCCCCATAATCTTTTCACCACCTCTGGAATGTAGTAGGCAGCAAGCTCTGCATCTGCTGACTTTCAGATAAGGAGGGGTGGATGGAAGTTGTCAGATACCCAAATAACTCACATCCAGGTCCTGACCCAGTGCTTTCTAGTTTCAGGGCCTTATCTTGCAATAGAAGGTATCTCATCAGGGGCTGGAGAAAGAAGATGAACAGTAACCCCTAAGTAGTTCCTCGAAAACATGCTTTTAAAAAAGGTTTGAAATAACAGATTTGATTTTTTTTTTCTGTGACCAAGGTCCTGATTAGGGGAACGGAGGTATCCTGAGTTCATTTAAAAATTATTTTTAAGTGATTATATTTATTGTCAGCTCAAGAGTTTTTTATTTTATTTTGCTTTACCAGGAGAAGGTAGGTGGAAAGGCAAGCTGGGGGCGGGGCGTGGAGGATGATGCCTAAGACATCGTGTGGTTTAATACCTCTTCTAGCCCAAATATTGACTGGGTTTGTATGCTTCCTACATGGCTATGTTCTCTCCTGGGAGTCCTCCTGACTGAGTCCCCCTTCTGCATCCGACAGTGCTGAGTTCCTAGATCAAGATGCAAGAACACAGTGGTTCTTTCTGTATTTTGCATGTTAACTATGAAAAATAGATGTATACCAGACCCGCTTCACCACCAGGGCTTCTGAGATGCGATGTGGTTGCCAAGTGGACACGTTTCCACACTTCTCCACCCTCTTCCACTTTTCACCATTGATAAGTGGGGATCTTGTTAGTTTTATGAGCAAAAAATATATTTGTTGAAATGTCAGGCAGAATACGAGACTGACCAATTGGACTGTAGCGAAAAGTACAGCGTGGGGTGATGACTTAATTGGTATCAGGTGTCAGTGAAGAAAGCACACAGATGTGATGGGGTGCGTCGTTACCTAATTGTTTTAATGTTCACCGAGAAGTTAATTGTCAGTGTAGAGTGTGCTAGCAAATTAGGTTCCCACTGCCTCAGTGTAACTGAGGATAAATGAGGTGTCATGCGTTTCCAATCTGTACCTCTGACACAAACACTTTTCCTGCGGGGAGGAGAAAGTTCCCTAGGGGAATCAGCATGGCAGCTAAAGAAATCCATTTGAATAATGTACATTATTTTCACATTAGGGAAACCTGTCTAGCTTTTGCTGTATCCATGAGAGGTTTTTCCTTTCAGATTTGCTGCTGGTGGCTTCCAGGTTGATATTTGGTTGGCAGAAGAGTTGCTTTGAGGTCTTACATTAGATGAGGGATATATGAGGGCTTCGGAACAAGTGTTCCGGTAGCACTGTCAGCGGAACGTTTCATTAAACTTGCCTTCTTTCATGTCTTCTGGAGTTTGCCTTCCAAAATACCTCCACATACATGAACAACTATTATTGTTAAATTGCTAAAGAAAAGTAAAATTCTTGGAATAAGACTCTAAAGACTGGTTTTATGCATCCCGAAGCAGCTGGGTCTCTCCCTCAGTCTTGAGTGGGTAATCAGAGCGTGAAATAGAAACAACATTGTCAGGAACAGTCAGAATAAAGGAAACAAACACAAAGTCTGAATCTTGACGTTTTCTTTTGACTCAACCCAATGCTCTCTTAAGTTCAACAGACTCTTCTACTTAAACGTGCTAAGTTCTTCCATGAACGAATGGTTTAATAATTGCATTTGGATGTTTAACTTTGCTTTATTTTAAGAGAACATATTGTCTACTTCTACCCATTTAGATTCAAACCCTCTACTAACTGTCTAGTCAACTTGACTCCACTGAACTATAGCAGAGAATATTCCTGGTGTTGCTTTTACAAAACATGGTTCACCCAGTTAGGAAGCTACTATGGATTTGACCACTCAAGGAGTGCACACTGGTGTAATATTGGAAGATCTGCTACTCTTGCTTTTCTCTCTGAGTAGCTCCTAACCATCACATCACTGTTAGTGCAAGAAGTGGCCCTCAGGTTGCATATTATTGGTCATAGTGAACAATTTCCCTGTTGTCAGGGAAGAGGCCCACTCAGATTTTATATTCTGGAGATTTACCTTAAGAGGGACAGGTCATAACTTCTTGTGGAGCATGTTTTCTCTGTACTTGCACCTCATCTAGTCATTTCATATGTGGTTTCAATGTGAAAATGAGAGGAAGTCATGCCTGTTGGGCGAATAGGTCTTCTGGACCCACTTTCTGTCTCTGGTACTGAATATTCCAGGGGATTCATTTTTCTTTAGAGATGTGTCGGATATGCATCTCCCTTGATCTATTTACTTAGCTTTCTACCAGTGTGTGCAACACGAAAGGTGCAGAAAATCACGATTTTAGAAACTTTGTTTTGAAACCATAATGTGTTTTCAGGTCTTGATTTGTTCATATTTAAATACTCCCCCCCCCCCCTGAGGGGGGGGCGCGCGCTGCTTAAAACTCCTATTTTGAGTTTGTATAGAAGACATAAGGAAAATAAGGTGATTTTGTTTTGTTCTTAACAAAATTTTAAAACAAAGGAAAACATATATACTGTCTGGAGATCTCGTGCTGATCAAAAATACCTGATTCACACTTAAATATTTATTTGGCAAGTAAATATTGGACAAATGAATTGTACTTGATAAATGCTGTTTGGTAGATTAAAATCTTTAGAAGTAGGGACTCTGGGAAGGGAGGTCTGTGGTGGTAAACAGGTCTGTGGGATCACTCTCTGCCAAGATTGCCATCCCATCGGACTGGTGCTGGGGGTCCCTGGACTACTTTGTTCTCTGCTGAGTTCTTTTCTTGTGTGAATCTTGGTTATAAATGGTAGGACTCATGAATGTAAACGTTGGAATTCGGGACTACTTTTAGGCCACTTTAAAGTAGGCTGTGAAATGTTCATTTTTTAATTTTATGTTCACATTTTTTATATTGTGGATAATCAACCAAGTGAATCAGGATGTGTGTGTGTGGTGTGTGTGTATGAGAGAGAGAGAGAGAGTGTCTGAGGTTAGGAAGAGGAAACAGAAAGCACGCAACATATATTCGGCATTATTCTGTCCTTTAGAAGGTCAATTAAGCTTCATAGGCTAATGAGCCAATGTGACTTGTAAGTGATAAGTATTGGGGGCCAAGTAATGCAGGAACATAAATTGAGTTTAGAAATTTCTCTTCTGGGTGTGGTGGCACTTTGACTTAGTGGGAAGAGCTCATTGCCTTCAGGCACATTGCCTCCCCTTGCTGGTAAAATGAGGGGATGAAGGGGATGAAGAGTATGTCTTTAAGGTTGCTCTAGCCTCTTCAAAGGTTGGATTCTAATTTTCCTCTGTGTTTAGAATGCATGAGTTTTTAAATAACAACAAAGCAAAGTAGCCTCAGTTTCATGCTTGTGCCACGGCCTCTTCTTAAATGTTGATAAATCCTAGTATGAAAGGTGATTCTGACTTGTCCTAGTCAAACTAACAGATCAAGATAGAACCCTAAATTTTGAAGGATCCAAAGGATATTAAAGTTAGTACCCAGGTATAATCTCTTCATTCTTAAAATAGGTATGAAACTGCTCATAATGACCATCAAAATGGCTGTGTTCCACCTCTGAGCCTTTGGAAGGTGCCTGGGGGGAAACACAGCATGAGAGGGAAAGACTCATGGTCTCATGAGAATTCTGGAAATACCTGTGAAGTCTTTTGGTTGGGCTCCTGGGGAGCAAATGAAGGAACCACGAAGCTTGGGGTCTCCTAGGCAGTAGTTAACCAGGAAGTTATTGTTGCTGACGTGAAGTTCATTAGACAGGAACTGTTTGCCTAAATCAGGAACAACAATGAAGGCAGCGTCAGAGCCCGGAGGTTGTCAGGGGCAATTACACACAGAAAACTGGGTTCCTGGGGACAAGGGTAAAAGGAGGTGGTCCGTTTTTGGTGGGGCTGCAGCGGGAGCCAGGAACCCGCTGGCTCCTCGCCGTGGCTCTGGGCCTTTCCAGCCCACACTCTTCGCCACCTGTTTCGAATCAGTTTTACAGCATCAAAGGTACGATGAGATGTTTTGTTTCATAACTCGTCTAAGTCTGCCATTTGAATGGGGCCAATTTTCAGATAAGTAGGGGTGCTAATTACTAGCCCTGTCCAAATTTAGAGGAACTTCTCAGAGCTTTTTCAAAACCGCATTCAGATTATAGGCCTCATTTAAGCGGCTCAAGCGGGGAATTCCAGTAGTAACTTCTAAGACTTAGTCGGAAGGCCTCAACACTTGACGTGCTTACAGGTCCAGCTGTACGAGTGCTATTGTTTCTAACAAAAATTCTCTTGATCCTAATAAGTGTTGTTTACTTTTGTGTTCGCAATACCACTTAACATCATTAAAGAAATAAGATCATTCAGAGCTGTCTCTGAATGACTGAATGGTTTGGATGCCCAGTGCTAGATTCAGCAGAAGGGCTACAAAGGTGACATTGATCAGAGACTTTAAAATTACCAGTGGGCACCAACTCTAAGGTTCTGGGCACATGGGCAGAAGTTAAGTAGTTCAGCCCTGCCCTTCCATTGTACCTGCTCAGAGTCTGGAGAGGAGACTTTGGGGCTGATGTATAATTCTATAGCACAGCTCTATTTGGATACTGTTTATACTGAAGTGCAAGCTGCTACTCCCCTTGGAGGCTCAGCTTTTCTGAGTGCATGTTTGCACTTGGCGCTTTTAGTTAGGCCCTGAATCTTGTCAGGCATCTTGTGTGGCTCTGGGTTGTAGGGGTTAATTTTTAGCTGACATTTACCAAGGTAATTAGTTCAGGGATCCAGCCAGCTCACCTTTCAGTCCCCCACCCTGTGCTAAAGACATTACTCTGAGCTGCTTTATATTGAATTGCAGGGTCCCTCCCCGGTTTTTCTGTAAGCCTCCTGGCTTTTGTGTAGCTTGAACAGTCATGAATGAAAAGCTCAGCTCAAGGGAGAACGGAGTCAGCCCCTGAAGTAAGCAGAGAGGCATCAGACTGCTTTCTGGTTCCTAGTTTTTATTTTTTCCTGCATGTGGTTAAGCTGTGGAGGCCCCTATGGTGGGGTCCACAGTTGTCACGTGGGAGCTCTGAGAGCCAGCCACCTGGCTGATTACTGTAGGCTAGTTAGGTACCCACGGTGGTTAAAAATATATGTAAATGATTTGCTCCTGGTACATGCAGTGGCGTTAGAGTGGTCTAATGCAAAGGTTTTCAGCAGACCCTTCTCTTCTAAATTGTGGCAGAGGAAGGTAACATAATTGTCTGTTGGCCCTGGACACCCTCCTCTTAGTTCGCCAGCATCTTTCAGAAATTGGGGTTATCTTGCTTTGTGAAAGGAGGTTTTTGCACAGCTCGCTCAGCATTGTTCCAGGCTGTAACACATCACTGAACAAATTGCCCCCTTGCATATGCTAATCCCGCCCTTAAAATAACTCATTGTAACATGTTCTGATGCATTAGCCCAGAGGAGATGGGAATTGACCAGCTGTCAGATCATGTCATGTGACCCCCAAATATCTAAAATGCCTCTTTTCTTTGGGTCAACAGTTTGTACTCAGCACATGCAAATGAAAGTATCCTGTGTGGTTTGTGGAAAAGATTAGTCCTTGTTCCTGCTTTTATGTGTGGGAACTGGTCTGGCCCTTGAAGATTCACTGGCTGAAATTCTCTCTTTGGGTCTTAAATTTCGGTGTTTTTGCGAGGAGCATCAAATCTTATTTTCAACAATAAATTAAAAGAACTCAAAGGAGTTTCTTCATTGTTGCTGCAGGAAGTGCTGATTTGACTTAGTAAACTGTGCTGTTAACCTCACCTATTCTCCTTGCATTTTTTAGGAGTGACACACTCTGACTTGCAGTCACAGAATAAGTCTAATAGAATAACCTCAGGATCTACTCATAGGCCATTCATGTTCCTGACCAGGAAGTTGCAGTGGGAAAATAAAAACACATCCCCATATAAACAGCAAGTTCCTATTTCTCTAACAGTTAACAGAACATTTTTTAAGTGAGCAGTAGGGCCTGAAAAATGGTTTGATTGCATAGCCAGGGTCTCCCTTTTAAGTACTTAAAGTTGTATAAGTGTTTGCCATCCAGTCTTCAGATGAGATGAATTAAATGGAATGAAAGGCGATGTAGGTATCACCTTTCTAAAATAGCTATCACGTTCAGGTTGGGTTTTCATGTGTACAAAGAGACCTGGGAAGAAATCCTTGATTAATTTTTTTTGTCTTGCAGAGTAATTCCCTCTTGGTCCCAGACAGTCTGCGAGGCACCGATAAACGCAGAAATGGGCCTGAATTTTCCAACGACATCAAAAAAAGAAAGGTGGATGATAAGGATTCCAGCCACTATGTAAGTAAATAAAAGACTTGAAATAATATTTGTTGCTTACTTGCTTATTTTCCAAGTGAGTATACAAAAGTACTCTAAGATCTTAGTGATAATCCACAGCCCTTAAAATAATACCATAAAGAGGATAGAGTCTTAACACTGCAGGATTTTATTTCCCCCTAGAACTGTAAATTATCCTTCTGCCAGGCTTAGTATTAAATTTTAGGCTTTCTGCTTTAGTTACTCTTAAGCGGGGACACAGGAATGCAGGGCTGGCCTCATGGGCGTGCGGTTGCATAGGGCCCTGCTTGTAAAAGGACCCTGCCTCACCCTTGGTTCTATTGCTCTGCTCTCAGCCATCTTCACATTCTCAATTTTTGAACAAGGACTTGCATTTTCATTTTGTCCTGGGCCTGTGCTGCTAAAGTGATCAGGGTAAGATCTGTGGTGCCACAAAATACCTTTTTGAATGCTATTCTGATCACTTCTATTTTATAAAGAAACTGTAGTACAGACCTTGCAAGTGGTTTGCCCAAGGTCAGAGCTAGTGGCTGAGCCTGGAGGCAGTCTGACTCCAGAATCCATCTCTTAACAACTGTGCTAGGATTCCCAAACCGAGGTCTTAGGGTGGATATTTTGTCAGAGGTCCTTTGAATTAGTCTACACTTTGCACTATAATAATAATACATACATACAAAGAACCCAGGTTTTTGGTCCTTTCCAGCCCAAGCCTTTCAGCACATAATGTTTGCCCCTATCTTTTGCCCAGAGCCAGTGTCCCGTGCAGGTATTTTTATATATAGCATCAACTATTAATTAGCTAGTGAGAAGGTCCCTGATATGCAGAAATTTGGAAATTTGCCGATACACTTTCAAGTTGTTCTACTTATGTATGTTAAGTTATTTAATAGTGAGTGAGCTGCAACCCATAGGTCTGCATGACTGTTTTGTAACATGCGTGTATGGCTAATTGCATAGGTGGTTGAGGGTGTTTTGAAGCGATGTTGAAGAATCTGGGACAAAGGCCTCAGGACCCATCACAGGAATACTGTACTGTGAAGGTTTATATTGGCAGAAGGGTCGATACAAAGCTAAGATTTAAATTACAGAAAACTTAAGGACTCACTTCAAAGATCTGTTATAATAAGTTAATTGTTGGCTACTTTTTGCCAGTTGAGTTACATTAACCATTTCTATAATTTTTTTTTTTTTTTTCCTAAAAGGGAAACACTTTCAGCTTCTATTTTATCACCACTCTAGCTTTGGGTTCTGTACACCTGGAAATATTTAAGCTTTTCTGTGTGCTTTACTAAGCAAATGCAAGTCTTCTTTAGTATTAATTTTTTTCTTTTATTACCTGAAAGTATTTCCTTCAATGGACCATTTTGAATTGCCTAGGCTTCCTCATTGGTGGTAATTTTATGTTGTTATTGGTGAATTTCATGGTGCTTTTATGACAGTGTCTCAAGTAACACATTATTGAAGAAAGTAAATTAGGTCTCCCGCACGTAATGCTCTAGGTATGATTATAGAAAACATTTAAGACCTGACTTTAAAGCTGAGGGTAACTTTCCAGCCTGGACTTGTGTCCCACAGAAGGCCAATGTGGGTAGTATTTGCACTGTACTAATATTTCTCAAACATTATTTGTGAATTCTCAATTGACAGTGACACCAGGAAAAAGACTGTTTAGGTCATAAACTACAGGCCTACTTCTTTTTGGGAATTAGGGCCTGTTGTGATAGCCTACTTTTTCTGTATGCTCGCTGTATTACTTTGCACCAAAGGACGTCAGGCTTTTCGACTAGGAAAGTAAGCTGCCTTTTTCAGCCTGCCTCAAACTTGAAGAGTGATCCTTACATTGGACAGCTTTTCTGAAGCCTTTTCAAACTCAGTGCAACCTTGGAGTTTCCTCTGATTATCAAACTATGGCTTTATGAAGAGACGATGAAAGCCCTACTGCAGGATGCTGGTGCCCTCCATTATTGCCATCCTGTCTTCCTTCTATCTCTCCAAAAATATTTTATGCTGGTTGCTAAAGAGGGTTATTCTTAACATAGGTCATTTCATGTTCATATTCTTAAGATTATTGTTATTCCAGCCAATAACTACCTTTATTGTTTTTAGTTTTTTGCTTGCTTTATATTTTTTGTAGTAATGAGTCACCCCATGGGAACATGGTTTAAGTTTGTCTTTATAATCAATTATTTGTGAACGTTAGATTTGTTGGCTGTCTTCAAGGTGATGCTCTTTAAAGCAGTGACATGAATTGTGTTCATAATTTAAAATTCAATGAGAAAAGACCTGATATAATGCGGATTTCAGATTATAAGGGCAATCAGGTTGAAAACATTTATCAAGCCCATACTATGTGCCACACCTCATATGCAGGCTGTGATTATGTAACTGGTATGCTATTGCAACAGAAATCCTGCCTGGGGCTTTGTGTAGCCTCAGGTCAGATAAGGGGAGAAGGTGGATTCATTACTAGGGCTGGCGATCTCTAAGGGAGCCCATAGGCACATTCCAGGTGTTTTTTTTTTCTTTAGTCTGCCTGCTATCAAGAACTATAGAAATTTATCTGGGCTTCAAACCTTTAATAAATGGAATTAAAACTTTTTTTTTTCCTAGGACAGTGATGGTGACAAAAGCGATGACAATTTAGTTGTGGATGTGTCTAATGAGGTAACTACACTCTTTATCAAACTTTATGTTCCGAGTGACTTGTGAGAAAAAGAAGTGGAGCCACAGTGTTTGGTTTCTTGCACCTTTATCCATTGAGAACTTAATGGTTGTTCATGGATGGAGCAGTCATGCTCTATCTGACCCGAACTTCTGTTTCCTTTACAATAAATGTTTCCCTAATCATTCTGAATCCCTAAGTTGGGTCCCTGGTGCTCATTTTCTTCCTGTGCCCTCTGGGCAAAGTATTTGAGCATGAGGAGGAATATGGTTGTTCCCAGATTTTTTTCTTCTTTATGGTGTCTAATTGGGTATATTTGCAAACACCATCCTTTTAAGGAGAACAGTGTTGGTGCGCATATCCTCGAGTCCCCTAAATCTAGACTTTCAGCATTTCCTTTACTTTAGAGGATTAGTGTGGGAATAAGAGTGTGTAAGGGAAAGATCTGTCCATTGTAAGCAAAATCATGGAAGCTTTGCTTATGCTTGTTAAGGACCCTGCTTCTCCGAGAGCAAGCCCCACCCACTCACCCCGGGAAAATGGGATCGACAAAAACCGCCTGCTAAAGAAAGATGCTTCCAGCAGCCCAGCATCCACCGCCTCTTCAGGAAGTTCTGCTTCTTTGAAATCCAAAGAAATGAGCTTGGTAGGTAATAAGAACTCTCACTTGCCTCTTTAGCAGTTTAGTTTTCTTTGTGAACCGGGGGACCCTAAAGTATTTGAAATGCCGAGTTTTTACTGATTGAGAATTGTATTTTTAAGTGTTTAAAAGTGACACGTACTCTTCTGTTCTTTGTTCCCATACAGTGTTGCTCTTCCCCTCTCAGTTGTCTCTTTTGGGCTGTAATTAGAGAGAAATACAATTCTATGTTCCTTGCCTTCTTATTTGGGGGATATGCTCCTAGCACAGGCTCTCTGAAACTTCCCAGTTAGCAAATAATTCAGACCTCCTAGGTCCTGAGAAGTCCTCATTTTCTTCAGCTGTCCATTTTTACCTGGTTTCAGACGGAACCATGCAGTTGGGGCATGTTGTGATTGGGCTGCTAGTCAGTTTGGTGGTTCACACCAGGCAGCACTGGGGGGAAGCTGGAGCTGGCGGGGGGAGGGGACTGCAGCAGAGCCCATTCTTGCTTTCAGTCGACAGCAAACACTGTAGAGTGCGTCATCTCTTAACTCACTCTAGTTGAGCCATAACCAACTACAGTAAATCCTTACAGTCATTTCTCAAGCCATTTCTCTGATGGGGAGAGAAGCCTGAGGCACTTGCCAATTTATAAAGCCCATCAGATCCAAAGCCAGACAGAGCTGGGGTCTCTCTCTAGCACATGTTCTTTGCTACTGTGCCACAGAGCTACTCAGATGAATTTAAAGGACATGAAAAATTGAGAGGCAAAAGAAGATACTCTGTCACCCTGTAGCTGCCTTGACGCCTGCACTAATGGTCCACATGGGTTAAATAGGCAAGCAGGCCGTGATGCTTAAGTCCAGAGCACCATCTCTTCATTTTAGGCATATCTCTCAAACACAGCAATGGGACTAGTCTAGGGCTTTTGCCTCTGAGATGCTGGTTTGCATCTCATAAAATCATCGGCCCTGCGGTGTCTCACCATTAGTCTCACTCCCACTGCCACGAAAGGCAAGATCGGAAGAGGGGTCTTCCCTCTGGCATTCTTGGTGACCTGGCATTTTTTTCTGAGTGACCAGGAGCTTTCCTCTGAATGGTCATCCTTCTGACTTGGCCTCGATCCAAAGTCCACAAGCCTGATGGAAAAATACTTCGTAAAATAACAACCTGCGGAGGAAGAAGTGTGATCATGTTCTGTGTCTCTCGCTAGGGTTTTAATTCTGGCAGGAAGAGGAAAGGTCAACATTTCTCGCTCACAAGTTAATGCTGTCAACATTGTGTGGATTTATGAAAATTGGCTGAGGGAGTAGCTAGAAGGTGCCCAGTGTTCCAGCTGCTGTTGTGATAAATTGTGTAATAGGGCTTGGATTAAAAATAATACTCATTTAATTTGTTTAATGATACTAGCATGAAAAAGCCAGCACGCCTGTTCTGAAATCCAGCACACCGACGCCTCGGAGTGACATGCCCACACCGGGCACCAGTGCCACTCCAGGCCTCCGTCCCGGCCTCGGCAAGCCTCCAGCCATGGACCCCCTCGTTAACCAGGCGGGTAGGGCATCGCCTCTTCTCGTGCTTTGTTTTGTTTGTCCTTCCCCAGCTTGATTCGTCATCTGTTCCTGTTGTGACGCAGTTTCCCCAGGAACAAAGTGTAGTTACTGCCCACCTCCCTCCTTCCTATCTCAGAAAAGCCCTGATAAGAAGCAGATGTTCATCCTTGGGTTTCAGCAGCTTCACCCTTCCTATTTCTAGCTGTTTACATTTGACTTTTATTTCCCAATAATCCAAGTCCTAGGTACTTCAGTAAAGTTTCTGATAATTATTCCAAATGTAAGCTCCTTCCCAAACTATTATTGTGTGTCTTGAGTTCGCTAATATTGACCAAAATGGCCTGTCTGGCCAGCCTAAGTGTGCTCCTTGCTTACTTCAATTGGCCGGTTTTCTGTGGGTCCATCAGGAATCCGGAATCTCTCTTTCAGTAGAAATCTGGAGAATTTCAATGAGACTCCAGCCTGTGAATAAACTCATAACCTTCAACTTGATCTTCCTCACTGGGAAAGGCTCAAAGGACAAGAGGCCCCAGAATATATCTTCTAAATCCGTGCTTTGGTTTACATAAATCCAGGACCAGGTTTTCATTTGCCTCAGTTTGCCTTGTGTGAATTGGGTGCAGGGATGCTGCTAATTCCCCCTGGTTTCCCAGTGCTACTCAGGAGGAAATGTGTAGGCAGTGCTTCCCCTGGGGTCTGTTCTTTCCAGATGAAGTCAGCTCTGGGGAAGAAGGGATCCTGTGTACGAATTGGAGTTGATTCACCATCCCACAGTCACCCTTCTTTCCTTCCCCCTTTTCCTTCTCCCTAAAGAATAACACTAAAAGCTCTCCCTGAATGGCCAGCCAGGCTGGACCTGAGCTGCCAGTTGAGTCACGTGTGGCTTGTGCTTCCTTGCAGCGGCTGGCCTGAGGACGCCCTTGGCAGTGCCCGGCCCATACCCCGCCCCATTCGGGATGGTGCCCCACGCGGGCATGAACGGTGAGCTGACCAGCCCCGGTGCCGCCTACGCCAGCCTCCACAACATGTCTCCGCAGATGAGTGCGGCGGCTGCTGCTGCCGCTGTGGTGGCCTATGGGCGCTCTCCCATGGTAGGTGACCTTGGGAGCATGGTGGGTCCAGGTGGCAGCTCCCACAAAGCAGAAACAAAGACCCAGTGTCCTCGCTGTGCCTGCCTTCGCCTTGTTCGCTTTCATCCACATGCCGCTCCATTTAGTGACGGCCAGACGTTTTTTGCTTTACTCTCTTTGTGGATGAAAAAGGCAGTGTTTAGGAGCTCCTTTAGCGGTTCAGGGGACATCTGGTTTTCTCCCACCTAAGTGGTTTTTTTTTTGGGGGGGGGGGGGGTTTTGGAAGGCGATGAAATGACTTAAGTAGCTCACAGAAGCCTTTTCATTCATTTTCTTGAGTATTTTTTTTTCCTCTTTAATTCTTAGGAAAAAATATTTGAGAAGCCATAACTTTCTCTTTCCATGCCTATATTATTCTTTAAACCCAATAGAATGGCTTCGGTGTAAGGAGTGACCTCAGTGCAACAGGCAGAAACACACACAGGGACGGGAACCATGGGGCGCTGTCTCTCTGGCCTCATTTTTGACCAGGGAGATACAAAACTGCACAGGAAGGGAAAATCGAATGTGGAGCCCTTGACTGCTTCAGGACAAGGGGATAGTTTATAACCCATAGCAAATAGAAAATATTTCCTCTTGGTTGTTTGCAGTAGGTCATGTGCATTTCTCATTTGTTGGTTCTTCCCTTATGTTTCACTTGCAGGAAGAGCAGTGCAGTGGAGGACAGGATAGTTTAAAGCCAAGTGGGCAGCTGAGGGACTAGGTACTGCGATTAAGGTGCACAAAATCGTGTATGAGTCCTTAAGGATTAACTTAGATCAGTGGTATGAAACTGGGGGCGATTTTGCCTCCCAGGGTCATTCGGTAATGTCTGGAGATACTCTGATTATCACAACTGGGGTGTGTGACTGGCACTTAGAGGATAGCATCCAGTGATGCTACTAAACATCCTGCCTTCTCCCGGACAGCCCCCAACAAAGAACTGTCTGGCCCAAAACATCGATAGTGTCAAGGTTGAGAAATGCTGACTGAGACAACATGCTGCGCTGTGTACCGCCAGGACCAGGCAGACCTGTATTGGCCATGGGAGGCTGGCTCAGTGCACAAGAGATCCCTCTCCATTCCACCTCCTCAGAAGGAAGTGTGTCTTGTAGTATTTAGAGTTGGTTGTATTACTTCTCCTATGATGTATTTCCTCTGGGTATTGCTAGCCTGTGCCACTGTTCCTGTTTAAGCTGCTGTGGGGACCTGAGTTTCCAGTGAGACATCTGTAGTGATGCTCACCAAGTGCCTGCCCAGTAGAAACTGAGTCTGCGATGCCTTCTTTTGTTTCCAGGTTGGGTTTGATCCTCCCCCTCACATGCGAGTACCTACGATCCCTCCCAACCTGGCAGGAATCCCCGGGGGGAAACCGTAAGTACCTCCAACTTCTCAGTTTTATTTTCAAGGCGGTTGCTTAGTCATGGGTATTATCAGACCAGAATTCCAAAGGGAGCACAGGCCTGGGTGTTTCCAAGGAGATTTCTAGTGTCTTTTCCTGAGGAGTGTTAACACTTTCTATAAATAGGCACCCTGTAGGTGTCCTGCCTCTGTCTTCTCCCGGCGGGTGAGCTCATGCATTCCATTATTTCTGGAGAGAAACTGTTGGAGACAGGGTGAGGAGCACTGCAAGGACCAGGGGTGGGTGGCCCTCCTCCCTTGACCTTTCGGCAGAAAGCTGCTCTGCTTTGCCATGTGGTTAGAGGGTAACCTATAATGAACTCTTGAAATCTCAGAAATTTTAAACATGTTGTCTCTTTACCCAGCTCAGTGCTACCTGCTCCCTATTTTGGTAGAAACAAGAGTTTGAAAAGAGAGTATGTTCCGTCGGATGCCAACATCCGAGGTTGACCCCCAAGTAAAGTTTTGCTGAATGCCATACTCTGAGAGGTTCAGAATTATAAGAGCAGAGTGCCTATGTGGGGAAGCAAGACAGATAGGTTAAAGGGCAAAAGAGCATTCAGAATTTGAAAAACCCTGGTGGTTATTCCTCCAGCGTCATATGAAATCACTTGCTTTCCATAGTTAGTAATTAGAAATGTGATTTCCAAGAATTCCTCAAGTTCTCAATTTTTTTTTTTTAAAGCATAATTGAAATATGTCTTACTTCCTAGCAAGTACTCTGCCTTTCTCTGGGATAGAAGATGGCAGAAAAGCCTGTTCCAGTTTTGTTGATTTTTCTCAATAAAGGTACATGTCATAGGCCTTCAGTTTATTTTTGTTACATTCTACTTTTGTGTGTTTGCAAAGGACACATAAAGTGGAAAGCAAACATTATTATTGCATTATTTTGAGTGGTCCATTCAACAATGTGGTCATCTTTGTGTGATTTTGATTGGAGCCTTGTTTCACCTAAACCGGGAGCATGAGATAAAATGGAATTCTTTATTCCCATCACCTGCCTTTAGGAAAGCAGATTCCTGTTGTTCACTTTTCATGCATTATAATATCTGTTTCATAGTAATTTGATTAATGATGAGATTAGGCTTTTCTCTACACTAGGAACTAATAGAGGTGCTAAGAATTTAAGGTGACATGTTAGGCCCAGGGAAGAGTAGGACTGGGGAGTGGGACAGTGTTGCAGATGCTTCCTTAGCTGGTAGATTCCTTCCGATTACATACCCATTAGCTACTATGTTGTGTGTTTCCTTGGGTGTGTGGCCCTGTGTGCAGGATGGGCTTTTCTTATATGTGTTTGCTGGCAGGGTAGCTGTTGGATGTCCTATTGTCTTGTGAGTGAATAAAGGGAAAACAAGTAATCCTATCTAATAAAAGGGCAATATGCAAATTAACCATCACTCCATCACAAAGATGGCGGTGCCCAGTCCTCTCAGCCCCGCCAGAGTCCCCCAGTCCTGGGGGGGGGGGCGGGGGGCGGCTGCTGAGAACAGACAGTGTGAGCGGCCTGGCGGAATGCTTGCTTCATTGACCTGGCAACGAGGCAAGCGTTCCGCACTGGGCCGCGGATGGGCCTCTGGCCAGGCCAGGACACGGATGGGCCTCTGGGCTGTGGAGAGCCTCTGGGCAGCAGGTGCGGAGTGGCCAGGCCCCGCAGAGAGCAACTGGCTCATGGATTCGTGCGCGGGCTACTAGTGTTGTGATAAAAGGCAATAATTCATAGTCATTGGTGGATCTTTGGGAAAGGAATGGGCACATAAAGCTAAGTTCAACCAACCATTAAGGAAAGCCAGTTTTAAGAGTCATTGGTAGGAGATGTGCCCCGCTGCCAAGATCCCCCCTTGAATGTGATGTGTGAGGAAGTTGAGGGGAAGGTGGGCAGAGGTATGAACTACAGTGCTGGTCTCCAAGGCTGGTGTGCAGGGGATGGTTAACGGACACCCAGTTCCCAGTATTTGTGCATGTGTGTGTTTGTATACAGTGTTGTGTGTGTTTGTATATAGTATTGTGTATGTCAATAACGTGATTAGACACAAAGATTAAACCTTCAGTGAACAATACTGGTGTCATGCTTATTAGAGCCAAAATATTCATGTGCGAGGATTGTGAGCACTTTGGGTTTGTGTTTACAGCGGTGTAAACAGGCTATGAGGTGCCCAGAGAGAAGGACAGTGGCACAGTGACAACACTGTGAGACTCTCACATAGGAGGGTGCTTTTCTCCCCTGGGTCAAATGGCCACTGGTGTTGGTCTTTGGATCAGAACGGTCCTTGCTGTCTAAAACAATTAAAATCTATTTTTTAGGATTATCTTTCAAGTTTGAGGCATGCATATCATGTGAGCAAGATGGAGTTAATATCAGAGAGCAAAATGAACTCCCCCATTGTCAAGAGGATCTGGGCTGTACAGCCTTCTTCCCATAACAATCCATGAATTAGTAACTTCTTACCAGTTAGTAAAGTAATGCTGCCCGAGACTGCTTCTCTACCGGCTGTGATCACGGACCAGTCTTTTCCTAGTTTGACACATTGACACTCTTGTTACATACAACACAGACGTATGGGGGATGACACAAAGGATCCCAGTTTTGTAGTATAAGAGTCATGAACTGACTGTTGTATAAACGTTTCTCAGTGAGTTGACAATAGCAAAGGTCTGCAGACCACACTTAGACCAGCACTGGGCTGAGACACTTAAGAGAAAGGGAGACAAACCAGTAAGTCCAGAGTTGGGTGAAGAAGGTGGTAAAAGCTTTGCAAGGGTCTCTCTGAGAAACACCAGTCGAAATATTTGGGTGGTTATTCATGGATGTTTGAGCAAGAACTGTATGGCAGGCTTTGTGCTGGACTGTGGGCATGCTTCAGGCAAGAGAATGTTTGCTTTCCCCGCCTGGGGGCCTATTGATGTAGTGGAGACATTGAAGGAACAACGCATGCTTTAGCTGTGTGTATGGTCGGTGATGAGTGCTGTGAGGACAGCAGTGGGTTATAGGCGGACATTTGAAGAATGACCAGTTAGGAAGGGCAGGGCTTCCTGGGGTGAGGTGGACACACTGAAGGCTGACGCATGTGCAGAAGGAATAGCCCCCTGGAAAAGGGACAGAGAGGGTGGGCTGTTGAGGAAAGCGTGAGATAAGCTGCCAGCACAGGGAGCAAATGGATGACTGCCTCTAGGAGAGTCCAGTGGGGACTGCAGGGACCTTGAGATGCCTCTGGTGTGAATGCTCATCTGTGGCTCGCCTTCTGCGATAGCCTCACCAAGTGGCTATGCACCTCTGACCAAGCGTATCTAGTGAAGGGGACTTGCTGCTGCTTGGAGCAATCCGTTTTCTCCAGCTGTGTGAAAACTCTTCCAGCCCTTGAGCTGAGATCTGTCTCCCTGGAACCTTTACCCATCAATCCTGGTTCTCTCCTTCCCCCTGAGACCACATAGTGTGCCGCTCATCCATCATCCTCACGACAGCTCTTCAGATATGTTTGGAGACCACCATCTGCCACGAGGCGTCTCTTCTGGCTGAACGTGTCCCTGCATCAGCCCTATCTTGTAGGATGTGATTCAGGTTCCTGCACCATCTGCTCACTGAGATCTAGACAGTTACCTCCCTCCTGTTCTCACTTCCACAGATTTCATCGAGACTTGCTGCATAGGCATAGGGGACCCTATTGGGAGCTCACAGCCTACTGATAGAGAGACAACATTAATCAAATCATTGCAAAAAACGAATGCCTAATTATAATTGAGATAAGAGCTATGACAGAGGAACTCTTCTGTGAAAGCATGTGACGGGCTGATCCCATCCATGGGGAGGGTCAAAGAAGGATTCTCAGTAGTGTTTTCTGAGCTGCATTAACCTCCTAGGGGCAGGGCATAACCTCTAGCGGGAGGAACCAGCATATGCAAAAGGTCCCGTGGCCTTACATTCTTTTTATCAAATTGGACGAGCGCAAGATGACTCATGTCGCCACTATCCTGTACTTGTTTTTGGTGCTAAAGTCATCTAAGATCTCGATAGGGTTTTGCAATTAACATGGTTATTTTCCCTCTCCCACACTGTTCTCTTCTAACTTCTATATCTTTGTTAAAGGCATATTCCCCATTCTCTCTGATATCTGGGCCCAAGCTTAGCCTTTGATTCTTCCTTATTTAATTCTCATTTTACTTAATCTTTTATTTGTTAAAATTCTTACTTATTTTATGCTCACTTTTGTCAATAGGATCCTAGATGAGTTTTCCCCCTTCTAAAGTATTTACCTGATCTGATCCATTTCTTGCTCGGAGGTCTTCAAAAGTTGCATATAAGCTCCCCATGTGGCATTCAAGGGCCCTCGGTACCATCACTCCAGCCTCATGTCTGTTTGCATCTTGTGCTCAGGCCAGATGGGATATCCAGTTTTTTTCCTGAAGGTTCCTCCTTCTATCCTGAGCAGCTTGCCTTCTCATCAGTCTTCTCCTCTTCCTGTGGAAGTATTTTCTGTTCAAAGACCGCTTCAGTTGCTGCCTTCTTCACAAAGCCTTGCTGATGACTTCCCATGTATGATCTCTCTCCAGTGGCACCTTGTAACATCTCATGCCGCTTTTTCACACTTTGGCCTCGAGTAAACTGATGTCCACATGTCATTTGTATCTTCTACTTCCCCATGAGAATGGAAGCTTATGAAGTCCCTTTGTCCCTGGAGCATCCCAGTAAACAGCTATTTGCTGCATTGACTAGTGGGAGATGAGCCCAGGACTGTGGGAGACCCTGAGATTCAGCATTCCAAAAGGAGGTTCACATTTTGCATTTTAGAATTTAGTGATGCTGTTTTTTATTTTAATTTATTTTTTATTTTAAAATATATTTTTCTTGATTTCAGAGAAGGAAGGGAGAGGGAGAGAGAGACAGAAACATCAATGTTGAGAGAATCATTGATCGGCCGCCGCCTGCACACCCCCCAGTGGGGATCCAGCCCACTACCCAGGCATGTGCCCTGACTGGGAATCGAACCCTGATCTCCTGGTTCATGGGTCGACGCTCAACCACTGAACCAGGCCGGCAGGGAAGTGGTGCTGACTTATAAGTGGTAACCCTGGAAGTTTCCAAACCCTCCAGGTGAGATTTATTTGGCATTGTTTAGTCGGCTTTACTGGAACTCATTTTTAGTTGTAGGCAGTGCATTCCCTAAGCTCTGTGTAGATCACTGGTGAAAGAGGTTTGGAAATTCAGTCAGGTTGACATTTCTTTGTTGTGGAGACGTTTTTTCTGGCCCTGGAGCATTGCTGTCCTCCATAAATACTGGGGGCTGTGCTCCACCTGCCTCCCTCGTAGCACCTAGAAGTCACTAATCATAGTTTAGCTTAAGATTCCATCTTAGTTCCAGGTTCCTTCACCCTGTGTTTTAATGCTAGACATGTAATTGAGAAATCTTCCATCCACTTGTTTACTATTTAAATAAATCGTTAAAGTACCTTTTAGGAGTCAGAGCCTAAAGGGAAAAGAAAATGTTAACTACATTTGGGGTAAAATGGCCTCTTAGGAAACATGTTGTGAAGAGACGCCACCCTGGCTTCTGGCCAAAGGACACTTCAGTGGCTGCGTCCTCCCACCCCCTTTTTCCATTACTGAATTTACTTCTGGTTCCTCTGATGTCTAGATTCCACAGCCGGTTTATTTATTGGATTTGAAAATTACCTGTTATGACATTGGGGTGTTTTGTCTATTAAACGCTAAAAGTAACATACCTGTTTCATGCCTTATTATCACCATGTGGGTTTCGTTTAACTTCTGTTTTTCTATCCTTTGATGATCTGAGAATGTGTCGCTAATTTCTTGAGATTATATTGACATATGAGGCCCTTTCTTTTGATGTGAGGTACGTTAACCTGCTAGCCAATTAACCCTCTCTTTACTTCTCTACCTCTTCCCTTCTTCAGAAATTACTTTCTGCTTATCATATATTAAGTAGTTTGTACAGTTCTTGTGTAGATCATGCTGTTTGCCTATAGTGGTTGGATTCGTGGCTAGAATTTTTGAATTGAGCTTTGAAATGGCTGTATTTTAAACTTCTTTTTGTCTCACTTGTTCATGAAATCTCTTGATTTGTATCTTTTTCCTACATTGGAGCCTCATTTCTGCCTCAGCACATCAACAAATTTGAAAATATTTAATTGATGGAGGAAGAAGGGCACAGGACACAGAATCATAAATGCCTACTTTGGCCAGAGATCCTTCCAATTTATTGATCAGGCCATCTCTTCTTGTTTTCTCTTTCTAGTAATTTACTTTTTCATATCCATTTACTTTTTCTGCATTTGCCTTTTTAATAACAGGAATAGCAATATAGTCAACTACATAAGGAAACAAACAAAAAGTTTTCTATCTTAATGCTTTGAAGTCCTCAACTTGTACTAATTTGTTTCCAAAGCCCTCTATTCTGTTGGGACGCCAAATTGGAAAAATCCTGGGAAAGAAGTAAAGGATTTTATAGGTGTTATGGGTTGGATGTGCAGACCCTAAGAAATGTTAAATGTCATATTGGCAAAGAGAGAAATTTTACCATCATAGATGAATTAAAGTCCTGAGGACCTGTTTTCTTTTGCTGAAATCTTAGAGGTAATATGACTCTGATTTTCTTATGACCCCATGTCACACCCTCCCACCCCCAGCCACCACCTTCACTCTCCTGGTTCTTGAAGCTAAGAGTACACTCCAGAATCATAACTACACTATTCTCATCTTAGAATGAGCCCAGACACTCCAGCCCTCCAAGCCTCCTGTGCCCAGGGCTCTGTAAAGAAGTGCACGGATATGTTGACATACCTGATGTCTCTTGAAGTGCAGGGTAGGTGTCTCCTTCCTGCTGGGCCCACATTATCCCTCTTGAGGCAAAAATGTCAGAGGTAGTGCTGATATGGAAGCTACTGTAAAGGTTAGAACTCCATGTTTATAACCAACCTGCCCTGGACCAGGATCTTGATTCTCCCACTCAGTGATGGGCAACCTTTTGAGCTTGGTGTGTCAAACTTCGCCAAAAAACTGAGCATAACTCGGGTAGTGTGTCACTTTGAGGAAAAAACTAACTCCAAGACTCTGTTCGCAAATGTTTCATCCTCAGGAGCAGCAAATGTTTCATCCTCGGCATGCGGCCGCGTGTCATCAGAAATGGCTACGCGTGTCAGTGCTGACACGCGTGTCGTAGGTTCGCCATCACTGCTCCCACTCATTAGTCAGGGGATAGGGGGGCACCCTCTACTGTACTACTTCCCTCCTCTCTAAATACTAAGGGATAGTACGCTGCCTCCTGGGACATGGGAACAGAGGTCAAATCTGCAGTGTACTTCATAACTTTGCTGGAAGTACTGTCCCACATCACTTCATTTACTCCACACCTCAGCAATCGGGTGTACAGGGTCAGCATTGTCATAGCACATTGTAAAAGTAGGGAAATGATGCCCAAATGAGCTAGATAAGATCCCCACATCTTATTAGTGGCTAAACTGAGACTCTAACCTGTCTCCTCACTAGTTATTGCATTCTTTTCAGCCACCAGCCACAGGATTGAGCATGCAGCCTGTGACCTGTGGCTGCGCCTGCCTCAGCTTGCTTTGCAGGGTTCTTGCATCCACTGGGTTCTGCTGGCTTGGATTTCACTCCTTTATTACAGTTGCTTTTGTTGCCTTTCTGTTCATATCAGCTATTGAGGGACTGCTCTCCTCCCCCCCTTGGGAAAGTTGATACCATCTTTTATCAATATTTGGTGCAACCTCTAGAAATTCCTTGGGAAAAGTTGGCTGGTATAACCCAGGGGGTCAGAGGACTCTCCACATTCTCATAGTAGCTGACTTTCCTTGCCGGAGCAACCTTTCACGCCTTCCTTTATAAGTGATTAGGTAGCAGTAAACAGCTTGGAGCATTGGGGTTCGCTGAGTGCCAGCTGTGTGCTAGCTGGTGAAGTCATCCACCTGTCCCCGAAGAACGCTGGAATGAGAAAGACAGACATGTGAACACGTGCAGCAAATAGTCCACAGTGTGAGACGTGCCGTAGTCGAGATTGAGAGGAGGATACAGGATGAGCCGGACCCTGGGAAAGAATCATCCCGCCTGGGGCGGTGTGCCAGCGAGGGAGGGAGGACGTGAGTGCACGTCCGCAGGAGGCGGTGCTGGTCTAGGCGGCAGGGAACAGCCTGTGAGCAACACGGTGAGGGACAGCCCAGCCCGCGATATTTTAGGGGACTGGCCTGCTCCACGTGGCTGGGAGTTTAGGACACAGGACAGTCCCATGAAAGAGGCTCAGTTGTGAAGGACTTGATTCCAAAAGCTTGACGAGCAAGCAAAGGTTTTTGACATAATTGATACCTTTAAATACAGCAAGAAATCCTACGTCAAGCGTGCCAACTCCACAGCCCACAGGGGTCTTAGCCACAGCCTTTATCTCTGGGGTCCGTGGTTCTTCATTACTGTTTACTGGCTTCTGCTGCTGCTGTTGCTATCTATTTATAGGGAACCAATAACTCTGTAAACACCTGTTTTCCTTTGGTCACGGAGCACAGCATAGTTTTATTAACAGGAGCCAGCCTGCCAGGAAAAAACAACCTGCTTCCCCGGACGCAGTCTTGTTTTCCAGTTTTCCACGGCCGCTGCGAGGCATCCCTGTGGAGACCCTTGAGTTCCTCCCTCTCTGCTGTGTGCCCAATAAATGAAGAGTCTCGTGCTCTGACCATGTGTGATTTCATTCGGTTTTAAGTCTGTGATGTCCAGTGGGCTTTATTCTTTTCAGTTCTACAACCAGCTTTCACATTAGGATCCTGACCTGCCGGTGCTTGGTTCAGAAAGCTGGCTGGGGTGAGGCGGGGGCTCCGTTCTCTTTCTTGGATAAGGTGGGTGGCCCTAGCAGTTCCGCCCTAATGAGGGCTATCGGGACTGTTCTCTCTGCCCCACAGGTTGCCACAATCCTATCCAGCCGTCCTCTTCTTTGTGCCGTCTCCCCACCCTCCCGTGCCTTTGAATTTCCTGGTTTTTGTGCCTGTCCATTGCCCTGTGCTTTCCTGACTCCCACCCACACCGTCCTCCCTTTCGGCATATCCTGACCCTCACACTTGTCCACTGGTCCAGATAAGAGCCCTTGTTTCAGCATATCCTCTTCCTCTTCCAAAGTCACGGGTGTTTGATACTGATGCTGCCATTGCCCGAAGGCCCCTGCAGGTGTCAGGCACTGGGTTTGTGCCCTGCAGTTTTGCAGCTGTCATCTCTTAGTCCTAACCACAGCCCCTTCAGCCTTTGTGTTTTATTATTATTTCTACCTTGTGGATCAGCAAACAGACATGTGATAGGCCGCAGGTGGTTACGCCAGTAGGAAGGCCACTGTTAGCGAGGACAGTGAGCCGGGGCTTCCTGACTCAGGTTCGTAAACCAAAGCCTGGGCTCTCGACTTGACTGTGGGCCTAGTTCAGTGGTCGGCAAACTCATTAGTCAACAGAGCCAAATATCAACAGGACAACGATTGAAATTTCTTTTGAGAGCCAAGTTTTTTAAACTTAAACTTCTTCTAATGCCACTTCTTCAAAATAGACTCGCCCAGGCCGTGGTATTTTGTGGAAGAGCCACACTCAAGGGGCCAAAGAGCCGCATGTGGCTCGCGAGCCGCAGTTTGCCGACCACAGGCCTACTCTAACATGCTCATCACTCAGGAATACCCTCCCACCCCCCTTGACTTTTTGAATAAACAAATGAATCCAAGATTGTAATTATTGAGGTAGGAAAGTGCGTGAGTCACCTGTGTATAGCTCAGTGACTTTTCACCAAGAGCTCTCTAGAACCCTCCTGTGTCCCTTTGGGTCACCCAGGGTGACCACCACTCAGATTTTGAATTTTGTCTATGATTGAACTGTAAAGGCAGTTACAACATATTCTTTCAGAATTCAGTCTTGAGATATATTCATAAATATTCTCTGTTTGTAAATCCCCCTTCCTGGTTGGTCTGACCCTTTCCCAGCTCCTCGATCAGAAACGTAAGTTTCCTCCTGCGTCTCTTGAACATCCTCATGGTGCACCATCAGCGTGGCCTTTTCTCGGAGACGGTCCTGTTCTGTGGATGAAAAGTGAATTCCAAACCATCTCGCTTGCTCCCTGGTCACTGCTTCCAGTGCACTCCTCTCTGGGACCCTCCACCTTCTGCATCGCTGTTCTGGTTTGTTCATTTGATTAGGCTCCCAGCACAGCGGCCAGTGCCCGCTTCCTCCGAGGCCCCCTGGGACTGAGGAATTAACATCCATACGGGTTTCCCCTGGGACGGACAAGTGTTCGCAGCTTCTGGCAGCAGTTCACTGCCCTGTGAGTCAGTTTTAAATTGCTCACATGATCGCAGACCTCCTGCGCAGTGTAAAGCAGAGGATGCCTGGGGCAGAGGTGGCATCTTCAGAGACGACAGGACAGCTCTTTGCCTGGACATGGTGCCTCTGTTTTGATCTGGAACATTTAACTCTAATAAGCAGGGTTCCAGTGGAAGTAAGAAAAAATTTCCTTCCCTTAAAAACCCAGAATTGCCGAAAGGGCTTCTGATGGGAAACTTCGCCTTTGTGGAAGTGACTTATGGCAGAGAAACTGACCTTCACTCCTGCCACTGTCGTCACAGCACAGAAAGCTTTGAGAGGCAAGTTCTCTCCCTGTGCCAACCACTGTTCTCCCTAAATACATTCAATTCGATTGTGTTTTTTTAACTCACAGTTTATAGTCAATATTATTTTGTATTAGTTTTCTTCCCAGGGCAATAAAATGCGATTTGATTTCAAATATAATAAATGGCATAGGTTCGATTAGCTATATAATGTGCACGTATTGAACTATCATGTGGACTTGATACATCACTAAGGGTAGCAAAGAATACTGTTGGATTAAAAAGTATGAGGTTTAGTGGTTTGGTAACATAAGGCTTTGAGCTGTCTTAGTTTTATGTGTGTATTTACTGCCTGGGGCAGTCTGTGTGGTCCCCATTTTGTGTGCTCAATTATTCAGATGAAGAGTAACTTTAAGGATTTGGGCCACTGAACCATTTAATATTATTTATTGTAACCAATTTGCCAGGAGAGAGCAGATATGTAAGATTGTATCCTTTGATTGGGGGCAGGAGGGATTCTTTTAAAAGTCATGTGTTTGATATTTTGCTTTTATAGGAAAAATAATAGCGTATATTTAATTTTCAAGCTAAGCATGTATGTGGGTTTTATGTGCAGGCCAGTAGAGACCTGATATCTTGTATGACTTTTCAATTTTGTGCTTGCTAAGTTATTTTACAAATTTTGAGTTGGCATCAAAATAAAAACTTAAATTCTTTATTAATACTCATGGTCTTTAGATCTGTAAAGGGACTGCTAGGTGACAATGACAAGTTTCAGAGAGTGTCCAGATTTACCCCAGAGGGTTATGGGAAGGAGGAAACTTTACATACTTCATTTATTGTTTATGTATATGGACATATAGAAAAGGTTTAATGTGGACCTTCCGACGAGAGAAAGTAAGAGTAGTCTTTAGTGCCATGTGCCGAATTCCATCAGTTTGGATGTGGGGTGAACATATTAGTAGTTCCATTCTCTAAAGTACCTTATTAACTTTGTGTATCTTTTATAACATCTGTTATATATTAGTGCTGGGAGTTTAAGCACTTTTACATGAGAGAGAAAATACACGTTGAGATTTTGTGTGGAAACAGAAGTGTGCACTACGATTAGTTTGTTTGTATTTAATAGGAGAAGAAAACAAAAGCTTAAATAGCAGAGAAGTTTATTTCTCTCTCCCAGAGTGTCACGAAGGCCTCTGCATCCTGTCTTTCTGTTCTGCTTCCCTCAGCAATTGATTTCCACCTTCAGAGTCACCTTTTGGCCCCAAAAGGCTGCTGAAGCTCCAGTCCTTTTGCTCATCTTGTAGGCAGCAGGAAGGAGGAAGAGAAGAGGGCAGGCACACCTCCCCTTTTATAATTCTTTTCTTTCTTTTGTTTCTTTAATTAATAAACTTATTTCTTAGAGCAGTTTTAGGTTCGCAGCAAAGTTGAGAGGAAAGTACAGATAACACTCATGCCCCCACTGGGTCCCCTTTGTTTTAGATTAAGAACTTGACCTATGTCTCTGTGGTCAGAACAGGGACTCGGCTGGCTATAAGGAAGCTGGGAAGAGTAGTCTTTTAGCTGGGAGCTTTGTTGGAGTTCATGTACAGGGAGATTGTTGCAGGAGAAACGTGAAATTGCTGTCACAAAGCCATTGACCTAAGAGAATCTCTTTTCTTTTGTCTTGGTTATGCAAAACAAGAGTTTGAAATTGGTACTTTAGAAAGCTGTATTTGTTTGTTTTGAGAGGCACTGTTTACTGTTTATAATTATTATAAGTTCATAAGTGGTTGACATAAGCATCAAAAAGAATCATTTAACATTATATAAAGAAATGATACAGTTATAAGTACATGGAAGGAGGCATATTATGTTCATTTGGAGGCACATTTAGTGTTTTATAATTGGATTTGAAGGAATGCTTTATGGAATGGATACACACAATTTAAAAATATAAATACAGTTCAATATGTGTCTTTTGTTCTGTTACTCTTTTAAATTTGTTCCATCAGTAAATACTTCAACTTACATTGATTTTAAAAGAAAATCCTAACAAACGAATCTTTCCTTTTCTTTGTCTTTCTCACAGAAGTGTGTGGAGGTTGTGACTAATTGCTTTATGATAGATGTTTTTTTCTGTTTTCCTCTCCTGCCCTTCTCTCTTCTCCAATCACCCCGTCCCAAAGTGCCTACTCCTTCCACGTGACAGCAGACGGGCAGATGCAGCCTGTCCCTTTCCCCCCCGATGCCCTCATCGGACCCGGCATCCCCCGACACGCTCGCCAGATCAACACCCTGAACCACGGGGAGGTGGTGTGCGCAGTGACCATCAGCAACCCCACGAGACACGTGTACACGGGTGGGAAGGGCTGCGTCAAGGTCTGGGACATCAGCCACCCCGGCAATAAGAGCCCTGTCTCTCAGCTTGACTGTCTGGTGAGTGAGCAGAACCTGGTGCACAAGGGTAATTTCTCCCTGGAGACTCAGTAAGGAAATAGCTGTCCGGGCCTGGGTTTTAATTCCCATTAGGAGGAAATGGAAGCCCATTCTGTTTCCTGTGTTAGCGATTTAGCTCCCTGCCACCCCTCTGCTGTAGATGTGAAGTTTTCATTTGCTGCTCTTTCGGTGGTTAAATCCCATGATGGATTTCTTTTAGAAAAATATTTTAGAGTCGTTTACAGAAGCTGTCCTTGTTCAAATGTGTATTCAAAAGGGGGTTTCCCATTTAATGGATGAAAGCTCAGCTAGCCCTGGACTCCGAGCCCTGCAACCCACTCAACTTTTAATTTCCCTGCAGCCTTTGGATAAATATTGAATAGTAAACATTTGATAACGTGGCATTAAAACCAGTCTGAACAGGGTCTGTGTTTCCAGGGAGGCCTGGGGAGCTGGCTGGGTTTTATTACCTTAACTTCAGGAAAGGGTTAATGGATCACGCTGTGAGAAATCAGGGCATCAAAACAGGAGTGGTGAGAAGGCTTTCCCAGGTGCCCCGTCCACCTCTCAGCATCCGAGAATACCACTATGCATTTTCCAGGATCATTGGACATGCTGGGCATGCTCCGGTCGCTAAGCTGTAACCCTGGGATCTACAGACCACATATGGTTGGCCTGAGGCAGGCAAAGGCCACCCTGCCCCTGGGTGGAGTCTGCTTGCACTCGGCTGTACAGGTGGTACCCTTCACTCACTGCCTGCCTGGACTCTGGAGAGTGCTTCCAAAAGGAAGGGTGGCAGGATTTCCAGTCTTTGATTGAGAGACCATGGTGAAAGCATAGCAAAAATCTTACTGTGTGTCTATTTGGGTTGGAGGATAGCAGTTATTTCTTTCAGGGGTAGGGCTATCATTTTAGGTCCCACTTCTCTTTTTAAGATGTGTTGATTTTGATGGAGAGATGCCCTCTTTTATTAATTTCTTTTGTCTTTGGATTGAGAGGCATAAATAATGACAGCAGCGAGGTTACAGGAAAGCAGCTCTGTTAAATTCCTAGACAAGGAGGCACCTGGCTAATGAGGACACGGTGCAGGCCTAGGTACAGGTAAGAGTAATGGACACCAGAGCATAGGCAGGGGGTCTACAGTCCCCAAATACTAGTAAATAACAGAGAATGATGAGATCAAATATTTATAAACTAGCTTTGAAAAGAGGTTTCTTCATAGAGAAGTCTGTGTGTATCTACCTCACATCTACTGATAACTTCAGTTCTGTCTACTCGGCGAGAACTGAACATGAGGGACAGTCCTGTCTGAGCATGCAATCCTTTGAGTTCGTTTCGTTTACTCTTTCGAGGGAGACAGCTGCAATCGGATCCCGATTTTTACGACAGAATTCTTGCTTGTTAGTGTCCGTGAAATACCACTTTTCAGGTCAAAAAACCAAGATAGCAGTTAGAGAACATGGCATTGTTATGGTTTAGTGTATAGTACATGCAGCGATTGAATTGTATTTATTTCACAGAACAGAGATAACTACATCCGTTCCTGCAAATTGCTCCCCGATGGCTGCACTCTGATAGTGGGAGGGGAAGCCAGCACTCTGTCCATCTGGGATCTGGCCGCGCCAACCCCACGCATCAAGGCAGAGCTGACGTCCTCAGCCCCCGCCTGCTATGCCCTGGCCATCAGCCCTGACTCCAAGGTCTGCTTCTCCTGCTGCAGCGACGGCAACATCGCTGTGTGGGACCTGCACAACCAGACGCTGGTGAGGTGAGCACAGGTGGTTTTCTATTAGTGGGGAGGTCAGAAGGCCTCCTGTCTCCCCTGCTTCTCCAGCTGCCCCCAGGCACTCAGCCCACACATTCAGATCTCACTGTGTGCCAGGCTGGGAGCCGGGTATTGGGAGTGCAAAGACGGAATTGTGTGGCTTCCCTTGGCGGACTCACCATCTTGATGCTGTGCTCGAGTGTCCCCTAGACTTTATATTTAGCTCCCTAATGTTCCCATTTCCATTCTTCAGGCACATATAGATGCCAGGCTTGTTTAAAAAGTATTCCTGGCTTTCGCCACATGGCAGCACATTATGGATTCCATGGTGGTATGAAGGGTCCTCAGTGGTAGATGGTTTTGGCTTGTTTTTGTTAATCCTTACCTGAGGATATTTTCCCATTGATTTTTAGAGAGTGTGGAAGGGAGGGAGAGAGATGGAGAGAGAGAAGTATCGATGTGAAAGAGATACATTGATTGATTGCCTCCTGCACACCTGCAGCTGAGGTACATGCCTTTGACTAGACTCGAACCTGGGATCCTTCAGTCTTCAGGCTGACACTCTATCCACTGAGCCAAACCAGCTAGGGCAGATAGTTTTGGCTTTGGCTAGAACCTTGTTTGTGCAAACAGCCAACTAATAAAGGATAACAAAACGAACATTTGAAGAGGAGATTGCACGAATTTCACACACACTGTTTTTCAAATATCTGTGTTTGTTTCTATCTATGTATTTATTTTGATTTCAGAGAGAAAGGGAGAGGGAGAAAGAGAAAGAAACATCAATGATGAGAGAGAATCATTGATTGGCTGCCTCTCCTGCACACCCTCCACTGGGGTCGAGCCCACACCATGGGCATGTGCCCTTGATCAGAATCAAATCTGGGACCCTTCAGTCTGGCACTCTCCATTGAGCCAAACTGGCCAGGGCATATCCGTGTTTCTTGATAACTAGCTAACTAAGCCCTGTCCAGGGCCACTCACCAGGAATGAGCCTGACTTCCTGGAACCTGTGCTCCTAACCGTAGTGAGAGCTGAAGTCACCACCTTTGTGTCTCTTCTCAGCTCCGGCAGCTCACTCCCTCCACCTAAGTCACTGCTCACACCAGAGATTTTACAGAAAAATCTTTGAAAATGTAAGCAATAAAACATCCAGGCAAAACTAGCATCTCTCGCCCTTTCATTTCACAGTTCATCTTCACTCTGAAACGCTCGTTTATGGTGTGATTTTAGGCTCATGAATTGCTTAGCAGGCTTCCTCCCAGTGCTTTGGGCCTGTGTGCTGGAGGAAGGGTTGGACAGACCGTGGAGGTCATCAGAGCAGCTCCCTCTCGTTCCAGTGAGAGTCTCTGAGCCAGGCTCTGTCCCTGTGTGCACGTGACGGTGTGGTGGTTATTTCTCTCTTGCCACTAACTGGGCAGAATGAGCAAATTAATGGAGCTAGAGCTGACAACTGCTTCAGACTTTTAGCCTAGCAAGTGTTCGTTGTTTTTTCTCTCTGTGTGTTTGTTTTTTAACTTAGGAAATAGCATTTTCAAAATACCAGTTCTCAGTGCTTTCAACTCTTAACCCATTTAATCCTCATAATGTCAGCACTCCTGTTATTCTGATTTTATAGAAGAGGAGCTGGAGGCACAGAGTTTAAGTTTACCTGCCCAGGGTCACACTGCCCGGCATGATGGAGCTGTGGTTGGGTCCGGGCATTCTGTTCTCATGTCTGTGTTCTGAACCCCTGCTCGGTGCCAGCCCCCTGGATATCAGTACCTGTTTCATATAATGGGGTGGTGCTTCACAAACCTCTTTCTCAGTTTGGCCGGCCACCTATGGATACCGGCTGCTCTGAGCAACCAGGCAGTGTAGAGTCTATGAATACCTTTGTATCTACTGTGAACCGCACCTTCCGAACAGTCCTGGGGCCTGCCTTGTCGGAGCCTGAGAGCAGTGCAGAGATGTGTGGACAGAGGGATGGAGGGACACCTACCAACCGCTGTAAGTCAGCAAAGACATTTGTAGTCAAGGAGTGAGAGTATTTCATGAGTTCTGGAAGTAAGACGAAGTGGAGGATGAAATGGAGGGGAGTCACTGGGTTTCAAGAGTGCTTGGAGGAAAGAGAAGCTGCACTTGCAGCACGTGGAGCAGGGTCTGCCGTAGGCCTGTGCGACTGGTGGGAAGTCTGGAGCCCACTGGGGTGCACGTGCATGGTGAGAGTTTGGGAGAACAGGGTTGTTGGGGAAGAGGAGGACAGAGACAGAAGTTCAGAGTGGCTCGCAGAGGAAAGATTTTTGAAGGGATGGTTCTCATGTTGTCTCAGAATTCTGGGCAACAGCGGTGCTGTTTTATTCCCTTACACGCTTACTAAATTCCAAGCTCAGCTTATAAAAGTATGCAGACCTGTGGGAATAATAAGTGAGTGGAAAGACAGGTATGGAAAATCCCCTCTTGGCATTGAAATTCCCAAGCAGCTCTATACTGGGTCCTGTTACCATCGAGATTGGGCCCCTGAGCATCTCTCACCTGTTCTGGTGGCTCTCCCGCCAGCTCCCTCTGAGCATGCAGAACCGGGTCCCGGACCCCCAGACTGCCAGCCCTGCAGCGACTTACATTGATCCCCTCCCCCAGCGGCCCCCACCTGCTGCCTAGCAGAGCATCTGTGCTCAGCAGATCCTGTTGGCTGATTGTTCTTGGTGTCACTTTGTGATTGAAGCTCGAGGGTTCCCTTTAAGAGACCGACCTTGTGCTCAGTCTTGCTGAGGTGTCAGGGGTCAGCTTCAGCTGTTAGCTTTATCTCTGCTCAGCACCTTCGAGTCCGGAGGTGGGCACAACCCTTTGCCTTTGGGAGTCCAGATTTGGAATGTAGGGCTCCTTCTAACACAGAGAGCAAGGGTGAGTCACTGTGAGCTCAGCCTCTGTTGGCTAGAAGGGCAATGCAGTGTTGACTCACTGCTGTGTTGTGAGCGCTGCTAGACCCCGAGCCTGTAATGTGGCGATGCGGGCCTGCAGGATTAAAGCCGGGCCTTCATGTTTCTTTGAGGAATACGGCTGGGATTCTGTGTGGTTGTCTCTTTTTTTCTTCTTCTAACACATAAAACATTTTTCCAGACCTGGGAGAGGTTTTACCTTCCAGGCGGGTCTGTAAGAACAACTATAGTAGCGTGTTTGACTTCTGTGCAGTGACCTAAGATGGCATTCCATTTCTTTAGCACTTGGATCATGAAGAAAGAAAAAGAAAACCTGCAGGTGCACCGTCTTCCTCCTCGGGGAAGGGTGGTTTGATCTTGTACATCAGCAGACACTGAAGAGATGACACACACACCCCGAGTCCAAAACCAACAACACAACAGTGTTTACCTTGAGCTCTGGCAGGAAATCATTATTCAATCTGGTTTGTTTTATCAGGCAATTCCAGGGCCACACAGACGGGGCCAGCTGTATTGACATTTCTAATGATGGCACCAAGCTCTGGACGGGCGGCCTGGACAACACGGTCAGATCCTGGGACCTGCGCGAAGGGCGGCAGCTGCAGCAGCACGACTTCACCTCACAGGTGCCCGGCTCCTCCTACCTGGAATCTGGGAGGTGGTGAGAGAGAGAGAGAGAGAGAGAGAGAGAGAGAGAGAGAGAGAGAGAGAGAGTGTGTGTGTGTGTGTGTGTGTGTGTGTGTGTGTACGCACTCTCCCTCCCTTCATACCCCATGACAGCAGTGGCTATACAAACAGACCGGGCTTAAATTTGAGATACTGATTTTTTTCTTTTAAACACCAACAAACAAAAAGCCCTTGAAACAGCTGCCTGCCCCCACATCACCCAGTTTTAACAGCGACACGTGGCCCGTCTTGTCTCATCTATCACTCCTGCCCCAGACACACTTAGAGTGGTGTCTAAACTCCTGTAGGTTAAGCCCTGCTAGCTGTTACAGTCATATATGAGTTCATTTAAGGAGTCGGTGCAATCAGGAATATCCAGCTTTCCCGCAGCGGGTTGGGTCTGCTTCTCCCCGCCTCATGTGAGGGTGAGAGCTGATAATTTGATTCACATATAAACAGCTTGAAAAGCATGCAGGCACATCACACGGAGTAGAGGAAAGTCACAACAGCTCTGAAAGTTAATTCATTTTTCTTGCATCAGGGAACATAAAAAAGTGCTGCAGCCTCTCCATGGGTGCCTGTTTTATTACTCACCCTTTAGAAAATAGACTCATGGCTGACTAAATTTATAGAGTTTTGAAATGATATAAAACTCTCAACTTTGATTGTGGGTTGTGAAGATTATTTAGATGACAAGCTTCTGAATCTAGGTGTGTTTGGGGAAAGACTGCCATTTTAAGTGCTTTCTGATGGGAAAAAGTATTCTTTTCAACATTAGACTTATTTTTTTGTAATGAAATCATTCCACTCAGAAAAAAATGGGATAAAAATGGAAAATAATTATATATACTACTAAATTTTGTGTCCCTGTTAAAATTTTGTGGAGTTTCTTCCCTGTTTTAGCCCTTTTCCCCCAGTATGAGTAGGATTCTGTTGGTCTGCCCTCCTTTAACTTCTTGTGGAAATTTTCAAATACATAAGAGAGTACAGAGAATGTGGAGGCATATATGAGAGGACAGAGGATTGTACAGTAAACCCCACCTGCCCTTCACCCAGCTTTCACAGTTAGTGAACGTGGCCCGTCTTGTCTCATCTATCACTCCTGCCCCAAACACTAGCTTATGTTATAGTAAATGCCAGACATTCTGTCATTTCAGCCATAAGTATTTCAGTTAGTATCTGTAAAGACAAGGATCCTTGAAACAACACACACAAAAATACCACTAATATTGAGAATAACCTCTTAGTTTCATCACATATAACTGCTCCCATTCTTCCAGTTGTCTCATATAAAGATGTTTAACACTTGGCTCATCTGGGTTGAGTTGCTTGTTGTCGACTTGACCACAGTCTGGAGTTTGCTGATTCCATCCTCCTGTTCTTGCTATTTTTCCCCCTTCCCTATTGCCTTTTTCCATCGTAAGTTTACTAGGCAAACTCATCAGTGAGCTGCTCTGTTCTTGTAGATCTTCTCCCTGGGGTACTGCCCCACCGGGGAGTGGCTGGCCGTGGGCATGGAGAGCAGCAACGTGGAGGTCCTCCACGTGAACAAGCCCGACAAGTACCAGCTGCACCTCCACGAGAGCTGCGTGCTGTCCCTGAAGTTTGCTTATTGTGGTGAGTGCAGCTGAAGGGACCCCCGAGGACAGCGATGGCCTCTGTGGAAAAGACTTTTAGAAACATAGAGCCGAGATCATATCTGGAAAAAAATATTGTGCTCTGAGCAGCTGGAAGTAATAATTCCACTGTCTTAATATGTCCCTCAGAGCACAATGATGTCTGTTTTCCTAATTCGAGAGAAGTCAGCAGGCAATGAAATTGCCTCATACAAGGTTTTGACACGTTTGTTTTTGGTAGGGAGAGTCTGGGGTCAGGGTGGGGCACAGTTAGTTGCAGCTCTGAAGAGGGCTGGGAGGGGATTTATTGAAGAGGCAGGCAGGAGTGGAGGGAGTCATGGGGGAGTGACCAGGGTAAGGAGCCCACAGTCAGGATGTAATGTGTAGCTGAGCCTGAAGGTTGCACCCTGCAGTGAGGATACAGAGGAAAGAAGTCCACACAGGATCAAACACTTGTTCGCAAGGTCAATGCTGGATGAGTAGCTATCACCCCTGATGGCACTCTGTGCGCCATGCGTCGTGTCTGGCATTTTACTTAGGTCTGTCATTTAATCCTTCTTAGCCCCATCTTGTCATGGGGAGACTAACAAGGACAGCAAAGTCACTGATTCCCTGTTTGAGGACCCACTGTGTGCTGGGTGTGGTGCTACCCATCGTGGCTAAGGACGCTGACGTGGTCCTTGCCGCTGCTTTCATTAAACCAAGATCACAGGTGATTCACAGCAGAGCCTGGATTTAAAACTGCTGTCTCTACTCATAGCATAGCCCAGCCCTTGGACAAGATAGTTCATGACTAAAAATGCACTGAGTTTGATTAAGTCCATGGAGTTAATAGTATAGTAGAGATTTTATCTTGTTAAACTCCATCTTCCTTTGCTAATTCTAGGTAAGTGGTTTGTGAGTACTGGGAAAGATAACCTCCTCAACGCTTGGCGGACCCCCTACGGAGCTAGTATATTCCAGGTGAGTCAGTGTTCCTTACCGAGGAGGACAGTTTGGCTTCGGCGGTCCAGTGACACCCCAAGTGGAAGGTGCCTTGGAGGGAGCAGGGCCCCTGAGTATCTCTGTTCCACAGTAAACATGCCCCCACTGTTCTCTCTTCCAGTCCAAAGAGTCCTCCTCTGTGCTCAGCTGCGACATCTCTGTGGATGACAAGTACATAGTCACTGGCTCAGGGGACAAGAAGGCTACAGTCTACGAAGTCATCTACTGAAAACATTATGTGGTTTAATGTTTATAGTTGAATTGGGCCAAAATGTTTTGAATTTGTAGAAATAGAAGAGTTGTAACTTTAAAAACAAGAAAACCTGTTTTTAAACCTTGACACAAAACGACTTTGAGTCTACAAAGAGGAGGCGACGCGTCCATCAACAGAAGGTCACCTATCTGCCTAGACCAAATGGAGCACCAAGGCCAGGTGGACAGAGGGGCCGGGGCTGCGGGCTTGAGGGACAGAGCCTGTGGCCCAGGCAGAGCCGGTCCTTTTCTTTCTGTGTGATCTGCACAGATTACCTTTGTGTTCCTTGCGGTTCCCTCACGTTCCGTCCTTGGTAGCGCAGTGGTGTCTCCAATGAACTTGTTTCCTGGTTTTGCATCTTGTGAAATGTTTTTTTGTATTTTTGTTGAAGGTTAAACATTTGTATAAATTGTAAATATATTTGGTTTATTACAGTAAAGGCTTTAGTACCAATAAGTGGTTTTCCTTTGCCTTCTTGTTTTTATCAACACTTTGGGATCATAGATGTGGGTTTTATAAGCAAAGTCCAAACATTTGTAGAGGAAGTTTTAAAAGCACTTCTGATTTTGTTAATGTATTTGGTCATGGGTTTCTGCTGCATGGCATCCCAGGCAACACTTTTGAGTTACTGGAAACCCAACACTAGGTATCGCGAGTAAATCGAAGGTATATAAATAAGTTTTATTTGGGAAGCTAAGATAACTTGGTCAAAATTTATTCTTTTGTTAGGATACTCTTGTCATTCAAGGTCACAGGTGAAAGTTCTGCTTCCCTTGGTGATTCATTGGGGAACAGAATGTTCTTTTCTCTGGGAAGGCTCAGCTTTTTCAAACCTTTAATCTCTCCTTCACAAGCTTCACGTCTCAAGGAGTGGAGGTAACTGGGGCCTACTGTTAAGATTGATGATGTTCACGAAGCTGTCAAGTTTATTAACCTGTAAAAGAAAGGTGAGCTGTCAACTGGTTTTGTCTCCATTAATACTTATTTGATCTGTTATATTAACTTACTGTTCTTAAGCCAACCACACCCAGTGCTTCACCTCATTCTCCTCATTAAGGCTTCCCCTGCAGCTCAGCCATTGCTCTCCGTCGTGAGTCTGTTCCTCTTTGTGAGTGAGCTTTTACTGATTAGACTAGATGAAATCTAACCCTGGGCTTTGAATAAGTTGCCATACATGTTTCCTCCTGAAAAGTGTCCAGGGCTCATTCTATATATACCTATTGTTTACTGTTATATTTTAGAAAATAATGAGCAATGTTGTTAAGTCACATTCCCTGGCTGTTTAAAAATCGCATCTAAGGGCTTTTTAATGTTCTTGCTTTCTTATGATCCCGAAAGCTGTTGGTAAGTTTGTCGTAATATATTTTTTGTTTGCTATCCAGACCTTATTTTTATACATTTAACAACATTATTTTGTTTGCTTTTTGCCAAAATAATGCTTGTTTATGTACAGAGTTTGTTAAATATTTTCTCTTATTAAGCGAATGGCAAAGCCCTAATTACTAACTTGATTTCTCTCATCCTTTCCTTGTGTAATGAAGCAGGTTTCTGTACCACAGACTCTGATGGCTGATTAAAGGACCGTGTACCTTCTCTGATCTCTCTTCTTCCCTGCCTCACTTCCCCATTTTCTGTAATACTAGGATAGAGGTTAAGCTACTGGAACAGAGACCCCACTATACAGTGGCTTAGAGACCACAAAGGTTTGCGTCTCTCCCACATAAGACCCAGAGACTTAGGCCAGCAGTGCCGCTCTGCCTCCGGGGTGGCTTCATCGTCCCCACTCCCAGCCGGCAGTGGACAGAGTGGAAGTCCAGGGGCAGGGATGTGTGCTCAAGCAGGTGACTAGGCATTGGTTCATCCCTCCATCCCTCCCGTCCTGTTGATTAGCAAGGACTTAGTCACTTACTAGACTGGGAAATGTAGTCTCCAGCTGGGTGTCGGTGTGTCCATGAAGTGGGGTGTAGGGGGGGGGCACATTCAAAAGAATTCTGAGTTAAAGAAATAGTCCTGTTTTTTTTTTTGTTCTGCATTTTCTCCCTTCATGCTTTGTAGGTTCCCCAGATTCCGATATTCTTTCTCTAATTGGATTTTCTCTAATAAGGTCTAGATCTTATCAACTTAAGGATTTGCTTTTGGATGAGGCACTCGTTTGGTCCTGGAAGAGGCATTCTAGAGCTAGTCCTTCTGCTCAGGGGGCTTGGAATCGTAGAGAATTGCCTGGATAAATTGTCTCCCCACTCATAAAAATGAAAATAATAAAATTGTCATGCCCAGTTTTCAGGGTTTGAGGATCAGAAATGGGCATGTGAAACAGGATTGTGAGTGGAGGGGGCATGCATGGGAGATTTCTTCCTAAGCTGTGAATTTAGGAAGTAACTGAATTAACACTCCTCTCCAAGTGGTGGGAATCATGGTTATTGAAACCCAGGTGAGCCAAACGTTTGTGTACCTCTTGTCTTGAATGTGGATTACAAGTTAGGGTTCAATAAATTACAGATTCAGCTAGACATTGATCACCAGTATGTGCCAAGAGTCATGCTCGTCAGTTGTACATATAAAAATTGAGGTGACCATCGTCATCCTTAAGTAAGCAAGACTCAGGAAAACTGTGGCTTCATAGGAGTCAGAACCAGATTCGGGTTTACCATGGGTCTTGTCTGTGTTCCTTCAAACTGAGTGGGTTGTGATTTTTCCAAGCGGTTCAAAATGCCTCTTACCTTCAATTCCCTAGGTACTGGTCTGGTGCAATAGTATAAGAGTAGGTAGGTTTGCTCTAGCCGGTTTGGCTCGGTCCCAGGTTTGATTCTGGTCAAGGGTTGCGGGCTCGAACCCCAGTGCGGGGCATGCAGGAGGCAGCCAATAAATGATTCTCTCTCATCATTGATGTTTCTATCTCTCTCTCCCTTTTCCTCTCTGAAATCAATAAAAATATTTATACTAATAAAAGCCTAGGTGGTGTCTTGCCCTCGCGTCATCACAAAATGGCCGCCCCGCCCCCATGTTGCCACAAGATGGCTATCTCCATGTTGTCACAAGATGGCTGGCAGGGGAGGGCAGTTGTGGGCAACTGGGCAAGCCGGGAGGGCCGTTGGGGGTGATTGGGCCGGCAGGGGAGCAGTTAGGTGTCGATTGGGCCAGCAGGGGAGCGGTTAGGGGGTGATCAGGCTGACAGGCAGAAGTGGTTAGGGGCTGACCAGGCAGGCAGGCAGGTGAGTGGTTAGGAGCCAACAGTCCCAGATTGTGAGAGGGTGCAGGCTGGGCTGAGGGACACCCTCTTGCCCCCGCCAAGTGCACGAATTTCGTGCACCGGGCCTCTAGTATATATATATATAAGAAAAGAGTAGGTAGGTTTGTGTTCACTAACATAATTTATGCAGATAATTGTTTTCTTCATTCTTTGTAATAGGTTTACCTTATATATATTTACCTTTTTTTTAATCACTCAGTCTTTACTGATACATTGCATGCAAGTTTTTGCCATGTAACTCTTCCATGGAATTGAAGTTCATTGTGTAAAAACTGAAGTTCTAGTATGATAGGTTTGTAGTGCCTTTTTTATAACTAGATGTTTTTATCACAATAAGAATATCAACATATTTCATCAATAGGCTCATTCACCTTTATTGTTTCTGTTATTTACCAGGCGATAGGGAAGTGTTTGACAAATTATGATTCTCAGTGTCTGAGAGATGGGATTTTTAAAAAATATATATTTTATTGATTTTTTACAGAGAGGAAGGGAGAGGGAGAGAGAGTTAGAAACATCAATGATGGAGAAACATCAATCAGCCGCCTCCTGTACACCCCTTATTGGGGATGTGCCCACAATCAAGGTCCTTGCCCTTGACCAGAATCGAACCTGGGACACCCTTGAGTCCACAGGCTGACGCTCTATCCACTGAGCCCAACCGGTTAGGGCAGTGGTCAGCAAACTGCGGCTCTTTGGTCCCTTGAGTGTGCCTCTTCCACAAAATACCATGTGCGGGTGCGCACATACAGTGCGATTGAAACTTCGTGGCCCATGCACAGAAGTCGGTTTACGGCCTGGGCGAGTCTATTTTGAAGAAGTGGCGTTAGAACACTCAAGGGGCCAAAGAGCCTCATGTGGCTCGGGAGCCGTGGTTTGCCGACCACTGGGTTAGGGCAGAGATGGGATTTTTAATGGGTTATTTAAGACTTCGTGACTGAGAAGCAGCAGCTGGTTCTAAACCCGTGGAGCGTTTATACAGGGCTTTTAAAAATTGCACTTTTGCTAATGGCTCACTGAGGTTGTGACTTTCCCAAAAGTTTTCCAACAAATCAGAGCCAGGGATCTAGTTCTTAATTTCAGCATCCTGTGTAATTCCATCAAGAGACGGCTGCCCCTCGTCAGCTTGAGCCGGAGTGATGACATTTCAAGTCCCCGCCGCTGCAGGTTCATGGATTGTTTGCTTCTCAAGGATGTCTTCTCTTCACTCTCGCTTGGCAATGAAGTCGGCAGATCACCAGTTTCAAGCTCCCCTGAGCAAGATGACGCTTGTCTTTAAGGGTAACGACCAGGGGAACTTACTCCCCGGACTTCTTGCACTTAAACAGTTCAGTGGTTTTAATTGAGTTCGTTTTTCTAGGGAAGCTTTTCCCAAACTTTTTGTCTGCATCCAAATCACCAAGAGGACTAGTTAAAATTCAAATTTCTGCACCCCATTGTCCGAGTTTTGGCTCAGTGGGTCCGTATGGGAGCCGAGAATTTGCATTTCTCAAACTAAGTTGCCCGGTGATCCTGAGGGTGCTGGTTTGGAGCAGCATTCCTAACAATAGAGCTATTAGTATATTCAGAAAATGTTTGAATATATTCATATTCTCTTAAGACTGGAACCATACCACAGTTTAGGCTTTGGGGCTGAGGTTTAAAAGAAAAATGACAATAAAATGCAAGGCATACTGTTTGTGTGTGTGTATGTGTGTTTTATTGATTTCAGAGAATAAGGGAGAGGGAGAGAAAGAAACAGCAATGATGAGAGAATCATTGATCAGCTGCCTCCCACACCCCGCCTTCTGGGCATCGAGCCCACAATCTGGACATGTACCCTGACCTGGAATTGAACGATGACCTCCTAATTTATAGGTTGATGCTCAACCACTGAGCCACACCGGCCGGGCAAGGGATACTGTTTTGAAGTTGCTGTTCTTGCATTAGTCCCTGTTCCCAAAACTATTTTTTTCTTTTTAATAAAAGTTTTTTTTGGATAACATTGGTTAACGCTATAGAAGTTTCAGGTATAAAATTTTATTATACATCATCTGTATATTGCATTGTGTGCTTATCACCATATATTTGACCCCCTTTACCCTCTACTTCCCCCACCCTCCTTCCCCTCTAGTAACCACCATTCTGTTATCTGTCTATGAGTTTGTTTTGTTTTGTCTGTTGCTTTTTGTTTTATGTCCCACATATGAGTGAAATCATATGGTTCTTGTCCCCAAAACTAACTTTTGAAGCTGAATGTTATAATAGGTCTAAACCAAAGTCAAGTTTTTTAAAATGTTGCTTTTTAACTTAGCCATAACTTAATGTGAGTTATGTGAGTCTTCTACAGCTTGGAAAACCTACTGAGATGACCTAATGTACAGTGGAAGCCTCAAGAATGTCCATGTGTTTAATTAGAGAGATGATGCATAATTAAAGGTTAGAAATTGTTCTCTGAAAAAGTGGAATACTTACTGTGTGTTGAACAACAAGCTGCTGACTGTTATAGAATGTTTTTATTCAAATGATCGTAAGATTCAGCCGGCCAGCATTTATGGAGGATGTGATCTCACTTAGCACGTGGCAAGGTGGCCTCTGGGCAGATGACCAAGGTGAAATTGTTCCAGTGAGGGGCCTGAGGAAGAACCTGCTGATAGCAGTGGAAGGATGTGGGTGAGGCACTGCCCTGAGGAAACCGACAGCAAGGGAAGGGCAGGCAGCTCTCAGCATCTTGGATGTGAATTACTACGTTGACATTAGTTGGCTAGGACCACCAGTGATGCCATTCCAACAAGTGGCTGGCAGAACTGTGCACCAGGCACTGAGCCAAGGGCTTCCAGATGTTCTCTCCTGATATATATATTTTTCATTCTATAAAAGTATCGTACAACTCTGATTCTCCATTTGGAAAACATGGCAAGGTACAAAGAAGGAAATTAAAATCCCCAATTGCACCACCAAGGAAAAATATACTTTGTATGCCAATTATGTCAAATACTAGGGGCCTGGTGCATGAAATTCGTGCATTGGGGAGGGGTCCCTCAGCCCAGCCTGCCCCCTCTCACATGCTGGGAGCCCTCAGGGGATGTCCTACTGATGGCTTAGGCCCACTCCCTGTTGGAGCAGTCTGGCCTCCCTATGTGGGAGGCGACCGGGCTGATCAGGGGAAGGCGCCAGTCCCATCACTCTGCTACTGCAGCCATTGCCAGCCACCGCAGCCACCAAGGTATTTTCATCAACATGGACTCCAGTCCCTTCACCATGAAAAAATGACAACTTTCTTTAGGCATTTTCAAGATGTGCCTTTCATAAGATATGACATTTCTTTTTTTCTTTTTCTTTTTATCCTCACCTGAGGATATGTTTCCATTGATTTTTTCCCCGTTCCCTCCGATGGCAGGGGTGCCCGCTTCCCAAGCCTACAGGCTCCGCCCCAGGCTGTAGGCTTGGGAAGTGGGCACCCCCGCCCCTCCAATCCCTGCTCCATCCCAGGCAGGGAGAGGGAGACAGAAACATCATGATGAGAGAGAATCATTATTGGCTGCCTCCTGCAAGCTCCTACTGGGGATGGAACCCACAACCTGGGCATGTGCCCTGAATGGGAATTGAACAGGCTGTAGGCTTGAGAAGTAGGCACCCCCCGCCCCTCCAATGGCAGGCTCGGCCCCTTCCCAAGCCTAAAGCCTCCGCAGGATGGCCGGCTGGGAGTGACCTGGGTACCGAGGAGGTTCCCGGGACCCAGGTATGTATGCAAGTTAACCGCCATCTTTATTGGGTTAATTTGCATACTCACTCTGATTGGCTGTGTGCGTAGCAGAGGTATGGTCAATTTACATGTTTCTCTATTATTAGGAAAAATAACACAGGTGATTAATAATAAGAGCACTGGTTGAGTGTTACCATGTGTCAAGGATAGGTGAGCTCTTCGTGTTATCTCACTGAATTGTCACAAGAGCTCAGTGAAGTGGTTACTGGTTTCATATCATTTAACAGATGAGGAAACTGAGGCACACGGATTCAGTAAACAGCCTGAGATCAGACAGCTAATTGTTGGAGTCTGCTTTAAGCCTCCAAAGGCAGGTCACCATCCAAAGCCCCATTGTCTTAATGGTACTGTTCTACCTCCTTGTCCACATGGTTTTAGAACCTGCTTCTCACTTCCTTTTTCTGTCTTTTTTTCTGCTTGAGGTGTAACTGACACATAAAATTCTAAGCTATTTAAAGTATATACAACATGATGATTTGATACATGTATACACTGTGAAAGGATTCCCTCCATAGAATTAACACATCCACCACCTCACATATTTACTTTTTTTGGTGACATCACAAATTCTACTCTCAAGCAAATTTCAGTTAAACAGTATTAGCCTTAGACCTTATTCACCTTATAGGTAAGTTTATATTATTTATTTTTCTTTCTTTCTTTCTTTTTTTTACTTACTCATCCAAACCTTTATTAAGTACCTATGATATGCACAATCCTGTGCAAAATATTAAAGGAATACAAATATGAATTTTAAAATGATGCCAACTATCAAGGAGTTTACAATCTAATGGTAGTGGCAAATAGTTTAACACAAACTATAAAAAAGGAATAGCAAATAAACCTTTGCCCTTAATTAGAAAAAAATCACCTTATTTCTTCATTTAAAGCATAAATTTTCAGTAAGTAAATACTACTATTATATACCTTTATTAGTTAATCCTCTTTATAAGTTGATTATTTTTATAAAAGAAAATGTCTCACTCTATCACATCTTTATGACTGGTTTAAATTCTTATAACAAAAAATTTGCTTACAGAGGAAGAATGATAAAAGTCATAACATCATTCTCAGAAAGACAAAGTGTGTCTGCAATAATGTGTAAAAAATTGAACACCCTGGTTCTAGTATTAAAGAGGTAAGCCTGAATTACTTTGGAGACTTACCTTGGACAAGTTATTATGCACAATTTCATCTCATTTAAAACCAGCTTGTTATTTATTATGATTATAATTCAGAATGCTATAATTATTTCTATCTGCCATAATACACAAGGTTAAAAAATAAGTATAAAAACTTTTCTAATAATTTATATGTCAAAAATAATTTAGAATAAAACCAGAGATAAAAAGAAAAACTGATAATAGGGTGGATAATTTAATAATAAACTTTCAGTGCAGAAATAAATGTAAATTTGCAAGTACCTATTTTTTCCTATATTTTATTACTTTAAAAAATGGTCCAGATTTTAAAAATTAAATAAAAATAAAAATGGTTCAGATAAGAAAGTTAACTAGTAAAACAACTGTGAAGGTTCATTTTGTGAGATGTACTGCAGAGAAAAAGAATGGGCAAACAGTACAATTTTAAAATATGTATTGATTCATGCTTTCCAGAAATTTTTTTTCAAACAAATCACCAGAGGACAATACTTTTCTCTGCCCTCAATGCTAAGCCAGTTTTTTCTACCAAAAATAATGACATAATAACTAATCAGTTTGTGACAGCTGTGATTCTCAACTGCTTTTAAAAAATACAAGTAAGAGCAAAGTTGCAAACAGAGCACATGTAGCCATTTAAAAAACTGAATAGGCAAAGCCTTACTCGGACTAAATGACTAATCAGCTGGACTTGCCTTTTTGGCTACAGATAACTTTGCTAAAGAGCCCTGCACACATCAGAAGGGTTCCTTCCCATCCATGTTCCTAACAAAACAAGCAAAGCTGCTAACACTGGATGCTGCAAATAACAGCAAAGGCACAGAGAGGAGGCCCTGCTGATTCTGTTTTATTCTTCAACAGATTTCTCTTCTCCACTTTCTTCTTCGGCTTCTTTTTCCTTGCAAGAATCCTGGCTGTTGGTTTCAGTAAAATAATTTTCTTCCCCATTCTCTCTTTTTCCTATATTTTCTTCTTCATTAAAGCTTTCTTTATCTTCAGTGAAACTTTTCATCTCGTGATTGCTGAAGGACTCAAATATTTTTCCACTTTGGCCTTTCTTTGGAACAAACTCATCAGATATTCCTAGTCCTTTTAGGGTGTTAGAATAATGCTTTTCTGCTGCCATTCTTGCATTTTTCTGAGCAGCTCTTTGAAATAGCAGTGGCCTGTGTTTTAATTTTTCTCCTAGTTCTCGTCGGTATTCTCTCATCCTTTCCTTTTCACTCTTTCTGAGAGATTTTATTCTGGATTTAGACATTTCAGCTAAACTTGGCTGTGAGTCATAAGCCTTAGTCCGGGTTGTCAGGAGTTTCTGCAATTCTTTCATTCTTTGTTTCTGCTTAGTTAGGATCCGAGTTCTCTCTTCCAACATTTTCTTTTCCTCAAGCGATCTGGTGGCTTGTTCTCTTCCTCTGGAAGATACTGTGGGCATCGGAGGGTTGTAGTTATAAGGCACATGCTTTGCATTTGGACTTCTTACTGGTGACTTGTGCCTTAGAGACTGATAAGCCCAATGTGTTTCTTTCAAATTTTCTTTATCTGCTTTATTATCTGCCTAATTTTTCTCTCTTTTAGTGGATGCATGTGAGGCTGCATGAAGATCAGATGGTTTGTAAACTAACAGGATTTTTGGACTTTTCTGTTCTGAGAGGTGCTTCTGATATCTCTCAGGAGGTTCTCCAGAATCAGCAATCCGGCTCTTAGACTTGCATTTACACTTCAACTTTTCAGCCCGTTCGGGATCCTTGGGCTTCCTTGCAGCAAAACTTCTGTGAGGTGGACTCTAAGGCGGAGGGGATGAATTCGGTAAAAGTTCTTGGGCTCTCCGCTGTGTCTTAATGTTTCTAAAGAGCTCTTCTTCTTTTAACCTGTAACTGGTAGTTGAACCCGTAAGTAGATCGAGGTATAGGTCTGGCTTTAAATCGATTTGTTTTCTTTTTAGACTTAACAAAGCCTCTCAGCGGCTTTTCCCGGATTGCTCGCTTTTGTTCCTCCCTTGCAATAAACTTTAATGGCTTTTGTGAGGCCAAAGCGCCCCTTTGTTTTTCTCCTTCATAGTCCTCGCTCTTCATTTTGCTTGACTATATCATGATGAAGGGGGAAAAAGACAAATTCTGGAACTGGGTTGGCTCGGAATATTTTCTTACACTCTGAATCTTCTTGTTTTTTGAGCAGTTTGTGTACCATTTCAACATCTGATTTATATTTCATGTTCTCTTCTTTTTTCTTCTGTTCTCTAATCATTTGAAAAGGCTCAGGTACTGTAATCTTTGGCACCCATTCTTTTGATTTCTTCCTTGTTTTTTTAATTGCTGGGAAGTCAGCATCTTCACACTGAATGTAATCTTTAACAGAAACGTTGGTCCACATGTTGATGAGCTCCTTAGCATAGGTCATCATTCTGCTTTTCTCAGGATGGTCTTTTTCCAAGTTGGGCAGCTCATCTTCAGAGGAAGACACAATCAAGGAGGAAGAATGACCTAAATCAGGTTCTGAAAGTGATGTGATTAACGAGATAGGGTGATAGTTCTTTTCTGATACACACATGGAAGAGACGCTAGAAGCTTCATCCCTGATGATCACTGGCTGCACTTCCTTTAAATTTAATTTATTCTGGTACATTTTCTCTAACTTTGCCATAGTTTCCATGTGGGCAGTCTTCAGCTCTTCTAGTTTCCTGAAATATTCTTCATTAGAGTGATAAATATCAGAAAAGTCCACAGGAGCCTCAGAGTTCATATATGTTAGGTTATTCACCCCGGAAATGATGTTAAAGTCAGTCATCGCCTGCGCCTGTCGCACTGCTTTCTTCTCATCTTCCTGTTCCTCCTCCTCTTCTTCTTCATCCTCCTTTTCCTCCAAGGCCGCCACCGCGGCCACCAGATCCTAAAGGGTCCTCGACCTGGGCGGCCGCGCAGGGGTGTTGGGCTTTACGGGGGCATGGACTCTGGAGGCCGCCAGCTCCGCCTTGTACTCTTTTCTAACGTCTCCCTCTCTCCCCCAGCCCTGACGATCACCATTCTACTGTTTCTAAGTTTGACTTGTTAAAAAATTCCACATATAACTGATAACGTGTGATAGTCTTGTCTGGCTTATATCACTTAGCATAATGCCCTCCAAGTTTTTCCATATTGTCCCAAATGGCAGGATTTCCTTATTTTAAAGACTGAATAATATTCTTGGGGTGTGTGTGTGTATGTGTGTGTGTGACATTTTCTTTATTCATCTGTTGAGGGACACTTCGGTTGTTTCCAAACCTTGGCTATTGTGAATAATACTGCAATGAACGTGGGAGTGCAGGTATTTCTTTGAGATTATGATTTTGTTTCCTTGGATATATACCCAGAATTGGGAATCCTGGGTCATAATGGTAATTCTATTTTTCATTTCCTGAGAAACCTCCGTAGTGTTTTCCATAGTGGCTGCAGCAATTTACATTCCCATTAGCAGTGTATAAGGTTTTTCTGCTCTTCACATTAAGCTATCATAAGTCCCCCTGCCCCCCCCCCCCCAATATTTCTGCAGTCTTCAGTTCTTTTTTTTGGCAACATTGAATGATACACCACCATTTATTAGACTACTTCTGCAATGTTGCATGGTTATTTTTACCATATTTTAACTCCGATAACTAATAGTGCATTAATAATCTTCAAATATAGAACTGTTTCTTCTTTTGAAATATTTCCTTGAAATAATGTCAAGAATGGAATTACTAGATCGTAGGGTGGGAATGCATTATAAGCCTGTATTTCATTTCTATAGTTAGCTTTCTTGTTTGCATAAAAGTAAAATCTCTTCCCTTCACCCAACACTAGCATCTCAGTCAGGAGTTTTATTTTTATCAAGCATTTCAGGTGTAATATTTTGGGGGGAATGTTTTATATATGGCAAAATTAAAGGAAGGAAATACACTGTTCCCCTTTCCATAATACAACACATCAGAACTCAAGTGAGGTCTATGTGCCGAAACCTCTGCCCTTCTGGTTTTCTTCCTGATATTGCATGAAGTGACCCGTATCCTACTTCTGCATAAAAGACACTTGATGAGAAAGACAAAGCTTTTGTTCTTTGGGTGAGTGATTCATTGGTTGATTGCCTAGCGTTTTCCACTTGGGAGCAAATTCCTTCTGTGATTTCCAGAGCTTGAAGAGACATTAGTTTGCTTTTCAATTTACATGGCCATTCTACTGAATCCAGCGCATAGCACTCTGCGATTGGAATAGCCCCGATACATAACTTCACATTTGGAATGTAAAGCGCAACCATTCTTAATAGTTTAGTTTATTGGCCACTCTTTTCTTTCCCCTAAGGTTACTTGTATATTAGTGTTTTTTAAAGAAGACTGCCATTTTAGTGCCACCCCATGCATATCCTCTGCAGTGAAAAGCCTTTTAAAAACAACTATAGTCCCTTGAAAAGCAAGTCACTCAGGATGAGGAAACATTGATCTCGGGGTCGGGGGGGTGGGGGGGGGGGGGAGAGGGGGGAGTGGGAGGGGCATGGAGGAGGAGCCAGTGAGCCCTTGTCTATACTGTTCCTTTTTCTCTTTTAACCCTCTAAGAAAAGTAAGCATGATGTATAGGAAAATGCATGGGCAGCGGGTCGGAGCCTCAGGGACGGGGCTGGGTAGAGCAGCGGGATTAGCAGTTGAGGGGCGGCCGTTTTTAAGGTCCATGGCAGACCGTCACCACCTGTATATTTGTTTTTAATTGAATGACTAGATTTTTAATTAAAGAAAAACTTGTATTTAAAAAAACAACAACCTTATGAAGTTTTAGGTCACTTCCAATTTCTTTCCTTCCTTACACCCTTTCAGCTAATCCAGGACTCTTGGCCTTGCTGACTCTCCCCTTCCGTGCTGTGTTCTGAGATCAGCAGGGGAAGAGTACCTGCTCTCAGCAACTGGGGGGCCACATCCCTGATTCCGTTACCAGGGAAACCAGTTTCAGATGGGTGCAAAGCAGGTAAAAGGTTCAAACATCTTATTTGAAATAATGAAATAAGAACGCAACCCGTAACTCCCTTCTCCCCCCACCTATCTAATGTCAATTTCCATGGAAACAGGATCAGAAAGGCCGCTGACAGCCAGCAACTGACAGTAAATGCAACCTGCTCTCTAGGTGGCAGGCATCCTTTTGATATCTGCAAATGCCAATTTGTACAATCCTGTGACATATCGTCGGGCTGGAAAGACTCTCTTATTTGAAGAGTGAATAAAACAGAATCTACCCAGCCAAGATGTCTGTCCTTCTATGTTTTATTAAACAATCATTCAGGAATGTGGTCCAGTCTGTTATTATTGCTTTCCATGACACACACTTTGTCAATACACAAACCTCCGTGTCAGTCATGTTTGTCTTTCTAATATTGGGGCTAATACTTAACAGCGTGATAGCCATCTCTTCTGGGCTGTAATTTATTATATTTTGACAGAATATGAGGCTTTCCATACCTTCAATATTGAGAGTGTAAATGTTAGTGTTGTTTTTAATCTCTGCACCAGTGTCTAAATAGGTGTCACATTGTCTACTAATTTATGTCCATTTTTAGATGTTTTGCCTTTTAGAAGACATAGACTCTCGGGATGAAATAGTTAGAAATCTTAACATTGACATTGAAATCATTGAAAAGCTCTAGGTAGTCCCCAGCATCTGCAGAGCCAATCCCCCGCAGGTAAGCGAGATACTGTTTAAAAAAAATGTCTCGCGATGGCCATAATTCAATTGAACATTTCAACACTGGATGAACGTGGAAAAATTACTAGAAGGGACTATAGGAAGGAGCAGCGTGCTTTAAAGGGATATCAATTCTTACCGTTGCTGTGTAGAAATGCTAGCTCACCCGTTCTATGGATTTTTGTTTTTCTAGTAGGCTTCTGCTAAAAACAAAATATAATTCTACATGTCATCTACTCTGAGCTCCTCTGTTACTATTAGATTTAAATGATTTATATTAAATACAGGAGACGTTTGCTGTTTAAGTTTTAAACTTCAATTGATTATTTGCACATAGTAAATATCAACTTGCTACCTATTAATGGTGGTACAAAATATATAAACTCTTAAATTTTTTAGCCAAACCTACCTCTCTGATAAAACACACCTTGTAGAGTTATACCTGTGTAAGAGTAACTCAAACCCAAGTCCATGCTGCCCTTGTCAGCCATGTACCTCTTAGCACCCACAGCTGAGGATGCCTTCCCGTTAGCCACAGCTGAGCAATATTTTCTAAGGGCGACGTGAGGACGAGTTGGTTGGTTGAATGACTCAATAAGAAAAATGCTGAAATGGATTTCAGTACTGGCCTTTATCCCCACTCATGGGGGTGGAGAAACAGTAAGATAAATCTGTTAGATAATATTATCATTAGCGAAAAAGACATTAAACCTACCATTTCTCTTCTTTCCTCAAATTGACTGTGAAGTGGGTGAGGCTGACATCCCACCTGGGCTTCCGTAAAATCATACACGTATGATTTCTTTAAGTTAAGTTGGGAGATACAGAAATGTGCATAAATAAGATTTTGATTTGATTTGAACAGAAATTTCCTTGTAGGGTGTGTGTGGCTCCTGATGTTGGCAGTTGACAGTTGTTCAAAGGCAGGTGGTGAAATGGCTAGCCTTGCATAATGGTGAGACCTTTTGGAATAGCTTCCAGGCCCAGTCACAAAAGTATCAGTGACTCTCCTGTTCCAATGGGAATTTTTTCTCCCAGCATTTCCACAATCTATTTCACAAGATTTTCCTCCTTGTCTGTATTCTGAGTCACTCTGTCTTATGGCTATTTCAATTTTAGGAATTACCATTCTGTAATTTGCCAGTAACTGAAATATTCTAAGTCATTTGCATCAACACCTCAATGATTATAGAATGTGGGGGAAATCATAGAAGAAATACGTGCCAATCAAATAAAACTAGAGTTGATAAAAACATTAGCCCAAACCCTAGATACAGATATGTCAGTTGTATAACAAGCTTATTACTTCATTTAACAAACATTTACTACGTGCAGGTAACTTTGGTAGGTGTTATTTGAGAGATACAATAGTAATTACTATGGTTAACACTTATTTAGCACTGACTGTACATCAGGTACTTTACTAAGTACTCTACTTGCCACATTTCATTTAAAAAATAATAATAAGACCTAGTTTCTGCCCTAAAAAAAAATCCGAGTCCAGGGCCAGGACTAGAATAAGTTGAGGAAGGCACACTACTCAAGCTCAAAGTTTAAGGTGATGACAAAAAAAAAACCTCAGTAATCAAGATATCCGTAAGGAAATGGAACAACAGAAACTCATTTATTGCTGGTGGAATTGCAATAAAAAAAGTCACTTTGGAAGATAGTTTGGCAGCTTCTTAAAAAACTAAACATACTCTTATTGTTAATCCTCATCCAAGGATATTTTTCCATTGATTTGGTTGCCTCTCATATACACCCCAACCAGGGCTGGGGATTGAGCCTGCAACCCAGGCACGTGACCTTGACCAGACTTGAACCTGAGACTCTTTGGTCCAAGGGCCGATGCTCTATCCACTGAGCTAAACCAGTTGGGATTAAACATATGCTTACCATACCATCCAGCAAACATGTTCCTTGGTATCTTCACAAAGCAGTCAAAATGAAACCTGCACAAGGATGTTTATGATTCATAATTGTTAAATTGGAAGTAACCAGAGGTCCTTCAGTAAGTGAGTGGATATGATGGTTAATTTTGTGTGTCTACTTGACTGGGGCCCAGGATGCCCAGATATTTGATTAAACATTATTCTGGGTGTGTCTAGGAGGGTGTTTCTAGATAAGATTGGCATTAGAATAGATAGACTGAGTAAAGCATATCCCTCTTCCTTCATTGAGGTGGGCTTCCTTCAATCACTGAATAGAACAAAAAGGCTGAGTAAGATAGAATTCACTCTTCCTGCCTGTCTTCCAGCTGGGACAGTCTTCTGTTTCTTCCTACTTGGACTTGGACTGAAACTATACCTTCGGACCTTCTGGGTCTCCAGCTTGATTCTTTATATATATATATAATATGCAAATTAGCCAGGACACCGTAATGTCACAACTGAACAGCAGGGACCTGAGGCTGCATGGTGCTTGGCCAGGGCGAGGAACCTCAGGCCGCGCCCCCTGCCCCGTGGGGCTTGAAGGGGACCTCAGGCCACGCCCCTCGCCTGGTGGGGCTTGATGGGGGACCTCAGACCACACCCCCCCGCCCCGGTGCCAGGCCAGGACACCTCACGCTGCGCCTCCCACCCCAGCACTAGGCCGGGGGACCTCAGGCTGCAACCCCTGCCCGGCAGGGCTTGACGGGGACCTCAGGCCATGCCCCCGTCTGGTGGGGCTTGATGGGGGACCTGAGGCTGTGCCCCCCCACCTGGAGGGGCTTGATGGGGGTGGGGCCGGCCTGGTCTGGGTCTCACCCAATGGGGGTGGGGCCAGCCGGGTCTGGGTCTCCTGCATTTTCAAAGCGCATGCGGGTGGTGGGCTCTAGGTCCTGCGGTGCGCCCCAGACTCTGACAGGAGGGAGATTTTATATACATTTTACTAATTTTCTTTCATCTCTGACACTTCTATTATAGAGAAAGGGCAAATAGCAATATTAAAATATTTCCTCTAATTAATTCCCTTTTAATGTGCACGAATTTCATGCACTGGGCCACTACTATATATATAGTAATATATTGAGTAATACTATGTAATACATTCAGGGGTTGGCAAAAGTAGGTTTACAGTTGTTCATATGGAAAATAATACAATAATAATAAAACAAGAACAAACTCTGTGTTTCAGGTACTCACAATTGTAAGTATACTTTTGCCCACCCTGTGTGTGTGTTGTGTGTGTGTATATTGCATTATCTATAATATATATTGCATTATCTATCTGTCTATATCTAAGCTATTGGTTCTTTTTCCCCAGAGAGCCCATATTAATACAATGGATAAATAAGCTGTGATACATCAAGACAAAGAAGTATTATTCAGCACTAAAAAGAAATCAGCTATCAAACCATGAAAAGAATGGATGAACTTTAAATGTATATTACTAAGTAAAAAAAAGCTAATCTGAAAATGCTACATACTGTATGATTTCAACCATATAGCATATGAACCAAGTAGGGGTTATATTGTTAACTCTGCTTTTAATATCAGTAAGCCTTATTTTATTAATTTAGGTTGCAAATAAATGTAAATATACATACATAAATATGAATTAAAATGTTACTGTTTTCTCCCATGCCTCAGTGGAGCATCTTTCACACATGGTTACATGGCCCATTCGGTTCACAAGGTGCCTCAGGGATGGTAGGCGCAGTGGAGGGAGTTGACAGTGGTGTCCTAAAAGCAAATTGTGATGTGTTGCAGATTCCGTGTACAGGTGAAGTGGATTTCTGTACTAAGGATTTCCAGCAGTGGGGTTGGAGGTTGAAAATAATACAAGCATAAGAAACCCAAAATATCAGTGCTGGCACTTGTACTTCGTGTATCGGGAACTCTTCATCAAATTATTAGATTAAAAAAAGATGAGGTTTTCTTTAGATCTAATAATTATTAGATTAAAAAAAGATGAGGTTTTCTTTAGATCTAATAAGAAGTTTGTCCCGAAGAAAAATTCAAAATGATCAAGAAGACTGTTTGACAAAAGTGGGTAAGGATGCACTTCAGCCTAATGTTGTTGGATTCTTTTGTTAAATGGCCCCTGTGGATTATTCCTCCCTGTGCACCTCTTTGCAATGTGAGGTTACTGCTAGTCCCACCAAAAGTCGGGGTGTATTTTTCTGTCCTCTAGAATATGAGCTGGCCTTGTGACTCCCTTTGACCAAAAGCACATGGGGGAAGTGACTTCAGCTAGTTTCTCTAGAGGTCCTTTAGCTTCCACTCTCACACTCTCATGTGTGAAGAAGTCTAGTCTAGTCTCCTGGGGTTGAGTGCTCATGTGGAGGATAACGGGGTACTGACAGCCAGAAGCAACAGCCAGACATAACTGAAGACAGCCCCAGTCAAACCCTCAGAAGATGGTGCCTGCACAAGGCCAGCAGGACAATGACCAGACTTCCAACAAACGGAATTGTGAACATTAATAAATCATTGCTTCAAGCCACTAAGTTTGGCGGGGTGGTGTTGGTCACACAGCAACAGGTAACTCACATAGGTGATTGTTAAAAATGATAGCTGGTCTCAGAATGTACCAACTTGTGTAAGAAAATATCGTCCAACCTGTCCTCTCGGCGTGGTGCAGCCCCTGTTCTCCGTCCTCATGAGCATTCTGAATAGCACCCTGCATGGGAGGCTCAGCAAGTTTTTTTGAGTTGGATCAGGCAGCAGATTCATTCAGGACCGCATGGACTTCTGGGAAAGCTCTGAAGTTGTTGGGCTGCAGGGCTCCCAGGGCTTATCACTTTGTTCCTGCAGGATGATGCATAATCATTCTAGCTAACCATACAGCTTGGAAACACTTATTCTTCCAATGAAAAACATAAACCTAACATTTCTAAGCTAATTAAGGAACCCTCAAAGCTAATTTAGATAATGATATTTGAAGCATTTGCAGAATCTGGAGTATGAACTCTGGACTCGGGTCCTTTACTTCCCAATTCACTGCCCCTAGAGTAGGGATCCCTGACTAGACAAGTGCTCACAACTACCAGGGAGATGGACATAACCTACACATCCTGTGGATCCATGATTTTATTGACGTCTCTTTCCTTTCTCCTTCCTCCAGGCAGAAACCTCAGACCTACATAAGTCCCTCCTTATCCAAAGTTTCTCTTCCCACGGCTTCAGTTACCCTCAGTCAACCACAGTCTGAAAATATTAAATGGAACATTCCAGAAATAAACAACTCGTAAGTTTTAAATTGCATGTCATTCTGAGCAGCATGGTGAAATTTTGTGCTATTCTACTCTCTCAGGCCTGAGACGTGAATCATCCTTGTCCAGCGTATCCACACTGTAGACACTCCCTGCCCTTTAGTCACTTAGGAGCCATATGAGTTATCAGATCAACTGTCTGTATCACAGTGCCTGTGTCCAAGTAACCCTCGTTTTACTTAATAATGGCCACAAGTGCAATGGATATGCCAAAGAGAAGCCATAAAGTGCTTCCGTTAAGTGAAGAGGTGAAAGTTCTCAACTTAATAAAGAAAGAAAAAAAAATTGTATGCTGAGGATGCTAAGATATATGGTAAGAACGAGTCTTCTATCTGTAAAATTGTGAAGAAGGAAAAACACATTTGTTCTAGTTTTGATCCTCCTTCTGACAACAATGCTTACGTCATTCACCTCACTTCATCCATCACGTAGATGTTTTATCCTCTCACATCATCACAAGAAGAAGGGTGAGTATAGCACAGTAGGTTATTTGAGAGACCGCATTCACATAACTTTTAATTCAGTATAATTGTTCTATATTATTATTAGTTATCATTGTCAATCTCTTATTGTGCCTAGTTTATAAATTAAACTTTATTATAGGCATGCATGTATATACAGAAAAAACAACAACAGTACACATAGTGTTTGGTATTATGCATACTTTCAGGCACTGGGGGTCTTGGAATGAATCTAGCCCCTGTGAATAAGGGGTCAGGGTGGGGCAAAAGTAGGTTTACAGTTGATCGTGTGGAAAACAATACAATAATTAAGTAATAATAAAAGAATAAACTCTGTGTTTCGTTCACTCACAACTGCAAACCTACTTTTGCAAACCCCCTCCTATATATACAAGGCCACTGAACTGCAAGAGGAGAGGAACTTCCCAAGGGAGCAGGACAGGACTGAGTGGAGGCTGGGAGGACGCTCAGGGGCCCATCTAGGAGGAATCAGGAAAAAAACAAGGCCTGGTCTGACTTTTGACTCCCACTCAGTGTTTTAAAATCATTATTTCTCCACTTTTTCAGGTCAGGGCACACACACACAAATACTGAAAAGATACAGTGGCGGGGTAGAGAGGGGGGAGACATAGAAGCTGCTGGTACTGACTATTCCAGACCCGCAGGGCAACAATGGGAAGTTCTGGCTATTTGTTTAAAACACACACAAAAGCCTTCTATCATGTAACACATATATAATTAAAGTCAATAAAAGTTGACTATTTCTATAATTGTTAGGAAAATTTTCACTACCCTGTGATATCACTGTGAGTCTCTGTACCTGGTCACCGCAGTCACAAAACTCAGTAGACAAGTCTAAATTAATGGGAGTTTAAAACTGTATATTGTAGAAAAAAATGTCACGTTATTACTTTCATAAACTCTATAAATTAGACACTAAAGTCTAAATATCTACTCATGGGTTAAATCAGAAGAGCTAATAAAAGAACTATAATTCCCAATTAAATAAAGTACAAAAATGTTCCAAGTTGCCAAATTAGCTATCTAGAATTAGTTGGGTCTAAATAAAACTCAGTCACAAGGGTAAAGATGGGAACTACATATATTAAGAGATTGCTATCTATGTTTCAGAGACCTGTATTTACCTCATTCCTTTCAGCATACTTCAGCCCATGTAGGCTGTCCTATCTCCCATCTCAAAACCAAAAGTCAAAGACAAACATCAAAACAAAAAAATTTCCTTAACTCCATGCCCCAGAGGTACTACTCCATTTGTCTTCTTCTTATCACATCAGTTCTTTTCAGAAGAATTCCATTCCCCAGCCTCCATTCCTTCACCCTCTGCCTCCATTCAACACACCCATCAGGCTTTCGATCCCATCCACACCATGGAAACTGCCCCTGACAAGGTCTCCAGTGCTCTCTTGCCAAGCCCACTGGCAAGGTCTTCATGTTTTCCTTGTTCTAACTCTGAGCAGCTTTTAAAACAGTTGACTACTCTGTCCTTCCAGAAACACCTTCTTTACTTTGGAGATGCCAAACTCTGCCAGGTTGCCTCCCACCTCTCTGGAGGCTGGCCTTCCCTCATGTCACTCCCTATCTACACTAATAAAAGAGAAAGATGCAAATTGACCATACCTCTGTGACGCCCACCAGCCAATCAGGAGGGAATATGCAAATTAGAAGGACAAAGCTGGCAGCAGCCCACCTCCCAGCCACTCCAGGTGTGGAGCAGCTGGGCAGGGCAGGACGCCTGCTATGAGAGGGAGGGCAGGGGGGGGGCGAAGGATCTATAGGAGTGGCACTCTGGCTGCAGCGAAGATGAAGACGGTAGACTCTGGCCAGAGTGAAGGTGGAAGGCAGCGGCCAGAGTGAAGGCCTGGGTCCAGGGTGCTGGAGGAAAACCAGTGCCGGAAGCCAGGGGAAGGAAGGCCTATTGCACGAATCTTCATGCAACGGGCCTCTAGTTTCTTTATAACCCTCCAGCCACCCTTGCTTTCCATCTCTAAAACATGCCAAGCTTGTTCAAGTTTGTCCAGTACCTTTGCACAAACTGTTCTTTCTGCCTGTTTTTCACATGGAGGTTCCTCCTCATCATTCAGCTCAAATATCGTTACCTTAGAGCAAGCATGTCAAACTCAAAGGCTAACATGGGCCAAATAAACAAGGCATGTGGCCCGTGGGCCGCGAGTTTGACATGCTTGCCTTAGAGAGTCCCTGACATCATTATCTAAAGTCACCACCCTCCCACCTTGTCCCCTTGCTACTGTTTTATTTTTTCATGCTTGTATTTCTATCTTAAATCCTTATTTGTGAACTTGTTCACTATTTTTCTTCCCCCGCAAGGCTGTTCACTCCTTGAAAGCAAAGTCAATATCTGTGGCAACCTGAAGATACACATTATGATAGCCAGGTGCCAACATGGCTTCCAGGCCCTGTGGAGTCCCTTCATACACTGAATCAGGGTTAATCTATGTGACCAATAGAATAATAATAATAATAAATGACAGCATGGGAGTCTTGCTTTCTTTGCTTGGATTGCTTCCTTTGGGAGAAGCCAGCAGCCATGTTGTGAGGTCATTCAAGTAGCCCCGTGGAGAGAACTGAGGCCTCTTCTAACAACCAGCGCCAATTTGCCAGCTATGTGAGTGAGCCAGCAGATCCTTCAGGCCCAGTCAAGCCTTTCATCGACTTTAGCCTGCCAATATCTGACTGCAACCTCATCAGAGACCCCCAAGCCAAGCCAGACTCACATTCCTGATCCACAGAGACCATGAGTGATAATAAGTGAGCATTGCTGTTTTAAATTATTCAGTTTTTTTGGTGGTTTGTTATGCAGCATTAGATAATTAATGCAGATATCTATATTTTATTCACTTGAAAAGAATGCTCAAACTGGCAACTGAATTCCTGCCCTTCACTTAACCATATTTGGCTTCACTGTGAATCCACATTCTATCATCAGCCTATCCACAAGTGTTTAATGATTACATGCTTTATGACAAACACTGCTAAACTAGAGATACAGAGATGAACAAGGTATGGCCCAGGCTCTCAAGTGGCTCCTGATAGAATTTAAAAGCCAAGAGAATCTCTCTTGATGGAATTTAGGAGACAAAAAAGAGCATTTAAAAAGTTAACATAAACTAGAAATTAAAGGATGATGATTTTAAAGGGAGGCAAGAGATCTTCAAGTTTGCTTACCCTGAGAAGTTTTCATGGTAGAGATGGTCATGGACCTACATGAAAAAACATGGCTTAGATCTAGAATATTTACGGTTCTCAAACTTTAGAGTGCATCAGAATCACCTGGAGAGCTTGTAAAAACTCAGAGTTCTAGACCCTATCTCCAGAGTTTCTGCTTCAGTCAGTTTGGAGTCGGGGTTCAAGAATTTGCATTTCTAACAAGTTCCCAGATGATGCTGATGATGCTGGTCCAGAGACTACACACTTTGCTGCCTCCTACTCAAAGTGTGGTCCACATACCAGCAACATCAGTATCTCCTGGAAGCTTGTTTGAAGTGTAGATTCTCGAGCCCCACCCCACACCTACTAGATCAGAATCTTCATGTTAACAAGATCCCCAGGTAACTCGTGCACATTAAAGTTTGAGAACCTCTGCTGCGGGGGGAAAGACAGGTTATGCTCTCTTCAGCAAGCTGACAAGTGCTGGATTAGCTGAGCACATCTGAGGTCAGGCGTAGCCTGTGTATATGAGAGAATTCTTCTCCATGGGCAGCCCATTTGGTTTCATTGATTTTTCTTAGGCAGATCATTTTTTTTTATTCATTGATTTTTGCTGCAGCATGAGTCTTCCTCATCAGTTCTCTGCAGGTTAATTTCAATTCATTTTGATTCATTTCCTCACCAGCTTGGCATTTCTCCCCTGGCACCAGGCAGTGCAAATAATTGTGCTTGCCTGCAAGTGACCAGTTATGGCACAACTGTGGAAAACTGCAAAAGGTCAAGGGGATACTGCCTGTATAAAAGCAGAGAGGCTTGGATGCCTTCTGGAAAGCCAGGGAATTTGAGCCAGGGCCAGGCTTGGGGCCCAGAGGGGTCTGTGCTGTTTGCCGAGAAGCAGGTGACAAAATGAGCACACCTGTGGCAATGCTTTGGACACAGCTGAAAAATTCTATGCTAACTCAAGGAGGAATGGGCGGTTTTCCACTGGCGATGGCGCGATAGATGTGGTGACATCAGCTGCTCTAATGTTCGGCCCAAAGAATTTTATCTTGTGTTTGTTGCTCTCACAAAGGCCGCGCTACTCCCATAACAGAGGGAGCCACTGTGTCTGTATTGTCATTTTAAGACTCAGGGAAAGAAAACGCTGTTCCTCAAATCTCCTGATCCCAAATTTTCCTTCTTTCCTTCTCTTATTTGTAGGTTTTCCTATTTTATCCCATTGACTGAAATCACATATGAGCTACATTCTTCTAGGAGTTAGCGAGCTTCCTTTTAAAAAGGGTTTTTTCCCCCCCCTCTTTGTGGTAGGGATGGTTTCACAGATATATACTTATCTCTGAATTCATCAAGTTGTGTGTGTTAAAAATACCCAGCTTTTCGTTGTTTTTAAAATATATATATTTGTATTTATGTCATAGAGGAGAAGAGAGAGAGAGAGAGAGAGAGAGAGAGAGAGAGAGAGAGAGAGAGAAACATCAATGATGAGAGAAAATCATTGATCAGCTGCCTCCTGCATGCTCCACACTGGGGATTGAGCTGCAACCTGGGCATGTGCCCTGACCAGGAATCAAACCGTGACCTCCTGGTTCATAGGTCGACACTCAACCACTGAGCCATGCCAAGTGAGCAATATTCAGCTTTTCGTATGACAATAATATCTTAATAAAAGTGGTTTTAAAAATAAATAAGTAAATAAATAGACATTTTTTTTACCCTTCATTCAAAAGTCACGCAGCAAACATTCATTGTCTTTGGGCAAAGATGAAAAAGACAATTTCTTTCCTTAAGGAGGAAAGACACACATTTTCAAAAACTGCAAAATAGTGCGCTATGTATCTATATGAACGTACACAATCATTCAATTCTCTTAAGCAAAGGTTCCCAAACTTTTGTGTAAGTGCATTCTTGGTAGGACATTTGCACAATGTCCACAATGTCAAAACCACCTAAGGACCATTTCTCAAAAACGTTTCCCCGTGTTTCCCCCTCTTTATTTTACTATTTCCCCCCCCCCCCCCACCACCTCTTATTTCCCTTCTACCCTCCTCCACCTCCACCAGCTGTTTCCCGTTAAGTGGTGCATGACTGCCCTCCCCGCAAAGCAAGCACCACTCCAGGGTCACTTCTCGCGAGATCCACAGCCACGCCTCCCCACGAGGCCTCCCCACGAGGCCTTCCCCCTTGTGCAATTTCTCTCTCCGTGGAACGGTCTCGAAGCTTCCCCCTTGTTCAAGCGGAAGCGTCTCGGAGACGAAACCCGTGTCCCCTTCGGTTTCCCTCCGCCACCTCCTCACTCTCCGCGACCTGCCAGCTGCTGGGTCCGCTCTGGTCCTGCCGCTCCACGCCGGGGAGGCAGCGCGGCGCACAGGGCCCGCAGCGAGACCGCTCCTGCACCCCGGTCGCCTGGCTCCTGCGGTACCTGCTGGCCGTCTTCCGGATTCTGCACCCCCACAAAACCCAACAGCAGGCTGACGAGAAGAGGGCTTTGGGGGGCATATTTGGGAGATCCTGGGCCTGTCCCTGCCGTCGCTGGAAACGTGGCAGCTCCCGCCGACCTCGGCCCCACTGGGCCCTTCCCCGCGCAGCTCGCGGGGGACGTGAACCAGCCACAAGCCTCCCCGCTTTCTACCGCACACTCATTTTTTTTTGACGTTTATTTACACACTGGATGGTTTTGCTTTTCTGTACTGAATCCAGAAGTGCACGGCGGTCACCTTTCGTAGCCGACTACTGGACAAGTTTGGATACATTGGAACTTGCAGAAGTCAAGTGAAGGCTGCCGAGAGTCGCCGTCGTGAACTAGGTAAGAGTTTGACGCCAAGACGGGAGCCGCGACCTTTCCTGGGTGGGTGTGAGCCGGGAGTGTCTCCAGATAAAATGGTGCTTGAACTACAAGATTGCGAACACAGCCCTGACCGGTGTGGCTCAGTGGATAGAGCGTCGGCCTGTGGACTGAAGGGTCCCAGGTTCGATTCCGGTCAAGGGCATGTACCTTGGTTGCGGGCACATCCCCAGTAGGGGGTGTGCAGGAGGCAGCTGATCGATGTTTCTCTCTCATCGATGTTTCTAACTCTATTCCTTTCTATTCCTCTCCCTTCCTCTCTGTTAAAAAAAAAATCAATAAAATATATTTTTTAAAAAAAGAAAGATTCTGAACACAGATTTCGCGAAACTCTTGTGACAGAGGAAGTGTGTTCTGAGTGCATCAAGGGAGTTCAGAGGCAAGGTGAAAACCTCAGTATCGTTCTGTGACAGGAAGAGGGAGGAGCAATGGTTAAGTTCTGGGCAGAGCGGGTGGGTATTTGGGTAGGGTGGGCTCGCCGATGGAGTGAGGGTGGGGGCTGCAATGTTTTCTGTGGGTCACAGATCACCCCTAGATGCTCTGTGAAGGTGGCCTAGAGGGAAGGGTCAGTTAGGGGACTTATCATTTAGGTCAGAGGGGCCAGTCAGTCATTCACCTGTTAGTATAAATTTACAGAGACCCATTGTTTCCCTTCAAAGCTCTAGTTGATATGGGCAGTAAGGAGATGTGAGTTTTACTGAGGTAGTGAGACGGCAGCAGGACATTTCGAGGCCGTGGATGCAGCTGGGGAGTTCAGGTTTGGTGGAGGGGTGTGCCTCAGTGCACAGGGGCCACCTCTGGCAGCTTTCAGCCACGGAACCCATGAAATTGGGGCAGGGAGGCAGGGGTGGGATTTTAAAAAACCGTGGAAAGGACAAGGATGGTTCATGTCAATGAGCCAGCCTGGGGATGACGTCAGCCGCATCGATGGGTATGGCAATAAGGGATTGTGGAATACTCCCAGAGTCCAGAGTTTCAAAGGTGTGATATCTCCTGAACATTTGTTCCTGTATTTATGAGTGTGTCTAGGAACGAGTCGGAGATTAAGAGAACAAATAGTTTGGAGATGAACTAATCAAGCGTTCTGTTGTTTCAGTCCCTCTGGTGCCTCGTTTGATGAGTTTAGTAGAAGCAGGAGACCTTAGTTTACAATCACAGAGCCCAGAGCTGAAAGGCCTGCATTCCCAGAAGGGGAAAAGTGAGCTAGCAGGCTGGAAAGGGCACAGGGAAGCTCACCCATAGCATGGAAAACTGAAAAATGACTTGTTACATCCCTTGTCATGGGTCTAATTTGTTTAAAATCAAATCCATCTGTTCATTTCACACTCTTTGTTCCACTTCCTTGCTGCGGTCCACAGTGGATTACTCCAGGACTGTAAAAACTGGCTGCATTTACAATAAGCTAATTATTTATTTTGGGGTTAACTGCATCAAGATATTCTGGAACACAACCAACATTTATTATCTACCTATCTACCAACCTACCTACCTGCCTATCATCTATCTGTATCTCAAAAACAAATTTTTTAGTGTGGCACACTGACATGGAAAAAAAACCTTTACGTTTCCTTCACAAGACATACTGTTTTCAGGTGGGGGGGGGGGAAGTTTCTGTCACTCCATGAGGCCTTCCTCTCACTCCTCACGTTCTCTGCAAATGCGCCTTTGCCTCCCAGGTGCGGTACATCACAAAAGACTTCTTGGCTCAGTTGATTCCGTTTATGATCTTCAAATCTTAATTTCAAATGAAGCTTGCTCCTTTTCAGGAAAGAATTATCTTCTGTGCAATAAACCAGCATCCCCTGAGGCATTCATTTGAGATGCATCAATTCCCTTAAGGTCTCCTAACCCATTAAATTCTGTACAGTATTTCTGGTTAACTAATGGATCACTGGAAAAATGGGATTGCATGCAAGATATAATTCAAAGAAATGTTCTTGGGGTTGCTGGCCAATCCATTCATAGGAACATTTGCTGATTGGGAAAATATTTTATTTTTTTTGGCTTAATCCTTTGCCAGACCACACAAACAAGTGAAGGTCGTTATTTTTTATTTCTTGGACCTAATTCTGAAGACACAGCAGCAATGAAATTTGTGATTTTTGTCACTGCTCCTGATTAAGAAATGACTGGTTGGCATTTAAACTCGGTTGGATCTGTACACTCTGTGGATATTACCATTCCACCCCCCTCCCCCCGCCCTTGTTGAGTGCTAGTTATTGCTAGATCTTATCTTGCATTCATTCCTGTCTTCTGAAGGGCCAAACATTTTGGAAATAAAATATTTATGAAGTTGGATATTAAAATGGCAAATGGTTTAAAGCTGAGGAATGGGTGTTGAAAGATCCCAGCACTTGCACTCACAGTAATTTTACATTTTTCATTACTGAGGTAATTAAAAAATTCCTTAGGGCTGAATTATAGTAAAATTTTATGTATCCTTCTAGTAAGCATAAACTAATTTTCTTTCCCACTGGACAGTGTTAATTTAAGTAGGAAACATATTTAATTCTATCTCATTTATTCATATTATGAAAAATTGCAAACTTTACTAATTTTATTCAACATCATTTTTTCTAAATATTCTTAGGTTCAGTAACTGATAGGCATTTAGTATTAAAGGTTAAACAGAAATGAAAGATGGAATTTTTTTTTCTCACCAGTGACCTTTCCTAGTTCATTCTGAATTCTTGGGTGTCCCCAGAAAAGCCATGGGGTCTGAACCCTTGTTCATGAAGGCCATAAAATTTGTCTAAAAGTGTTTTGTGTGTGTGTGTTTTTTTTTTTAGTTTTGAAATTGAAGAATATATGAAATGCTGTGTGATCTTGGACAAGTCCTTAACTTTTCTTTGCCTGTGGAAGAAATTTAATGAGTTACATTCTCTCCCTTACCTAATTCTTGAAGTAGCAATTGAAATGCTCAGTGAAGCCCTTTGACTCTTTCCAGCCACAGGGTGCCATTTTGTGTCTTACCGGTTCTAGTGGTATTAACTTGAGGGTTCTCATATGGACAGAGAGAAGTGAATATAGCATGCAAGAAGTGGTACAGATTGGATTAAAAGCCAACATGCTTAAGCAGGAACTGAGGACAGCCAGTCGTGGCGCTGTAATGGTTCACCCATTGGGAAGTTATGCCCAAGAGAAATGCAATAACAGGGAAGTGGGAGGACGGGAGAGAACACTATGCCCAGTGCTTGAGCTGAATCCATGTGGAACCTTGAAACCTGGGAGAAGCTTTGCACTTACTTCATGAGTCAGGGAGTGGCTTGGGCAGGGGGGGAAGATCCATTGCTAACCTAGGAGGAGGAGGGGGAGGGGCAGGGGGAGGGGGGTGGGGGGAAGGGGGGGCAGAAGGAGCTGCCATTTTTTATAAGCCTCCCCTGTGCAAGGTGCCCTGCCAGTGCTGACCATGATGGGGTGAGGTTCACAAGCATTGCCTCTTGTGACCCTCACAACCACCTCGCGATAACAGGATAAGGCCGTGGTCGGCAAACTGCGGCTCGCGAGCCACATGTGGCTCTTTGGCCCCTTGAGTGTGGCTCTTCCACAAAGTATCACGGCCTGGGCGAGTCTATTTTGAAGAAGTGGAGTTAGAAGAAGTTTAAGTTTAAAAAATTTGGCTCTCAAAAGAAATTTCAATTGTTGTACTGTTGATATTTGTTTGGCTCTGTTGACTAATGAGTTTGCTGACCACTGGGTTAAGGACACAAAAAGTTCTGATTAGGTCACTTGGCTGAGTTCCCATAGCTCCTAAGATTTAAAGGGCAGCTTTGACTTGAGGGGCCATTCCCAGGCTTTTGCCACAATGTGACATTGCTGTTCTTATGGGTATACATTTCATGTCCACCCCACTCCTCTCAGCCCACATCTAGACAGGGGTTTCCAAAACTAGCTCTGCAGGGGAATTGTGCAGATGCTGAGGCCTTTGCTCAGACCCATTTAATGGGAACCTGCTTGGGTGAGGCCCATGGATAATGACTGGTGTCTATCAGAGGGTATTTGCATTTTAATTAGGGGACTTGATTCTATTCAATTCAGTCAGTTAATATATATGGAGGATTATTGTAGGCCTACCTCTGAACACCTTTAGATTCAAAACACACTCTGCCTTTAAGGCTCAGGGTCACCTAAATAGGCCTTCTGGGTAGGAAAAATATGGATGATGAAGTTTCAGATTTCATAGCTAGCAAGTGGAGGAGATCAGTTAGAGCAGGCATCTTGCTGCACCCTTCACATTTCTACTGCTTGAGTGAACTTGCCCTCAAAACCAGCAAGCCAGGGTGATCTGCTCACATCAACATGACAACCCCCAAGGTTTAACAAGTTCCACACCAAACTTAGTTCCTTTTCCTTTTGAGGAGATCCTTTTTGCTTACCTTTAGGCATACTGGTATGATAATGAGCTGAAAAAGAAGACATCATAACACTACTATGTTTAAAATATATATATATTTATTTATTTCAGAGAGGAAGGGAGGGAGAAATTAGAAACATCAATGATGAAAAAGAATCATTGATTGGCTACCTCTCACACAACCCATACCGGGATCCCCACAACCTGGGCATGTGCCCTGATTTGGATGGAATTGTGATCTCTTGGTTCTTAGGCCGATGCTCAACCACTGAGCCACGCTAGCTGAGCCATAACACTACTCTTTATGAAGGTGTTGGCAAATAGAGCAGAGACTATATGATCCTTCCAGTGGCCTCCTGATCTAATGAAATGGGGCGTATTTCTGCTTTAGTTTTTACTTATCTGTCAAGGTCAGGTGCTTCCTAACATTTAATTAGCCTTCCTGAAGTTTTTTTTAAATAGGAAAAAAATTTTTTAAAGCATTTTAGTTTTCTCTAAGTTCTAGAGATAGGTATCATTTAGGAATGAGGTTCTTAAGATTACTAGGATGTCTGCATTTTTCTCTAGCATAGTCTCTGCTCAACACCTTTCCTGGGGCGGGCCTCAGTAATCCTAAGGTTCACTCTTATCGTTTTTATACCCTAATATTACTCTAATGTTAGTACAGTCATTATTACAGCATAGAGCATGTTGTCCAAAGCATTATTGTTTATATGCTTGTCAAGTGATGGTCTCTAGATACAAATAATGAGAGTGCAATGGTTACTTACTTTCATTTTGATCCTCTCAGCTAGCATCACTTTAGGAAAGCAAAGCTGACTCAAATCTCTGCTGTTAATTTACCTGCCCCATTTAACTCCACCTGACCTGTTCTGCTCACCTCAGTTTAGTGGAGCAGGCAGTCTGTTCCCCCTTTCTTCAAAAGTGGTCTTCAGACTACTGGGACACAGTGTCTTACAGTGTATCTGCTCATTTGCCTATCTCCTCCACTCGGCTGACTCCCCAGCAGCAGGAGCCTAGCTTGTTCATTTTTGTGCATTTTTAATTCAGGCAATTAAAAAATGCTTGAGTGGAACAATGAGTAGGTGTTTCTTTAATCAGCCTTTCTTTTCTTCCCTTCTCTTATCCTTATTAAATCTTTTAGTTTGAACATGTATTACTTATGTAATGAGAAAAAAATAAATGAAAATAAGGGTGTTTCCTTTTAATTCTATGAAAACATTTCCACTGTTACATTAAACTGTTAGCTTTTAAAACACAATCTAGGCAAAGCATAAAGCAGTGTTGCAAACATGTTTTGCAAATGTTTATTTTTGAAATGCATTTGACTATTCATAAGCACCTACCAGATAGAAGACACAGTCTCTATGTGCTGGCCAAAGGCTGCAACCTGCTGCACAGCACTTCTTCATTCCTTTCTGGCTCATCTTTCCAACCTTCCCACCCCATCACTTAAAAAGTACCAGCTTAGCCCCAACCCTGTAAACAGAAATTACTGAAAGCTAATCATTTCTGGTAAGCAATTTAGGAGACATTTAAGTCACTAATATATGTGCGATCCCCCTTTTTACTGCAATTTCCAGGGAAAGTGCTACAAAGTGATATGTGGTAATAACAAATTCAGAAGGAAGGGAATATGAAATTCAGCGAGCAGCGTGAATGATTTGCTGTTAGCATGGGGCCCAATAACACTACAAAGCTATAAACTCTGTCGATCTAGATTGCCCAGTTAGGTGGCAGAGATGCAATTTGTCTTTTCTGAAGATGCCTGCTAGTTGCTAGCTCCATCTCCTGTCACAGCCTATTAGCTCCCCAAGAAAATTGGTGGGAAATTGCCTGCAGATTGGAGGAAATTGCATCTCCAGGCCTTGGAAAAAATGTAGGATAGCACAACACTGACCCTCCCAGAGCAGCTATTAATTCAGCAGAAAGTGACCTTTGACTTGCGGGGAAACAACTTTGCTATTTGCTGCATAAAGACTGTATTATGTGTGGCTGAAGGAGGGTGCAAATTATTATCCTAGCCAGGCTCGCAGCTGACCAGCTTTTGAAAGCCTAAATATTAGTTAGGAGATTTTGTTTGTTTACTTGTTTTAGGTACAGAGAGTTTGTGTGTTGTAGCTTTGCAGGGAGAGAATGGTTCAGTTGGCTTGTTTTTGAAAACACCTTTTTGCCTCAAGTTAAAAAGAAAAAAGTAAATTGTCTCCAGGAAATGCTATGAATCTCTCAGACAAAAATCCAGGAAATACATCTTTCAAAGATGAGATTAAAGAACAAAGATGACCACATTGGAGCATTGTTTTGTTTCTCCCTTGTTCTGCTGCATATTCTTCTGGGGCTTCCCCACAACCCCTCCCTAATTGTGTTTTACATTTCTGTCTATTTCTGCTCACCTCTGAATTATTTTTTTATAGACCATCCCCAGAAGTTCAGACATCAAGATAATTGAGTGTTCCACAGGGGTACATATTGTGCATATTTTAAGCATCATTGACTTTATGTTACAAAAAAAAAGTAAGGTTCCTGACATGATATTTAGAGGCCTACATTTCTACCTAGAAGGATCTGAGCTCTCATTTACAAAGGATATCTTTGGAGAGGGAGAACAGTTTAGCTGCTCCTGAGTGCTCTCACTGCCTTTGCATCCTAAACACTGCCCCCTACCCCCAACCCCTTCCCCGTTGCTGGGTCATTCATTTTCAGTGTCCCCGGCAGCAAATCTGAAATGAGATGGCAGGATGTAGATCATCATTGCTATAATAATATAAGACATAAGCCATGTTGACAAGGAGAACACCCCCGCAGGGAAAAATACTCCAATGGTCGCTCCAAATTTATACATGGTAGAAAGCATTGTCCACCCATTTATATGCTCATAATTTAAGATCAAAATTGGTCTTTAAAAAAAACTGGTCTCAGTTTTGATACACCAGCTTTTCTTCCTCTGTGAACTACAGTGTTACCCCTAACTCCCCTATTATTTGCACAGATTCCTAAATAGTGAAATGAGACTCCTCTTGGTTTTTCCAGAGTTGAGAGGTTTTCTTTAGATCTGCTGTCTTCTTGCATTTTGTTCTTGCTTCTAGAGGCAAAGTCTTGGAAACCATATCATATCAGAGAGTGCTGAATTTAGCCCGAGAATTTCTGAGCTTTTATATGGGCTCTGTGCTCTTGGGTAATTTTTTAAAGCTTTTAGGGCCTCAGTTTCATTATCTAAAGAACAGATTAAAAAATTGATGTTATCTAAGAACCTTCCAGATTTCAAATCCCAGGATAAACAGAGTTCTGTTGGTCAAACAATTTATTTTGGAGTTTACAAGCACCCAATATGCAACCAGCTAATTTGTTATTATATACCAAGTGAGTACTTGTTTATGAGTCCAGAAGAGCCCAAAGGAGTTCTTATGACATGATCCCTGGATTCATACTGACTGCCAGGGTCAGTGGACAGTGGGTGGTAGAAAGCCTGTCATAGGAGTGCTGCTAGACTCACTGTACATAGCCCCACGTTATGGAATTTTGGAAGGAGTATCAGAAGAGGTCCAGTTAACTTTGGAAAATATGATAAGTGAAAAAAGCCAGGCACAAAGAGTCACATATTATATGATTCCATTTATATGAAATATCTGGAACAGGTAAATTCATAGGGACAGAAAGCAGACTAGTGGTTGTCAGGGGCCGGGAGAAACAGGGAATGGGGTAATGGAGGGAATGATTGCTTAATGGGTACAGATTTCCCTTTTGGGGAGATTGAGAATGTTTTGGAACTAGACCTAGGTGATGATTAAACAACATGGTGAATGTACTAAACGCCATTGAATTATATACTTTAAAATGGTTGATTTTATGTTATGCAACTATTACCTCAATAAAAAAAGTCTAGTTAAATTGATGCATAAAAGAACAAATGAGAAAAGATATAATTACTTAAAATTTTAGCCCAGGCAGTATTACTTGTGCCACATTACAAACCACTCTGTGACCTTTCTTATCTGCCTTTGTTTCTAATCTCTGTCCATGATAATGGTTTGAGAAATGACTGGATGTTCTCATGTATCAAAACTATAACTCCTCAACTCTAAAAGCCAATGTTGGGGTTCTTCTCAAGGGGGTGGGGAAATGGGGCTGATATTTCAATTTTCAGATGATTTATAACCATTCTTCCTATAGTCTCCTTCAAAATCCAATTCAAGTGCCTTGTCTGCTGGAAAGTTTATAATCCTTCAAGCTGAAAGAGATCTCTGCCTTCTCTGAGCAAATGGCATTTAACCAACCTTTTTAGGGCTTTGCTCGCGTCCCATCTTGGATTATGGTTGTTTATTTTTCAGACATGCTTCACCTCCCTACTCGAGGTCGGAATCACATCGCCCTCACCTTTGTATGCTCCCAGACACCAGGGAAGCATATACTCAGTAAACATTTGCGCTTTTGCTCTTGTTTTCTTCTTTACCTGAAATGTGCTTTGTAGGTGAATTCCACAGCAGTCCTTTCCCTCCTCCTACTTAGCTGCTGGATATTTTTAAGAATCAACCCCTTCTTATTCTCAATCCCTGAAATACCACCCCATTTGTATACCACCCCAGCAACCACCTTGATGCATATTCCAAATCAGCATATTCCAAATCTGAGACCCCACAGATATTGCAGAGTTGGGCCACGTAGACCTGGAGCTGAAGGTGACTATTTGCCATGGAGCGGGGAGAGTTTGCCTGAGAACAAAGCTAACATGAGAAAAAGCAAAGAGGAACACTGGAGAGAGACTTGTTCCGGGAATATTGTTTGGATACCAGGGTTCTCCTGGACTTCTCAGTTTCATAAATCAACTGTTCCTCTTTTTTGCTGAAGCCAGTTTGAGTTGGGTTTCTGCCATTTGTCATTCAAAGACTACTGCCCAAGACATTCTTGATAGCTCTTTAAGGCCTGAGTAAGAGCAAATGTTTTCTGGAAAGCCCTCACTATCTCTTCTTATATTTTTACTAGTGACACGGTGCACAAAATTTGTGCATGGGAGGGGCAGTTCCCTCAGCCCAGCCTGCCCCTTCTCACAGACTGGGAGCCCTTAGGGGATGTCCTACAGATGGCTTGGACCTGGGCCACCACTTGGTGCTAGTGCACACACAAGCGACCACAGGGCGGGAACATCTGCTCTATCGCCATGGCAACGCAGTAATGTTCCCGCCCTGCCCCCAGCCACTTGGCGCCTGCGCCCATAGGCCTGGAGTGGCTGGGGGCATTCTGGTATCCCAGCCACTCAGGGCCTATGCGCGGGCCTACAGACTAGGAGCGGCCTGGGTCTGGAGGATGTTCCCAGGACCCAGGGTGCTCAGTGCCTGCATATGCAAATTAACCTGCCAGCTTTGTCAGGCTAATTTGCATACTCACTCCTGATTGGCTGGTGAACGTAGCAGAGGTACGGTCAATTTACATGTTTCTCTTTTATTATATAGGATTTCATTCATCCTGTTATTTATTATTGTACTTTCAACAGAGATTTATTGAGCATTGGAACAGAAGCAAATATATAAAAGAATAAGATTGTTTTGGCCTCTAGGGAGTGATATTTATAGAAATCCTTCTATTTAGGCAGTTTTATCTCCTTTAATCTTTACATTAGTCTTGTGAGATCAGTATTTAATTACCTGCATTTTGTATATGGGGAAGCTGAGGATCAGAGGTTTTAAAGTCATTTAAATAAACAGCCCGCAGTTTGATCATGTGGACTCCTACTTGGACATTACTTCCTTTGTTCTTCCAGTGCAGTTTGCCTTGCATTGTGATTTTGTTTTTGTCTCCTCTTCTGGACTCTAGATCCCTTAAAGGCAGGGACTATGGCTTACTTTTCAATCACCTACAGCTTTTAGTAGTTTCTTAATGATGATAAAATTCAATAAGCATTTTTTTTGTGTGACTTGATATATAAGTGAACTGCAACTGAATGAATAATTTGTGTCCTCAGAAATCCAAATCAGAATTCACATCTTTGGATGCATAGAAGCTAGAAATGCCAAAATGCTATTTCTGAAGCTCAGAATATTATATACCTGCACAGCTTTCTGTTTCCTCTGAGCCATCAAACCCAAGCCATCAGGACTCAGCATTAGCAAAGATTTACCATTAAATTAATGATGCTTAAACTAAAGGGACACTTGAAAGGCCATATGTATAAAATTTATAAAAGTAAAACATTTAAAACGTTGTTTAAGATCATAGTCTCTTTCCATTCTAACTTCCCTTTATTCTTTCTCTTTCATAGAGATGGCATTGGAATGGCTTTGTATGTTGGAGAACTAGCTAAGAGGAAGTTGAGTTGGCGGTATATGCAGTTTGTGTTTAGTGAGATGGTTTTATGTGGTTCATAGTCACTTATAGAAGTACATAGTGAACGTTTATTTAGAATGAGAATTAGGCTAGGTGTACTGCTATGAGAATGCATCCAGGAATGCTCCTGTTGTCCATTGTGATAACTGATGCACTGTTGTGCCATGAAGGCATGGGAAGTTGTCTTGCTTTGGGAGTGTGTCTTATAGAGCCTGGCATTGTAAGGATGGTTGTAGTGGAGGAAGACAATAATTTGAAACATGTGGAGTCAGAAGCTAGTATGGAGATTTTGTCCAGTTGTCATCTCTTAATAGAAAATTTGGTTCTCATGGAAGCCTAGTAAATGGAAGTTCTTTCCTCTCAGGAATAGAAACACAATAATGCAACAACATGCACAATTATAAAGATACAATAATTTTTTCTTTTGTGATAGGAATGAGGAAAATACAAAATTGGTGTAGGGCCTTGCCAGGGACCCATGGAAGTGAGGGACCCTGGAACTGTAACTTCATTTGCTTCATGGTAAATCTGCCTCTGAGAATGTTTATCAAAGTCATTATTGTACTAGAGGCCCAGTGCACGAATTCGTGCATGGGTGGGGTCCAGCCGGCCCAGCCCTGATCGGGGCAGATTGGAGCAGGGCCTGTTGGGAGGAGACGGTGGGAGGTTTGCCAGTCGGCCCGCCCTGATCAGGGCCCAATCAGGGCCAGGTCAGCCGGTGGGGAGGGGCTGCGGGTAATTGGCCGCCGGGCCCTGCCCCTGTTTGGGGTGGGGGGGGGGCAATTGTGGGCAGGGTCAGCCATGGGGAGGGACTGCGGGTGGTGGGCCAGCTGGCCCTGCCCCCGATTTGTGTGGGGGGGCGATCAGGGGTGGGGCCAGCTGGGGGTGGGGCTGCAGGAGGTTGGCTGGCTGGCCCGGCCCCCTATTGGGGTGAGGGGTGGTGATCGGGGGCGGGGCTGGCCAGAGGATAGAGGCCTGGGGGGGGGGGTGGTTGGCTGGCCGGCCCCGCCCCCGATCAGGCCAGTTTGCTGGCACAGTGGGCGTCATAGCGACTGTGGTCATTACAGCGTTCCGGTTGTTATAGTGTTCTGGTCGCTGGCTTTTTATATATAGAGATGGGCTCTGTTGGGTAGCTCAGTTGGTTAGAGCGTCATTCCAATAGGCCAAGGTTGTGGGTTTGATCCCCTGCCAATGAGTGCATGGATGAATGGAACAACAAGTCAATATTTCTCTCTCTCCCTTCTCTCTCTAAAAATCAATGAATTAAAAAAAATTGTCTGAAGAGATCATTAAAGATGTAGACAAAAAATGAAGGGAACATATAGAGGTGTGTCAGTTCCAAGTGTCAGTATTTTTACACATTTTGTGACCTAGTGATATTTTCCATTAAAAATTTTTATAACTCATTGTGACTTTGTTTTTCATGCTACAGAAACATTCACTAAGTATTCTTTTCACTGAAGAGTACCTCCCTCTCCCTGAAAAAATAAAATAAAAGCTCAAAGTCTCACAAAATCTGCATTTGCCTCTGCTGAAAGTAACTATCAAATGACTTTGGCTCATTTCCCTAACATTTGTGAAATTCACTGTGCTTCCTGTCCTTCTGGAGAAGCCTTCACTTTCGGTTTTCTGCAGGGACATGGCACCTTTGTGATTCTGTGTTTGCAAGTTTCATAGGGATCAGATTCCTCTTACTGTCATTGGGCTCTCCAGCTTCAGGGACTGGGAGAACATCACTTTTTGCCAGTGAGCAGTATACAAGGCAACACTCTTTAGCTTAGCATTAAATATTGAAATTTTGCATTTTAGTGGAGTAGCATTAACTACATTTTATGCACAAATAGGCCAAGGCCCAGGGAAAATAAATGGTTTTACCCACGTTCACAGGATAATCAGAGCTGCAATTACAACTTCCCAACTCCCCAACTGTACATTCAATTGGCGGGTTTACAATTATGTACAAAAGATAGACAGAGAACACAGATGGGCTTCTAACCCCTGCTAATGAGAGCATCACTCTTCACTGCTGAGATCATTAAACAAATATTTAGTGGTCAAAACCCACTCAGATTTTAAATAAAATCAATCAAACCTCAATCCCTTGGGAGATGTTGTTGATTTTGGAATTTTTTTAAAACTCTGAAATGTAATTTCTTGTGTGAATGTAGTTCTTATATTTATGATTTAAAGTAGAGGAGAGGAGAGTTAACCAGTTGCACTATGCCTATTGAGAAGCACATTCCCTAGAAAAGCCAGGCTTCTGACACTTAGGAGGCACCAGGTCAGGAGAGCATTTTCTCTTTGTTAATTGCTCCTTTTTTCCCTTGCAATTTTCATTCTTCCTCCTGGAATCAGACCCTTTAAACAAATTGCAAACAGTTTGCACTGTGTGAAGCAATGTCTAGTCTACCACGCTACCTGACACAATCATTGACATTTCTTGTGTAAATAACAGCAGTTGGATTCAACACTTTTAAGAATGGGAGTTGAAAAGAATACTGACCTATTTTTAAAAAAATTATTTTTAAAGATAAAACATGCAATACGTTCCAGAAATCAGAAGGGACTGAGATATAAAAAGAAAAACAAATTAGTACATTACCTTGTTTATTTTTGTTACAACTTCCTCCATGGATTGAAATGCTAAAATTTTGGCATGAAATATTTATACCATTCTTTCTTATTCTGTCCTCTATGCCTAACTCTCTTTACCCAGCTGTGTGTTTTTTCCGTATAATTTATCACCTTTGAATAAACTGTAGACTTTATTTATTGTGACTGTAGTTTACTAGCTGTCTCTGCCTGCTAGAATGAGAGATCTAAGGGGACAAGAATTTTTATCTGGGTGTATCCCCAACACCTAAAATAGTACCTGACATACAATAGGAGCTGAAGAAATAGTTGTTAAATGACTATGAACTATATGTCAGCACTTGGTGAACAGAAAATAAATACGATATTATACTTTTCTCTGAGAAGCTTAATAACTTCCTTCATGCATTGAAATGCTAGAATTTTGGCATTAAATATTTATATCATTCTTTTTTATTCCTATTAGAACCTCAATTTGAGATGGCAATATGTCTGGTAAAATTAGCCCATTGTCTAGACTTTCTTTCAATTCTGGCCAACAAAAAATAAGTTTGATTCTATTGGGGACATCTAGGAAAGTTTTGCTTTTCTGGTGTAGACATTTCCTGTTCCTCTTTATCACTTGTTTCTTTTTCCTGTCTGGAATGTGGATGTGATACCTGGAGGTATAGCTGCCATTTGAGACCATGAGGATGAAAGCAAAATGCTAAATGTGGCAGAATGAAAATATAGAAATAGAAGAGGATGGCCTATTCCTGTATTTGTTACAAGAGAAAAATAAAACCTTACTTGGTTAAGCTTTTTATTTTTTATTTTAATTTTTATTGATTTCAGAGAAGAAGGGAAAGGGAGAGAGAAATAGAAACATCACTGATGAGAGAGACTTATTGATTGGCTGCCTCCTGCATGCCTCCTACTGGGGATTGAGCTGGAAACCTAGGCATGTGCCCTGACCAGCAATCAAATGGGTGACCTCTTGGTTCATGAGTTGATGCTCAATCACTGAGCCACACCAGCTGGGCTGGAAATTTTTGTGCTAATACGTGGTTGCTGTGACTCATACACAAGTATACATACATAGGTGTATGTTTGTGTGTGAGTGTGTGAGAACCTTCAGCAGTAGAAATTTCCTCTTTGCATCTCCAGATTAACCCAGAATTGAAGAGAGACTAATTTAGCCAGCGTTAAGTATTGTCATGAGTCAGTGTTATTTTGATATTTGCACAACAGTACATTTTATTTTTTTTCTTGTAAAATGCTGGAAGCATGGCACAGAAAAAGAAAATACCTCCCTTATTTTTGGGAAATTGCACATGCCTCTATTGTAGATTTTCAGATATAGTGCTGTGATTTTTTTTAAAAAAATGTAAACCTACTCCTATAAAGAGAAACTTACATTTCCCTTCTTCCAAGAATAATTAATAGCACTAACTGAGGATTTTTTAAAAAGATGCTATCTTATTACAGAAGATGTCTTTTTTTTAACCTTTTATAAAATTTAAAATGACTATTTCCTATGGTTTAGTCAGAAACCAAAAAACCCCAAACCAAAGCAAAAACAAACAAGCAAACAAAAAGCCCTAAGCAAGGCATTCCATCAAAAGAAAATGTTCAGTGATTTCCTTGTTTTTCTAGCTCTGCAGGAGGGCTTGGCCACTACACTCTTTTGAGGAAATTTGTGTTAAGATGAGCAAAATAAAAGGAAACAATAAGGTTGCTTCAGTTCTAATCAGTTTTATGTGTCCTAGTGACTTCAAATATCCTAGAAAAAGAACTTTAGTTACAATTTATATAATTTTTTTGATCTTGGATTCTTCTTTCATCTTTCTTTTTATTTAAGCATTGATTACCAGTTTCATATATATTTTTTATCAAGTTATTTTTCTTAATGAAAAGTTGAAGACTAGCAAAACGGATTTATTCCACAATATGACTCAAAAATCCTGTCCATTTCTAACCAGAAAGATGTCCAAGGAACAAGTATTACCTTACTTCTCAATATTTGAAGATAAAGGCAGAGTTTACTCCCACACAACAACGTCCAATATTCATTCTTGCATTTTTCGTCATCAATAAATTTTGGAACCCAGAATAAAGACAACCTATACAAAGCTAGGATCGGTATATGAGTAAGTTGGGGGCCAGAATCGGTGTGTACGACTTCTGGGAAATGGAGGTGGCTTGCTTTTCTTGCTTTTCTCCTCATTCTCTCTCTCATTCCAGCATATGGATGTGATGGCTGGACCACTTAAGAAAAAAAATTTTTTTCAGTATGTATTTTCTTGGGAGTCACACAGAGGGAATTCTGAGATTACACTAACATAAACAGGGCTTGTGGTTAGAAATTCTCAAGGCTTATTTTTCCCCCCTTTTTCACCTAAACCCGAGGTCAGAGCCTAACAAGGCATTTATGCCCAACATCTCCCTCTGTAAAGTGTGTGGAATGTTTTTTCTTTTCCTCTCCCTTCTGAGAGTGTATCTATTACAGGTTGGAGGGGAGAGGGTAGGCTGCTTTATGCCAAAGCTTTTCAATTTGACCTATACCCTTGCTAGAGCCCCAAGTTCTATGGGTGCAGCCCAGTAAAAAATGAGTTATAGGTCTCGAGGATTTTTAGATAATCCTAGGACAAGGGCTTTCTCTATTGCTTACTTATATTTCTAGATTCACACTTTTCATCTTTGGTCTCCAATCCATCCATAGTTTCCTGCCAGCCAAGCCATGTATTCAAATGACAATTTAAATATTTTATTCAGCATTTTAGTTATGCCTGGAGGGATTAGTCTACCATGTTATTGAAAATAGAATTATAAATTCTGTTTTGTTTCATCTTTGAAAAATAGTGCTTACTTGATCACTTTATATTCATCAACATTATTCCTTTTATTACTCCATCATCCTTTATGTTAGACATAGAGTTATGGGTTTCCCTTCAGTTCCTTCTTTTCTTTCTTCCTTTAATCTTTTATTTTATTATTCCTCCTCTTTCTATCTTTCCTCTCCTCCATCACCTCCTCCTTCCTTCACTTTCTCCTCCTCCTCCTTCTTTTTATCCCCCTCCCTCTCAATTATTTTTAAGGAATCAGGGACCCAGAACCCAAGATAACAGTGGGTTTTAAGGAAGAAGCAAAAGAATCAGTGTCTACTCCTCCATTCAAGAATATATTGTGAACTTTCAATTTATAGGCATTTGTATTACAAGGCATATCATGTTTCAAAACTTTTTTACAGATTAAAAGATCAGGCCTATTCAATACAAATAAATCTATTAAGCACCTGCTATAAACCAGTGACTGAGGACCCAAGAGAAATTAGTCATGGTCCCTGCCCTGAAGCCCTTACCTACCATTCAGAGATGCTTACACATTGGTTCAGTCACTAAGCATATGCTTCCTACTATGCATGCCTCTCATTTGGTGTCAGAACAGCACACAATGATTGGAGAAAGGAAGAACAGACAGAGGCCTATTGATGAAGGACATGAGTTTATTATCACTGTGGACTCTCATGACTTTATTGAGGGCCTACTGTATGTCAGGTACTGTGCTAGGCACTAGGGCTCTATGGATGAATAAGATCCTTATCTCAAAGAGCTAATTTGTGTGGGGTTATTGTGCAGTGTTGAGTGCTGGATGGGGGTCGGGGGGAGTAGTACAAGGTGCTAAATGTACACAGGTTAGGGGCATATGTGGAAAGTTTCTTAGGGAAGTAATCATTAAAGGTAATCTGCATATGGAAGTTCGTCTTTAAGAGACCCACACAGGCTAAGCTGTACTTCAGGAATGAGTGACTGAAGTAGTCCAGTCCCTGGAATTGTAGTTTTATCTGGGAAACAATACTATATTATTATTGCTTATATTACACATGCATAAGACTTTTTGGCCTAAAAAATCACAAAACATTTTCTTGTGGCAGTATAATTGAGTTCTCACGTCCAGGAAAAACAGGAGGAATCTTCTGCTATTGAATGGATGGATAAAATGATCAGGGAGCTCCAAGTAACAGACTTCCAGTAAGTTTAAACATAAATATCAACCTGAAAGGCTAACTAAACTGCCCATGGTTTCTTTATGATCACAGGTTGGTGACCTCAAGTAATCCTTTGCAAAAGAGTTGGCACAGACCATTACAAAAAGTATTAGACTGCTCTTCAGTATTTGAACATATCCTAATTGAGATGAGTGAACAAATGACCTAAAGATAGGATTGTTTCCAGAGGCTCATTTTCCAATTACCATAATGTAAAGTGAAAACAATTGCTTTATTAAAACCCAGTCCATTGGGATCATGGTTTATACTAGTAACCCAACACGTAAATTTTTATTAATACGAAAGTGCACAGTGAGAAAACAGACAATTTAAAGAACTATAGTCTGATGGGCATTTCCTTCTATGTACTGCATCTTTCCTTGGGTATACCAGGAGGTTAGAGCAGGGCCCACCGGATGAAATACTGCATGTACTCTTGATTGTAGATCACAGCTGAACAAACTGCTCTGGAGTGTGAAAGGTCAGCGCAGTATAAACAGAAATCAGCAGTGACCTATGGAGTCATCTCAAGACATAATAAATACCATCTTCACACTTCCTCCCACCTTCTGCTGATTCAGGTATTCTGCAACGTGGGGCTTGTCTCTGGAGGAATATTTCAAATCCAGCAGACCATTGTATTTGGAGCAGATTTTCTAACCATGCTTTTAATTTTGGCAAAATAGCTTTCAGCTCCTTCTGAAAATGTCATCATACTCGTGGAGCTTCATTGAGAAAGAATAAAATGCATTTTAGAACACACCATTAGCTTTGGCTACCATTAGTTTTGCTATTCTGGAAGAATTTTTCCTAGATTTAGGGGATAAAAACAGAGTTCTTTTTTTTCAATCCAGAACAGACTTCTGTAGCACAATCATTAACTTTCCTCTCCTTGAAACCCCACAAGAACCACTTTGTACTTCTTTATTAAGGGGCATCCAGGCTAGTATTATCTCTTGCCAAACTAGGGTTGGATCTACATAATTATGTTCTCTTCATTGGGATAGCCACAAATCAATCCGGAGAGTCTGTACTAGTTCCTGCCCGTTTGGGTGAAAAGACTCTCTCAGATTATGCTTTGCTGTCTCCTAGCTCATACTCACCTGTGTGTGTGTGTGTGTGTGTGTGTGTGTAATTTATTGAATTTTTTAGAGGAAGAGGAAGGGAGAGGGGGAGAGAGAGATTTTAAGACAGAGTTGCTTACCTAAACCTGGTGGTTGGATCTGGTGAAAGTGGACCAAACACACTGTTTCCTGTGCATTCCAGGGCAGAGGAGAAATAACTTTAGGAGGTTGTATGAATATACGTGAGACTGCTTTCCAATTTCCATCATGTGCAAGATTCACATAGATTTGGTTGTCCAATGGGATAGCCTTGCAGGAGGCTAAAGCCCTATAATATCTGACATTGTACTGTTAGACAT